>NC_086330.1:232606166-232915981 GCF_032445375.1 Bacillus rossius redtenbacheri
AGTGGCAAAGATAAAAAATAATATGTCATGAATTAATCGCTTAATATCACATCTCTAATATTAACAATTTATGCTTTTTACAACATTAATAGCTGTATTAGAGTCTCAAGATTATTTTGGTAGTTTTATGGACAGTCTAAATTAAAACTGTACAAATGGGTGGCATTTTAATGGACTGATGTAAGTCACTGTCATCTAGGACTTAAATGAAAATTTTCGGTGATACGCACAAGGTCTACAGCGGTAAACTTTCGGTATGTTATTAAGCATAGTCAAATCTACAACTGTGCAAAAATTCAGCTTTGGACAAATTTTTCACAGGTTTGTGGCTTTTTAAGTCTTGGTTTCCTGGACTAGTAAACGAAAACGCTTACATAAGGCAGGTCTCCAAAACATGCTTCAAAGAATAGCATCCTGGCCGAAAACACAGCAGTGCCAGACCAAGCGGAACTTCCTGGTTAAATGCGGTAACCATCCACCACGATGAATTACATTAAACTCGCCACGTTTGCTGTAATCGGAATTGAAGTACAACCAGGCACCAAGCCGTTTCACTGCAATAGCTAGCAGCACGAACTCGTCGCAAACACCACTCGTAAACCGTATTGCTTAATATTGCCATAGTATTCTCGTCGCAAACACCACTCGTAAATCGTATTGCTTAATACTGCCATAGTATACAGCGGCTCAACTCCACTCGTTGAAGTTACATCGTCGACAGAACACCCCAAAAACCACAACGTTTTCAATCACAACTCGCCATACAGACGCAAACCTCACAATTTACTTCCCTAGCCCTACCAACAGCTGGCTACGGCAAACAAAAATTTCTCCATCGTGGCACTACCAGCGCGCAGCATACAGAGACCTCCTACGACAAATCAGAGAACTACGAGGCAAGGTTAGTTCGAAACCACCTCACCAGAATGCGTAAGTATTCACATAACCAGCGCGGTCACAAAGAAAACAAAAATTTGACTAGCGAAACTAACATCACAGCTGAAAAAGGAGCATTTTGTTTATCTCCTGACATCATGAAAAGTAGTGTGTTAAGAAACAGTCGTATCACCACTGCTTTGGAGGTATTCGTATCTAGTAGACACATGGCACCACACGTAGCTGACTGCGTAAAGTGAGATTACCTACTGTTATGTGAAAATGATGCTGTAAAAGAAGCTGTCAATAAATTTGACTGGAAGTCTCAAAAATTGGATGCTTTTTTGTCAATATGATTTGTTTGACTAAAATTGACAACACAAACTTGTTAAAATTTTTCCAGAAATTGCTTGTAATGTTTCACGGCAATGCTGCAGTGGAGAGAGGTTTTTCTATAAATAGTGTGTGTCTGGTTGAAAACCTAACAGAAGCCTCACTTATAGCACAGAGATGAGTTTGTGATGCCATACATTCGGCAGGAGGTGTTAAGATCATTGCTGTGACCAAAAACATGATTCTTTCTATGAGAAATGCATCTGTGAAGAGACAAGAACTTTGAGAGAGAAGAGCTTAAAGAAAGACGAAGCTGCAAAAGCAAAGAAGAGAGCCTTATCAGAAACTAAAGAGCTCCAAGCCACCAAATTTAGAATACTGGAACAACATAAGGAAGAGGTGAAAATTTTTGGAGAGAGAATACAGGCTTTAAAAAAACAGACTTAAAACATTTCTCTCGTGTAAATACATAAGTTATAAAATTTTATTTATTAATATTGGATAGACTGCGAAATGTGGTTCCAAGCATCCATATGTTTAACAGTTATTACATTTTACTGTGCTAATTATTTAAGGGTATTTTGAGTATTTGTTAAACATAGTGTACATTGACTTTGTGTACTGATTGTGTTAATTATATACTAACTAAATATAGACTGGAATAGTTTCTACCTGCAATTGAAAATACCAAGTTTAATAAGGTAAGACAAATTTTATTTAACCCATAAATTTATGCATAAATACTAAAAATGTTGATGCATTTTAAACCCAAAAAGTTACACGAAATATTTTGCTAAAGGGTCCCCAAAATGTCACTAAAATCATTTCCTCAGTGTCTGTAGACACCTGTGTTGACTCCAGGCTTATAAATGCTCAATACTTCTCAATCAGTTGTTATTCAACACTGACATCGTAGACTTATTGTATTAGCGTAGTGAAATAACATCAATCTCCTTTGACAAAATTTCTGTGCAGTTCTTACAATTTTAATCTTGAGAAGCACCAAATTCTTAATATAATTCTTACAAAATTATAATTTTTTCACTTGGAATCAATCTCTTACAAATCTTCATGTGTATTTTATAACCACATAACGTATCTTAGCTGATATTGTGAAAATTGCTAAATTGTAATGATTACTTATATTATATTAATCATTTCAGTCTCACTTGAAAATTCTTTTAGCCTGAACGAGGTGTTAAATACAACTAACATTGTAAAAAGAATAATTTTGTACAAAATATAAGTTTGCTGGTTGTTGATTGCAAAAACTGTAAAAATTTGAGACACCAAAGGAAAAAAAAGAAAAAAAATTAACTTGAATAAAAATCCAACACATATTGCATAGAGAAATATTCCAATTTCTAATACTCTTACACTACTTATGTTCCTGGTGTAAAAGTGTTACCCTCTATGGTGCTTGTGCATGTGTGCACATTTGCATGTGCATGCATGTATACGTGTGCGCACGTACAGGTGAGTCTGAATTTGACCGACCAACTTTGGTTGCAGATTTCTCACTACAAAATAAGTTGAAAACATTTACACGACATAGTCTAAAGTGCTTTCCAAGACTGGTTTACATATTTGAAGTTGGGTTTGAACAACCTTTTTATTGTAAATAATACAGAAAAGAATTTAAGAGTTAATACTGATCTGAATATTGTTTTATTAAATGAAGTTTTACAACCACAGCAAATTTTGTCCTGTAGCAAAATTATTCTCTTGAAATAAATTGAGATCGCCTTTATTTTCCACATATTTTTTGGCGTGTTTTATATATACAGCACCGAGAGTAGCAATTCTTACCTGATTTTTTACCCAACAATTTCACTCACATTACAAATCCAAGCTGTATCAACCTTCATTTCTGTGTTTGAAAATGATGTTCACATAAGTATTAAACTTTGTCACATAGTTTAGTAGGGGGTGTAAAAAATTTAATACTGTAAATTTTTAGTTTTTTGGTCCCACAAAGTGCCTGTTAGCTGTTACCAATTGCATGACAAAATTAGGGCTCTAATACATTTTGATATTGGGGGTCTGAATTAAAGTTGTTCACCACCTATAGACATATGGTTACAAATATATGTGAAAAATGCAGAGGAATGGTTTATAATTTCAGTAAAGGAACTAAAACTATCTACCTCATACTATTTTTAATTAGGATGGTCTTAGAAAAAAGTGCTTCCATTTTGGACATTATTACAACCTGCTAAAATGATATATTGTCTGCAACAGAACAGTGGGAAGCTTCAGATTCATATATCCTGGTGCACCACACACACAAATTACAAATGTATTAGGAAACATCAATGCCATCTGGTGGCGGAACAGTTTTGTTTGCCATATAACTAGTGTCAGAAATTTTTTGGGTCGAGCCGAGTTCACTATTTATACATTCGAGTCAAGTCCACGCTTGATAATTTTTGTAGTCAAGTAAAATTCAAGTCCTTGATAATTGAAGTCGAGCTTAAGAAGTTGGATAAATTTTTTTATTTTTTTTTTATTTTTGGTGTGTATGTTAATGTACCATTATACTATTAGCATTATATTTACAAGTTAATATATGTACATTTATTACCTGACAGTTAATTGGGTCATGTGAATAAGTAAAATAATAAATTGTACACTTTCTTTTAAAATTGAGTATTATATATCTACTGGATTATGGAAAGTTCAGTAGTTGTGAAGGCATTTGCAGTCAAAGATAACTGTATAGTTTAGTTAATTAAAAATGAGAAAATATCAATAGTAATTTTACCATTGTTTTTAATGATTTCTACCCTGCACTCCATAGCCTTCCTGAACAGTGGACCATATGATGACATTTTCTGTATTTTATGAATAAGCCTTTATTTACAAGTAATTTTTAACACTATTAAGTGGACACAAAAAAAATTAGTTTAAACTATAACATTACCAGAATATGAATTATAAAATAACATTAGGTTAACTTGTATTATTTTTCCCATTTCCTTTTGATATTCTAGTTAACAATTGTTAGACTTCAAAAACCGCAATACTTAAGACATTTTCAAACGTCCCATGTTTTTAAAATAAAACTGTGGCATTGAACTAGTTGTAAAATAAGTAATATTGTCTTTTGTAAATAAAAATAAAGCTGTCTATAACTTTTTGACTAGCTAATCAAATACATATATTAAGAGACATGCTGTATCGCTTTCATGTTTCTGCCAGACAATACATACTGTCATATGCAAGTGTACTACAAAAACATTTTACTCAGACATTAAAATATTTTATTTTCAAAGTTTGTTTGTTGTGTTACAAATCTAAAACATTTCAAGTGTGACACACATGTTACACATAATAAAATATATCAGAAACAACCTCTTTGCTAATGCATGTTATAGACAATATAATGTTCACACATTAATCCTCCCGAAGTGAAGTGTGCTGGAATACAATGCAATGGTAGTTGCCTTGAAATGAAATTTAGAGGATTTATTTAATTTTTTAAGCCTATTTCCATAGCCCTTGATGTTTATAAAAATAAATGCACTATTCCTGAGCCAGTGCTTATGTGGAAGAAACTTTAAGAGAAAATGGAAGCCACAAAGGATAAAAATTGTTTATATATATTGACATCGACCGGGGCTTCACCCCATAAGCCTAGTTGGACTAAACTCCTTTCCTTGATCTTCACCCGTTCCTTCCCGGCATGGAATTACCTAAGTACGTAGTAGTGTGTTTTCAACAGTGCGTCACGAACTACCGGAAGACAGTTTTATGCTCAGTGCTTTGGTACGACGATGGAGCCATAGCGGACCTACTTTGTACTCAGTTTATGCAAATCAGAAGTTTAAGAAATGTTTAAAAAAAAACATGCAGGTCATTAAAAACTATTTACAAAAATCAAGCTTTAAGCTTAACTAAATCGTAGTTCAAATAATTTTTACAAAACTGCAAAAACCTGGAATTTTGTATTTAGAATTGAGTGGCCATCCTGATTTTTTATGCCAAGCCAACAGGAACATAAATTTAACACTGTAATCACATTTTTAAATTAGTTTTTTTATATATATACTTTATGACACAGTAGAATAAAAATACCATTCTTTCAATTACATTTACTGACCACTTTAGTAACAAAACATTTCAAGTAATACAATTTTCTCCAGCAGTAGAAAATTAAAAAAAAAGTAAAGGCAGTTTGCCACTTCATGAAAACAGGATTTCAGAGACATCTTCACAGATACATGTGTAAAGGTATTATTTATTCTTTTGTTTGAGAGGGTGTTTAGGGCCCCCGCGACCCAAAGGAGCTGATCTACCACCGCGACCACCAAACGCTCCTGAAACATAACACAATAACAGGTACAATAACAGAAGAAATTCAAACTATGTATGTTAGGGCTGGGCGATTCCACAGATTTCATTTCGATTTGATTCCGATTCGAATTACTGTAAAAAAAATTGAAATTTCGATTAGATTCCTTAATTCTAGAACAAATGCATAAGGTACAAAAGTGTAAAAAAGTTAATAACAATGTAGGCAAACATTCTTTAATCTTCAGATATATATTTCTTAACCAATATTACAAACAGATGATATTACTTACCCTAATTTCTTACATATTTGAAGATAAATGCCCTTTAAACTGGTACTTGGAAATAGTGTAGATTAATCAAAAGCATACATATTATTTTCTATATATAAACTGAATAAGAAATCAATTATTTCACTGTTATTGACACTATCAGTTTTATTGCTAATTAGCATTTATGTTTTCATGTAAAAACAATAACTGTTCAACATCTGGCGAGAGGCATTGCCTTCGAGATGTTACAATGTTTCCAGCAGCAGAAAACAAACGTTCACTGGGAACTGATGTTGCAGGAATGCATAGGAATCTCCTAGCAGCAGCTGACAAATATTTGTATACAGTCTTGTTTTCTCTCCACCAGTCGTATGTGTTAATATGTCTTTTCTCAACAGGTTCATTGAGGTATCTTGATATCTCATGCTCCACCGGATCACTGAATGCTTCAACGAAACAAGATTCATTCTTGGCACATTGTTCCTCGAAATTGCTCCAAATATTTACAGATGGCCCAGCCTGACATTCAATTTGTTCTGTCTGTACGCGAATGCACTCGGCAGGCACATTAACATTGTTATGAAAATGAATAATACGCTTTATAAAGGCAATTGCCTTTTCTCGTTCATGAGCTTCAAGTAGAACTGCTTTAAACCTGAGGTCAAGAATCATGCCTGCAACATATTCTTCTGTCAGTTTAATATGTGTAAACCTTGATAAAATAGCCTTCGACAGATTCCTGGCAAACAAAATTCCATCTCCCAACTCTGCTTTTGATACAAAACAATGTAGCATATTTCTTATACCATCTATGATGGGTATAATCATTGAAATTGTTGGGAAATTCTGGCTACTGAATTCTAGAGTTGCACGATTTAGAGGTTCAAGAACCTTAACTACACCTTCCATTCATTTAAATTCAAGTTGTCAATGGATCCAGATGATGCAGTTTCTGCTGAAATTGGTTCTTTTTGTTTAGTAAGTCTCTGCAACATGGCAAATTCACTGTTCCAGCGAGTTTCAACTTCTTGAATTAACTCTTCAGATATTTTCATTAAAACTTGAAGACCGTGGAGTCGTTGACGGGCTTGTGTGCTGCCTCTGTAGTGCCCTAAAATTGCACGAGCTTTCTTGCAAAGGGTCTCAATTCCAGGCGTTTCTTTCTTTGCATCATTGATTGCCAGTTGTAATGTATGACCCAGACAACTGAAGGCAGTCCAAGGTGTCTTTGACAATGCCAACTTGATGTTTCTGGCATTGTCCGACACAACATATACTGGTAGCGAGTTTGGAATGTTATACTTTTCAAACATTCCAGTTAAGGTATGTGCAATTGCAGTTCCAGTGTGTTCGCCTGTGAAGGGAGAATTTCCCAGCATCAAATGTGAAGGTACAAAATTTTCATCAAGGTAGTGAGCTGTTAATGATAAGAAAGAATCATTACTTCGTGAAGTCCACATGTCTGTGGTTAAAGCTATGGCATTTACTCCATTGTCAATGTCTGTTGCCAGTTTTGTTTTTATTCTTTCAAGATGATGTTCATAAAGATCTGGAATCACACGTCTTGCAAATGTTCTACGGTCAGGCATGCTATATTTTGGTTCGACCAGTGACATGAGGTCTCTAATACCTATATCTTGGACCATGCTGAAAGGTTGAAGATCTGTTGCCAACATTTTGCCTATTGCATTAGTAATGGAAACTGCTCTGGGATGATCATTAGCATATTTTTCTTGCCTAGAAAATGCAGTTTGCAATGTCTGCTGGACAATTTTATGTTTCGGTATAGATGAAGATGGAAGTACCACAGATTTCATTTGAGATTGCAATTTTAAAAATTCTGAATATACGTCTGTGTGTTTTGCGAGATGTCTCGCCATGCTGGTTGTGCTCCCGTGAACTTGTTTGAGTTTGTTGCCGCATGTTTTGCACTTTGAATGAGTTTCGGACACTTTTTCGTAAAATTTCCAAACTGCACTTCGAGGTTTAAATACACCTTTCACGTTTTCACTCATTTCTGCAATCAAAACAAAGATTGTTTTCACGCTAGAAACTCAACACGGTATTGTACGTGTTAAAAGAAAAAAAACATAATGGGTCATTTCTCATTGCTACAGAACTATCACACTTGCATTTTCCATTAATGTTGCCGTCGATATGCGTGATACTGCAGTCGAGGAATATATGTAAAGACAAAGAACACAATTACCACATATGTAGCTATCAAACTTCGTCCTTAAAATACATAAACAAAATACACGGTACCGGATCCCCGAAAAAAAAATAAAGTGGTTATCACAGATACAGTGCAACGACTGCTGTTGTATGCACAGCTTTGATGTCGGACGTTTTTTATGTCCAAGCCACGGTACTAAAGTCTGCCACCATTAGCGCTTAAGTTGCAGGCACTCAATTCGGAAGCCATTTTGTGGGAAGTGTTGCATGCACGTCGGTATAGTGTCTATGAAGCTAATGTACTTAGAGCTTATTTATTTACTGCTTTCAATGATCGAGGTTATAATCACATCCCAGAAATGAAAACGTATTTTACGATTGGTTCGAGGACTTTCCAATTGCATAGTTAATATGTATGTCGGCCGTTTGTAGTAAAGAGAATTTTTCCTATTTTGAACAAAATGAGTGTTGTTATTTACAGGATGAGAGGTAAAAATTACATTATGTATCATGATTGTTTGGCAGTACCAAAGTTCGTAGTACATAGGAAGAGCGTCGCTAAATGGAATATTCGTTGAGGTTTTACGTACATACAAAGTTATATTCCACACCTTTATGTGCACAATAAACTGAATGTTGGGAAATTGTCACCATGCAAATGACCTAGCCAAAATTCTAATTTTTCGAATCTTAATTTAAACGAAAGATACAATTTCAATTATTTATGGAATCAAATCGAAACCGTAATTTTTGATTAATCGCCCAGCCCTAATGTATGTTTATAATAACACTCAAAGCTGAGCAAATACACTATAACAGCCAACAATTTAACATTTATTAACAAGGAAAAATTATAAAAAGAGCTAGATTACAGTGTCCAGCAAGATTCCCTGACTCCTCCAGATACTCAGACAGAAAGCAATCAAAATTAATTTCTACAAGGCTATGTAACATTGCT
This sequence comes from Bacillus rossius redtenbacheri, assembly GCF_032445375.1. NCBI lineage: Eukaryota > Metazoa > Arthropoda > Insecta > Phasmatodea > Bacillidae > Bacillus > Bacillus rossius. The sequence goes on from NC_086330.1 coordinate 232,615,074, forward strand.
GTAGCTTAGCCTTACAGATTCTTCAAATGTTGTGACAAAATGTTTACACTGCAACAAGAAGCCCGAAAAATATGTAAAAAATTGTGTTTTGCACATCACAATTCCAAGGATTCATTTCATACAGTCAGCCTCACATGTCATAAAATATAACTCTGAGAATGGAATTCAAGATCTTCCACCACCAAGATCTCAGTTCAATCGTCGGTACTCACGGACATGAGAACAGACAGGCACAGTCAGTGTCGGCTGGCCAGCAATAAAACACAGCTGCTCCAATAGCTGCCGGTCAGGTCGGCTCCGACTCCGGCAGAAACCACACGCATGTTTACTCTGGTGAATTAATTTTGCAGAATTTTTTTTTATCTGTAAATTGGCAGTGAAATGAGTACAACAGGATTTGTGCCACCAATAGTGATTTTTGGCACAATTTTTAAATTTGAATTTTATATTATTATCTTAACAGGAATTTTATAGCTTGAATTTAAACTTGTTCATCCCACTGTAATCTCCCACTTAAATTTTGTTCAGCTAGTTCATCAAGTCGTCCCCAGCGCCATATCTGAGAATTTGCCGATCTTTGCAAGTCTAGCTCTTGCCTCGTATTTTCTCTGCCTTTGTGCACGACTGAAACACGGCCTGCAGCCGTGATCAGAACAGCTTATCTCTGCAGCTTCTAAGGGCAGCCTGTTTATCAGAGCTTCCCTGAGGTGAAGCACTTACAGTCATGCCCCATTAATGTTCCAGGACTGTTGAGCATGTATAGGTGCTCCGGGTAAAACATTTCTCACGAGCCAGCACCCCCCTCCTTCCCTCTTTTCCACGAATCACCACCCAGAGCATTGAACGGTGCTTAACCCGGGCCAGCGACGGCCTGTCTCTAGGTCTGGACACTGGTGTTCAAATGAACCGCCTCTGACCTCTAGTGGTGGAGTTATCAACTACTTTGAGTCTTGGCCAAGCACATCCTGCCCCCTAGCGCCTCTCGCAACAAACATTCTCCTGTCGTTCTTTTCCGAGCCACCAGAGAGTTCCACCAGTCTCCTCCATAAGCCTCATGCTTTTGAAATATTCTCGTTCGAGAAGTGCGAGTCGACTTCGCCTCTGTTTCGGCCACTTTCCAGTAGATAGCGCTGCGATCAGGTGCCAACTGCAGCACCGAGCTATCGAAGCCTGTATTTCTCGACCACTCACTCGGACGTCTTCAGAACTTTTCGGCCATGTAGCCGAAGTATCCCCTCCCTCTTCCAAGGCAAGTGCTGAATTTAATTAAACGACACAGGTGCCATACCAGGGACTCCTTCGTGTGACTCCGCACTGACTACATCGTTTCTCGGCCAGCCCTCAGTATGATTCAACTTCGCTACTACTACCAGGATGTAGTCGCCTCGTCAAGGGATGCTTTCCCTAAGCTTTAATAAAGTTATCAGTCCGACTGTGCTTTAGTGTAGAGAATTTTATAATTTGCTAAATTTTGTTAAATTTAAATTATGAGTGCTTCCGCGGCCACCGCGCTAGTTTCGGTCCAGATTTCGCAGGCACTGTGGCGAGACCTCTCCTGAGTTCCAGCTACAACACCCTGTTTTGGTTGAGTTTTCGACAACCATTCTCTTCCCCGAATATTCCCTTTTTTGTGGGCATTTATGCCTATTTAACAACTGGCTGTGAAGCAGGTCTAATTTGTTCGGATTTGGCTTGTTCACAGACAGGGTCCCAGACACAGAGCTGAGTTTGCGGTTTTTTTCTGGTCCTCAGTACCCGAAGACTACCAAGGCACCACCTGGTGGCCCGGCTATAAATTATCACTCCCGACTAACAAGCTCCGACAATATTACCTCCAAATTCTCCGCGACACCCACAGCAAGCCAGTTCGGCACAATCTCAGGATGCCAGCAACTTATATTTCACTAAGTGTTAATGATTATAATTCTGGTATTGTAAATAACTATAGGTACTAACTCTAAGCACCACCGGAAAGGGTGAACATGTAAATTGGCTATTTGTTTAATATTTAGAATGGATTTTTATTTCATATTATTGTTTTAAATATTTACGGTCCAGCCCCTATTATAAAATTTTAACTTATTAATGTATTAGCCCTATTATAAATTTTAAGTAATTAACTTCTTTATTAAACCAACTTATTATTATCAGAATTATGTTTGTTTTCTCTTGTTAAAATTAACTATGAAAGCAAAATAAATAGAAGCACAGCTATAGAAGAACCTGCATTTTTTTTATTCATTAATTTGAAGCTAACAATCCACTGTCCCCAAAGTGTTTTCAGGGAGACATTGACTTTCTTCGTTGTTGGCCTTTAGTTTTGCCTCTGAGGTTTAAAATGTTGATTTGTATTGTTTCCAATGCCTGCCACTTCCAAAGTAAATTATTATTCTCTGAACTATAAAATATAACAGAGAGATGCAAAGGCCATAACAGCATCTTACCTCTGCCAACACCACGTCCTCTCGCCTGGCCACCCCTGCCTTTCATTTCACCACGGCCTCTCCCTTTGACTATCGTTTCATCCTTTACCATGTCAATAACTTCATCTGGGATCCGCAAGTACTTTATGGTGCTGCCCCTGATGTAACACTCGGGCATCCTCCAGAACTTGTCTCCATCCTGGAAATAGATCGCACTTACAGCTTGCCAACTACAGCACATTCTCAACTATTTTTGCTAGCACAATGACACATTTATTCATATCACTTGGCTCTGAACATTTGCATACCTAACTCCACTAACTTAAAATCTCTGCTCTCTAAATCATGCTGTTACATCACAGCAGGATGCTTCCACTTTTGGGTAGCAAATGTTCACATGTATTATACTGCCTGTTTACCTTACCTTCAAACAACAACAATCTCAACAACTTAACAATGTACTATGTGTTGAGACTTTCAGGTGTACGAAAAGATAATATGTGAAATGAAAAAGAGCTGCATAACAAATTTCTTTTATTACTTTTAAAAATGCACACGTATAGATAATTATAGGTGCGATAACTATTTTTATTCTGTTGTAGCATTTCTGATATCCACTCTGTGGTTGAACATTAGATTAACTGATTTTCACACAGTTACTGCTTATTATTAAATTGTGAAATACACTTTCACATTAAACACCACAGTTCTAAAACAATAGTACATTGAATAAAAATCCAAAAACTAAAAAATTAAGTAACACTACAATATATAACAGCAAATGTAATTTATATAATTTATGCTCAGTACTCCAATATTGTAATAAAAAAGTGCTGGTTTTTATCATTTATACCAGATAACTTAACAAAAAAATTCATAGCAATGTTTTCACATCAACCTAGTTAAAAGGCATGGTTTAGAGAATAGTTTATACCCTCCAGCCATTGTAAGTAGAGCCGGGCCAATCAGGGAACTGCCTTATCATACAGATTGTTTGTTGCTGATCTAGTCAATATCCAATACCAATCATCCTTTTAAATACGGACGAACACCATGAAACTTGTTGGTTTCCGTAACATAGCGTAGCTCCTGCCCCCTGCTTTCAATGACATTTTAACTAAGAATGTGTTATGTTACGTATTTTATAATCATGTTCCTTTTATCATTCATTGGTATTTAGGGTATTTTGTTCATGTTAATAAACCATAAGTAATAACTAATCATTATGGTTAGATTTTACCTAAAGAGTGAGGTATTTTTAAAAATTATTTATTGTTTTATTGCTTTGTCTGGTCAGTTAAAATTAACATATGTGCTATGAGACTCCTGGTTAGCTTCAAAACTCTAGAAGCTTTAAAAAGAAAGAAAGACATGGGCGAGACACTCCGGCACCAGTATTTAGTGCGTTGTTGGGAAAAATCCAGGACACATGACTGCGCAGCAATGGATCAGAAGATTGGCTGGGCGCTCTCTCGCCAGCCAATCACAACAAACGATGCTATGGTGTGATGTGTGTTTCCAGACTTTCAGAGAACAATTTTAGCAGCGCATTTATCCATACATGGTCATGTGTCCTGTTCTGTATTGTGATTGGCCTGTTGACCCACAGGGTTGCCTCCCTTTGTTTTCACCTTTGTGAGGGGAGGCAACTTTATTGTACAACTATTTGTCGCTTGATCATCGTAACAACAGATCGTGTCGTCTGCAACTTGCTGAATTTATTTATGTAAGTGTGATAAGATAATTTCACGTCTGCTGGTCGAGGCCAGACCAAATTTTAATCTTTTTTTCATAACTATAAATTTCACCTCAGGTGTCGACATTGGCCCAGGGTGACCGTGATCACCACTTGGGACATATATTTAAGTGAAAGATATCAGTTAATTTTTTTATCAAGTAACGGAGTCAGTGTGAAATGAAATCATCTGTAACTGAAACTGTACTGGTATATAAGTTGTGATCTACCATGAAATTTTTGTGACAATAAAACAAAATACTGCTTAAAAATTTTTATTTTAAAAACAACTAAATAAAACTTTTATCTTAAATTAATATTTCATCCTCAATGTTGGCGGAAAGACAAACCTCAAAACAAAACTTCAAAGTCATCATATATTAATATCAAAAACTTTTCAAAAGAATTGTTACTATTCAAAACTGTTTAGCTGGGCCAGCCTGGGATATAACAGCCTTCATTCTTTCTTTGAAAATAACTTGAGCAATGCAAACCAATCATTTAATTCCCATAGAGTGGGAAGATAGTATTTCCACACTCAAGTTGGTTTACTCTATGTTATTTTTCTCTTTGGAGAATGACTAGTAGTTTTGAACACAGTATTTTCAATACCATATTTATATTACTCCTTTTATTAATTGCTATCCAGAGAGACACATTTTATAAGTATTATAATTAACCAGAATTTTAAATCACCATTTTCATGTTATCAATGTATAATATTGTAACTAATTTTATTTAGTGTTACTTGTGAGCACCAAGTCAAAACTGTACCTTGGCAAAGCCAATTGAGTCATATATTATCAATAGTTTCGAATTATTATCTTTGCGGTTAATTTTCTTTCAAGTAAAAGGTTCTAGTTTGTAATAGTAAGTAATGTAGTTTTTAACACACCTACTTATTAAGCTATTCTGGTTACTTATCATATTGAAAATGTCATTTGTTCTATTATTATAATATAGGATTCTTAAGCCAATCTGCAATATTAAAAATGAGCAATTAAAAAAATGTGAAAAAGTGCCTCATTAGTAGAGTATCTAATGAAAAGAGAATTTATTTTAAAATCAGATAAAAATGTAGCAGATGTTGGCTGACTGAAATTTTTTATAAATACATCTCTATGTTTTTTCTGTATATATTCTAGTCTCTTGGAGTCCATAGCAGTTATTGCATTCCATATTACAGAGTAATATTCTAATTTTGATTTTATTAAAGTGAAGAATAAACACAGCATTGAGTCAGATATCAATGCGAAAACAGTAATAAATTTGAATAATCCTAATGCTATTGAAGTACACCTGTCCCTCACTTAGCAGATCTTCAGATTGCGCAGATTCATTTAAAGCAATGTGAATTTTGAATAGCACATCTGTAAATTTCAGTTAGCACGAAATCTCGGCAGGCAAAAAAAATGTTGAGCACGATTCCACGAAGTCTGTTTCAACTTCTGTAAACAACAGATGTGCCGTGGGATACAGTTTGCCAAACAAGGGGGGAAGAGATGCGCGCGCAGGTCTGTCTACGCTATCGGCTGTTGTACAAACATCAGCTATGACAAGTTAAATTGCAGCTATGGAGTGTAAAGGACCAAATGTTTTTACATCTGCGCATATGCCGCCATGCCGTACCATTGACACCTGGCCACAAACCGGGCCGTGAACTCAGACTAGCCAGTGACAGGGAATTCACTCAGACATAAGCAATGTCTGCCCATTCAGCTGCCGGTAACTGTATGTGCATGATCACTCATAATGCATCGTGTTCAAGTATTTGAGACAAAACTAGAAGTATTACGGCATGCAGATTGTCATGAAGGCCACCCTTATGTTGGTCACACTTTAGTTTTAAGCAAGTCAACTGTGCGCATAATCGTACGAAATAAGGACTCTTACCAAAAGTTTATATAAGTCTCATGCTGTTGGTTGTACTAGCGGGAATATATTTACATTAGATACCGGAACAGAAATGAACAGATAATTCACATGGAAAAGGTTGTTAAATGAATGTTGCAATTAAAAAAATAATCATTGGCCTGTCAGGATTGGTGTGAACAAGGTGGTGATACTCGAATAAGCACTTTAATTTTTGAAAAATTAAAATGTAATCATCCAAACAGTAATATCGGTTTCACTGTCAGTAAAAGTGACTTACGATAAAGTACATAACCATGTATCTCCCATTACGCGGTGTCGTATTTGTCAAACAAAGTGCGATGGGAGGCATATAAAGATAAATGGTGTGAGATATTTATAGTTGAGTGTTATTCAACGCATTCATATTATGTTAAGTATATTATCCTACATATTTTGGAACACATTAAATAGATTAGCCTTGCTATTTATGGAAACTAATGCTTCAGAATACGCGATTTCAAATAACACTAGCATTTTAGGAACAAATTAGTCGTGCTAAGTGAGGGATAGGTGTACCACTAAGAAGACTAACCACATGCTGATGAAAATAAAGTTTAATATCTAATATAGATCTTTTATATGATTCACACATTTAATGTCATTACTTGTGATTTAATAATTAAAGGTAATAAGATATGTTTTCCTTGAGAAAGGAATACAAAATATTTTTTCATAATTAAGTGGCATACAATTATTGCTAGAGCACAATGCCTAAACAGCTAAAATGTTAAGGTCTTCACAATATTCTTTACTACTTATGGTTTTATAAAATTTAATGTCATCAGTTTTTAAATTTTTTATTACACTTACAGTATAGTTTATGAAAATATTAAAGAGAAGTGGAGATATATTACTGCCTTAAGGCAAAACCAAAGAAACAGAGAAGCTTGAAGACAAAACATTAGAGACTGTGAATGAGAAGTATCTAGTTGTGAGATGGTTAAGAGAACCAGGCTGCATACTGCTTGTCGAATCCTAAGATGCACATTTTTTTAAGAATTAAGTTTTTTGTAATGTGTCAAATGCTTTACTCATATCAAAATAGATAGCATCAGTTTGCTGTCTAGAAAGATTGTTTACATAACCAAACAAATCTGTTAATAGTGGATCATTCAGATTGAAATCAATGTTTTTTTTATTATTATATTTTTTCAAATGAAAATTTATATGCTTTCATATAATTTTCTCCAATACCTTTGAGCAACTACATAACAAATAAATAAGTCTATAATTAGTTAACATTTTTTTCTTTTATTTTTTTTTTAAAAGATAGGTGTCATTGCACTTTTTCATGTGGAAGGAAAGGTAGTATTTCTTAAGCTAGTGTTGAAGATTTGTGTTAATGGTGGCATGAATATGTTAATACAGCCTTTGATTATAAAATTAGGTATACCATTAGAACCAATGGCTTTAAGATTTCTAATGGCCCACATAACCAGATTCTCAGTAACGATTGGTACTGATGTATTAATAACATTACTATAGTTTTCAATAAATAAAATATTGTGGAGAAATATTCACACAACTTTAATTATTTAATTATTTTTCTTCTTTGTTGTTAAAGTTCACAGAGTAATGCCAGGTTATGTTACTTTCTCTATGATAACTTTATAAACATGCTTGTTATATTCAAATTTACTGGACCTATAGTTTTTTTTTTTTTTTTTTGTTAAATTTAGCTTCTATTATTTTACTTAAAAACAACTGACTGGGAGCGGGAGCAACCAAAGAAGAAACATTCTGCTTGGAACATTTGAGTTAAATTTTAACTTATGGTGAACAAGAAGTTTTACTCATTTGATAAGAATTATAAAGAAAGAGCATGAACATTAATTTGCGAAGAATGTCATTATTGGTAGAACAAACGTTTAAGTGAATTTTTTGTAGATACCGAGTTATGGAATTAGTCAAGGTATGGACTCCACCAATGTAATTCTACAGGACATATGGATAATCAAGTCATGAGCCACATTGTCAAACTACACTTGATTCTGGAAAATGACGAGAGTGCTGTGGGTTTTTCGATGGTTTCTTCGAACATTCATCGCTACCGCGATTCACAAGGTCAACTGACAATCAGTGATTGCTTCTCTCCATAAGTCAAGATTTAATTCTTTCTGACAGTTGAACCCTCCACAAAATTCACATTGTATTGCGGCAAAATAAGGTATGATCCAGGGTAAATGTTGATTATATGATATTAGGTAACAAGCATTCTCTTTCGAAAGCTAGTCAGTCAATTTAACGTTGATGATTGCTGCTTTAATTTACATCTTTACTTGAATTGCTAATTGATGTTAGAAACCATATTTTAATGTTAACTCCTTTACTGTTTCTCACTAAGTATATCCCAGAAGTGATCCCTGAGTATTAACTTTATCTTATTTGGTTACTGTACTGACTAGTAAGGTAAAGGTAATTTGTAATATTTTAACACTATCACACCTAGCTGGTTAAAGTTTTTTTTTTTTTTAGTTAACTTGGAAACATGAAACCGACTGATTTAATTATTTAATCTGAATTCAAATTCTAGTTTCATCAGTGACACTGATGCCAAGTGTATGTGTTCAACAAATTGTTTAATTTGTAGTTTAGTTTTTCGTAACTAAGTTTTTTTTTTTGATGAACTGGGAATAGCATATGCTGATATCTAATAATTGTCAAACTAACTTTTTTCTATTGGTTTTAATCATCTTTCTGAGTTGAAAGTCCAATAGTAGTTTGTTTTGAGTGTTTACTTATCAAGTTTTCTATGGTGCCCAGGCTTAATAAATATTAGTTTCCTTCTGAGTGATGATAGTAACCTGATCTTTTGAAAGATTGAGTAAACTATTTCTTGAGATTTTGAATTAAACTAATTTTAGATAGTGTAATACCCGTGAGGAGCTATTTCAATGAAATAGAAGTACCTATTTTAATTTTATAGACAGAGACGTTAGTCAACTTGAGTAGTTAAGAGTATTTATTTAGTTTTAAAGAAAGTAAGTTCTACGAGTAACATAAGCAACTAGGTTCTTACTTTAAGATATTAAGTTACCTGAAGACTAAACAAATGTATAATTATTGACCTTCTTGCAGCTTACAATCTTGCATTTCTTGCTTAGTTTATACACCTGGCATAAAAGTTTCAACTGCTACTAAAAGGCAATCTGGTGAGGCAGTATTTGAATAGGCAATATTTTAGATTTTGTATTCAGAACGGTCACATGTGTATAAATGGTAATACATATTTTTTAATTCTTTTTAAGTATTTTATGCCATAACGAAACTCACAAAATTTCAAATCAAGATACAGATTTACCATGATTGTTATAAAAACACCAAATCTTCAAAATAAATATGTATGTGTATTACTGACTTACTTTAAACTTATAAATTACATGTGGCGGTCAAAAAATATTATATTTTACCAATTATTTAGAATTTATTTAGAATTTATTTAGAATTTTTTTTAGAATTATTTTACTGAAAAGATGAAAACTATTAGTGGTGAAATTATATAAGTTGTGTTTGAAGCATTTGAGAAATGTATTTTGAGACAGTAAAAGAAGCAAAAGATTATAACTCTGAAACTTTTTTAATTCATTTTCAAAATGTTTAATATTAATCTTGAAAGCACACTGTAAGTGAATGATTATTGCATCCAAACTGTAAGTTACCAAACCAATAATTACAAATCAACCAACTGGAACACTACCTACATTAAAAACCAAAAAGCCTTCATTTTGCTTGATATAAAAACATTGAGTCGATCCAACAGAACAGATACAAAACTGAATATCCAAGTATTGTTTTCACCGTTTAACATGGACCAAGTGGGAATCATGGGACAGGCCACCTGTCTTGTCATTCCAGCCACATTGACGAATGTAAAACGTATAAAATTACTATATAATCAATAGAATATTTTTAGTTGCTCGATACTACTTACACGTGAAGTACAAATGACTTCTCGTAAGTTGATGTTCATCCAGTTATCACAACTTACTAAATGACCGTTGTAAGTTTCTCCATTTTTGAGCTCAACCAGCTGAAACCACAAAATATTAAACAATTAATAAAATTATAGTGCTATATAGCACTATCTCTCACACATACATACATGGGTACACACATTCACACAAACTTCAGCATGCAGCATTTTGATTGACAGCAACATTAACACAGCTAACTAACACTAGGTACAAAAATCAAAAATATTCACATTCAAAATACTGCAAACAGTGATCCTAGATATTGCTGGATGAAGACAGCACATGGCGTATCTTTACATGATACCTGGAAATTTTTAATTTATTTTCTGTAAATTAATGATAAATACCTGTCTAATTCTAATTTCTGTATGTCAAAATTGGGGATAAATCAAACTTTTGCTGGTCTTTTGATTTCCAATTGAATATGTAAAACATTTTGTGTAATGTAATAATTTTATTTAGATAATTTAAAGTAAAATACTTAGAACATCTAGAAAAATATTATGAATATATGTGACTCAACAAATTCTTTTCACAACAGAGGTAAGATGACCATACACATAACTCTTCCTGAATTCATGCAGTAAGGCCTGTAATAAAGTACTCACTATGTCAAGTCTTCTTAATTTCTCAGATTGTGCGTTATTTTCTCTGCTAACTTTTGAGTTAAATTTTTGTCATATTTTTCATTGCATTCTAGCTTTGTGTGTTACGTTTTATAGTTGTCGTAGAAGAGGTAGGCCACGTTGCTACCTAAACAATTTGCAAAATCGTCAGAGAAAGATTATGTCTTTATAGAAGTGGAAAAGAGACTGAAAAAATTTCTAAACCACCAAGGATTTTGAAATTTTACCACTATCTACTTACCTGAAAATTAAATTCTGGTCCACGCACTTTGATGCACATTTTGTCTGCAAATAACAACATTCCTTGAATTTCAAACATTAAATATTATTTTTTTTCTGATTTGAATTAAGTTTTGGTTAAATGCTGCCTAGTTCCATTATATAACTTGCATTTCGGTGCTACATGATGTATTAACTTAAATTTTGGTGTTATATGGGTTATTGACATGTTTTTCGGTGTTATTTCGGTTTAATCGCAATTCAGCATATAATGTTGTCTCTAAATATAAATACACAACTTCCTCTTATCTCATCACTACTGCTCTCATTACCCCACATATCCAACTAATTTATTATTACTTACTTAATTCTTATTACATACTTTTTATTAAATTTATAATGATATTCCTCGTATAAACGACCGCTACTATCATTCAAAACTCAGACACTATAATTTGTATTTTTTCCACTGTGATATTTTGTTGCCAATACCATAGTATATTTTCCTTCCTTCCACCATTCAAAAATTATCAATGGCCACTTCCACACTGTCATTCTTTTCCCCTACTTTTTTTTTACATTTAATAACATTATGCACTTGGCCGGTATCATAATAAATAATTAATAAAAAAGTAAATAATTATATATTTGAACTTTTAGTTACACATTTACTTTATATATATATATAGATAATAATGAAGTTAATCTCCATGGTGTAAATAAAATCTAGTTCTTCTTAACTATGATAAAATTAAATTAATATCCTTTACCAGAAAATATCTTCCCATTAAATATGATTATAAATTAGAAAATGCTTTAATCCCAAAAACTACAGTTTAAAAACCTTGGAATTATTAAATTATAGATTTGAAATTATTTTTTCATCAGCATGTAGAATACCTAACTTATAGCTCTCATAGAACACTAGCTCTAATAAAATACATTACTTTTTTACACAAAAAAATTGTGATTCTATTTTATCTCTTTTCACAGCACTAATAAGATCTAAACTTAACTTGACTATTGTTCAATATTATGGAGCAACATTAATTCATCTGATATCAAAAAATTAGAAAATATTCAAAATAAATTAATTAAACTTTGCATTCTTAAACATTTTTCTCTGCCTAAAATAACTTCTCTGTCTGATCGGCATGACTATTTGGACTTACTGTTTATAAAAAAAACTGCTATATTTATAAAATTAATTGTAAATATGTTCTGGACAACACTGGTTTAAGGGTTCCCCTATTTCATAGTTGTCTAAAATCTACATTATGTACAATTAATAAAACCAATTATATTATCTTTAGACTGTCAAGAATTACAATAAATTTGATCAAATCTGATCAATATTGATCAACTTGAAAACTAAATTGAATCACATAGTCTCCATATTTTATTTCTATTCTTACAATAATTAGTTCTTTTTCTATTGTTATATTGAACCCAACTATTCACTATAAACAGTAAAATTATGTCTACAATTTGTTTATTTCATCTCTTCCTGTAGAGTATGATTGTATTAAAAATCAATTGTTATTGTGTCCATGTCTATTGTTCATTTTTTTCCTTTGTATCTTGTTTGTATCTCTTTACATGTTATGTTTTTAATTGTGTTACTGCTTTTTCATTGTTTTTGTTTCGTTTTTTATATCCCCATGCACACCATAGTAACCTCTCTATGAGGTGTTGGCATGCATGTCACAACTGTAATAAATAAAGAAATATAAACATACATACAAATATACATACACATATACAGACATCCACACACACACATATACGTTTATATATGTATGTGTATATATATATATATATATATATATATATATGGGCGTTGGAAAATGTTTTTTTCCCTAAAATTCTTATCACTAACACTTTGGCTTTACTAGCCATTTTTTTTAAATTTGTAATATTTGGCCATTTCAAAGGTCAATTGTAAGTTAAATAACTATTTTAAATACTAAGATATCAAATTTAAATAAAAACAAGTTTTATCTAATAGAAACCATTTTGGCCAACTCTCATTATCGCAAAGCTCCTAAAAAATAAAGGAGAGATTGTAAATGGTCTCATAATTTAATAACATCTAGTGGTCTATTATTACTTTGTGGGAAAATTTGATTAGTTTTTCATCTCTTCTATAAAAAATAGTAGTCTTTAATCATACAAATTGTAAATGTTTTCAAGTAGATTAAGCTGGTTTTTATTTAAAGTTGTTGATACCTTACTACATAAAACAATTAATTAAATTACCATTGACATTTTAAAATGCTAAAAATGACCAATTTTCATACACACAACAGAAGCCACAATGTTAGTGACACAAATTTGTACTTAAAAAAATGTTTTGTATGTCCCCAGATTATATACATACATATAATTACATACACACACATACACTACAAAATGTTTTAACTAAAAATAATGTAGGTTATGTCAGCAATAAATTATTTTATTATTGGTTAGTTTTATATTGAAATACCTGTGCATATGCATCACAATTATGCATACATATGCCAACCTTTCTTGATTCTTATTATAACATAATATTTGAATATGCTTCAGGCACCCAAAAAAAAGCTACAACTGTGGAAAAGGGAGGGAAAATATAGAGTATAATTTCTCGCTCTACAACAGAATTACTTATGTAGTTATGTTATATTTTTATTTCTGTAACTAATTAGTTATCATTATTCAATAATTCACTAATCACCCTCATGTTGCTCTACCGGCGGGAGTTGGGCCGGCCCCTGCGCTCCACAGCTTCCCACAGCACATTTCTACACGACCCTCATGCAGACGCACGATGTCAATTAGATCAATCTGTCTGTGGTTTGGAATTCCATCACACCAGCTGACTCAAAACCTTCGAAAACAAACAAACTAAAATACACCAGACTATTCTAAAAAAATGGACATATTTTAAGTACAACTTTAATTACAAATTTTTTGACGTGACGTCTAATAAATCGATGAATGCTGGCTGCACGCACGAAATTGTCCCACTACGGATGTCCCACTACGGACGTCCCACTACTAATGTGTTTACGCATGCGTGGCATATCTCTGGTATGTTGCGGACGGTACAGAGAACTCTGCCGGCACGTGGTGGCGTACTGGTTCGAGGTTATTGTTGTGCACCGCGCCACGGGAGTATATTCGCAAGGAAATGTCGTTCTCACAAGTACATATTATTTTAATTACTAGTGTAAATCAGTATATTTAAACAGTGTTGTATGAGTATTGTTTTAGCTGTGTAACTAGATATTTATTGCTGGTATGATATTTTTCACGCTTTAGTTTGACATTGGTAATTATTTGTCATGAGTTATTATTTGATCAACTATATCACACACCGTATTATAGTTATGAGCCCACGGGCGTGTAAATATTTCGAGTCCAACAGAGAATATGCTAGAAGAAATTCAAACAAATATTGTGCGTGGAATATTATTAATTGGTTATCGGTTCGAATCTCGGCAGCTGAAATTTTTTTTTGTACTTGTAAAAATAAATACGGCGCGCCTGACACTTCCAAAGTAATAAATATATTTGAATTAATGAATGCAAATAAAAGTAAAATTTATTAATTAAATTGTAGATTTCATTTCACTCCTTTGTATCCATACAAAATAGTGATAATTCAATAAAAATGATTCAATTTTATTCATAAAAGTATGCAGAGATAGATTTTATCATGCAAAAGATAGAAAAATTTTAGAAAAATTTCTTCCTCAAAGAATATAATATTTTAATGCCTAAATGGTTTTGTTGCAAAAGCCTATTACTGCTCAGTCTCAGGCCGAATATGATATTTCATTTTCTTCTGGATCAATCATTTCATCAATGTTTTGTTATGACGTCACGTTAAACTATCGTCCACAAACCAACTTTACAGACAACCAATTTTTTTTAATCGGAATTTGTTTGAAGGCTGTATTTCTTATCACTTTCATAATGCATGATACAGACGGCAACAAGCCTACTAGTTCTGAATACCGACACTACTAACTGGTATTACTATTATAACATTTCTGGCACCAATATTCATGTGAGCACTGTAATACTATAAGCACATGTGCGTTTCCTCAAGAACTGTCTACTGTGTGTATGAAGTTCAACAGAGTTAGAAATGGAGAAAATTAAAACGAAAAGTAATCACAAGGTGAAGAACGTTTAAATGCTTGCAAGATATTGAAAGTGGCATCAGCAACAACGATTCTGTACCCAACAGGAAAGAACTATGTATTTATCTACTGAATAGCTGTTTTATGCTGCAAAAAACTCATTGATTTTATGGAACAAAAATCCTTCTTTTGTGAACAAAAAGTAATGAAACTGTAACGACTTACAGAAATTTTTGTGAAAACAAAACAAACCAGGCAAACTAAGCTGAGCTAAGGGGTTTATTTACACCAGTGCTTTCATCCAATTGCGAACCCCTGTGTATGGAGTAAAAAACATTAATAAAAGGTAATAAAGTTCTGAAATACATTTTGATTTAGCCCGGAATTACAATAGCCCATCACCTCCACCCATCCATCTCGTGACCAGCAGGCAATCGGAGGGCTCGAAAAATTTCATCAGTCGGCGCGTCAAAAATTTAGCAAACACATACATTTAACGGATGGATGGATGGTTTTAGCTGCGACAGTTAATTGTCACTAAATATGGGCCTGTGATGTTCATTCAGATGTCAGATGTTTTGTATAAAAACATTGTGGTTCTTACACTCATTTCTAGTGGTGTATCCCCACACCTTTTTTTTTTGCATCCGATCATAGTGTGTTGCGGCCATTGCCGTTTGTGTGATGTTTATCATGTGTAGTAAAAGACAATCAGTACTTATTGACCAATTATTATATAAACATTATTATCTAAACTGCATATACCCAAGAAAGGTTATGGGCCCAGGTGTGTCAATCAGTGCTGATTAAAGAGTTCGGTCGACACAGGAGTGCTGATATTATGAACATTTTGTATTGTGACGTTAGGGCGTCTAACAGTCTATCCTTTGTGAAAAAACTAAAAGGTGGTGAAAACTACCTACTTGGAAATTTCATATGAAAGCTTTGTTAAGCTTAGAAGACCAGTAGGATGTCGTCCCAGGAAACATCAAGATAGATGAAGCGAAATAAAAAGATCACAAGGCATTAGCCAAGATTTCATTACTAGTAGAGAAGGATTTAATCCACCACACTGAAAAATGTGAAACATCAAAGCAAGCGCGGGACAAGATCCAAATGCTATTTGAAGATTCTGGCCTCACTCAGAAAGTCTGGTTGTTGCATCAGTTAATATTAACTTGCTTAGATAACTGAAAATCAGTTGAAGAGTATAACAGTTCAATGCCTACGTAATATTAAATTTGAGATATCTGACGAATGGATTTAATACTTTATTGCTAGCAGGTCTCTCGGAAGAGTACAAACCTATGATAATGGCCTTGGAGAGCTCAGGAATTCCAATTACAGCTGAGGCTATTAAAATCAAATTGCTGAAAGAAGTAAAATCTGTCTAAGCCAAGTTTTATTATCCAATATAGATACAGCCTTCTACAGTAATCGATCATCATGGAACAACAAAAAAACAAACCCCATGCAGCACCTCGCAAATGCTACAACTGCAACCGGACTGGACATTTTGCTGCAGATTGTCATGTCAAGTTAAAGAGTAATGAAAAAATGAGGGATAATGATTTTGACTAAAAACCAACAATGCATTTTTAGCATGTATGTTAATAAACATGGAAAACAGTGTAACTAAGAGGTATTTAGATCCATGTGCATCAGTGCATTTGCCAAAAAAATAAGTTAAGGAATTGTGTGTTCAGTATCTAAGCTAAAAATCCTAATGGCAAACAATCCTCTCACGACAGAATCTGTGGGAAATGTTGATCTTGAGCTGTCAGTCAATGACAAGACCAGTCTCATCACAACCCACGAAGTGCATTATGCTCCACACATTGCAGCCAACCTACTCTTAGTGAGTAAAATCACAAGCAAAAGAAATGCCGTGATTTTTCATAAAAATGGTGGTAAAATAATGAACTCAAATGATGAACTGATAGCCTCGGCATCATTGAAAAATGGCATTTATCAGTTAGACACAGTGCAGTCTCCATGTGTTGATAGAGTGTATGCTGTCACTTGTAGTGAAGATCTATGACACCACAGGTTAGGTCATTTAAACAGAAAAGATATGAACTTGTTAAAAACAATTGCAGATGGGGTGCAGAACCTGCAGACAAGCAAGGCCCCATGTGAAGTTTGTGTCAAAGGCAAACAATCTCATTTTCCAATAAAACAAAGCATCTTTAGAGCAAAGGAACCCTCGGAACTGGTGCACACGGACTTATGTGGTCCCATGGAGACAGAATCCATTGGAGGCAGAAGGTACTTTTTTGTCCTCGTAGATGATTATTCTCAGTACACAAATGTAAATTTCCTGAGGTCAAAGGATCAGGTCTGTTCAAAGAATACTGTGCACTCGTTGAAACCAGAAGGGTCACAAAATAAAAATCTTGCGCTCATATAATGGGGCAGAGTTCGTAAACAGTGAGTTCTGCAGTTTCCTGAAAATGAAGGGCATTAGACACCAACACACTGTCAGAGCTTCACCACAGCAGAACGGGGTCACGGAGCATGCTAATCAGAAAATTGTTGAAAAGGCATGGTGTTTATTACAAGTTGCAGGACTGCCGAAAATGTATTGGGCCGAAGCTGTAGTGACTTCTGTCCATTTCAACAGGAGCCCGACGAAAGCCATTGAAGGAAAGACACAGTTTGAAGCTTGATATTCAAGGAAGCCCAAGCTCAGTTAAATCAGGATCTTCGGTTGTGAAGCCATGGCCCGAATTCCAAGAGAGAAGAGAAAAAAATGGGACCCCAAATCCGAGAAACTGATATTCATTGGTTATTGTGATAATACGAAAGGTTATTGCCTCATCAATCCAATAACTAAACAAGTGACTATCAGCAAAGACGTTGTGTTCTTAGAGGAAAATAAACTCAACAAAATGCCTTCAATGGTGAGAGAAGGCAGCGATTTCACCTCACAAACTGTTGGTGCAGTTGCGGATCTTGTTCCTCTACGGCCGGCGAGTGAAGGTTGTCCTTTGCCACAAACTGTGGCATTATCACTGTTGGTGATAATGAACAACTTATCTCTCAAGAACCAGAATCTAAGCAGTATAGGGAAATCAATAACTTTGCTGCAGATTCAGACAAAGAGTCCTTCAAGGGATTCAGGGGAAATAATGACTTTGAAGAAACCTGCAGTCCTTCACAGTTAAGAAGCTCTCATCACACCCCAAGGCCTAAAGATGTTGATCCAGATTTTGTGACTTACTTTGCTGCAGAAAACAACGAGCCACTCACAACAGAGGAAGCTTTGACAAGTCCACAAACTGCAAAGTGGAGGGAAGTAATTGATGAAGAACTATATTCATTTGTTATTAATGAAACTTATGAGTGGGTAGACTTACCATATGGCGCAAAGTCTTTAAAATCAAAATGGGTGTTTAAAATTAAAATCCGGACTCCAAGGAATATAAATACAAGGCTAGACTAGTAGTCGAGGGTTGCAGACAGAAGCTCGGTATAGACTACGAGGAAATCTTCACACCGGTAATCAAACACACTTCACTAAGATACCTCTTTGCACTAGCAGTAAAGGAAGACCATAAGATGGTGCTTATGGATGTGAAAACTGCTTATTTACATGGCCACTTAGATGAAATATACGTGCAACCTCCAGAATAGGAGGCCGGGACCACCCTTAGGGACCCTTCACAAAACGGAACGTGATAGTGACAATGTGAATTATGGTAGGACAGTACCATACCAGCAAGCTATTGACAGTCTCCTGTACCTGTCCCAAGTTTCTCGCCCAGACATATCTTGTACTGTTAATTGCTTGAGTCAATTTAACAACAACCAACAAAAATGCCATTGGCTTGCTGTCAAGAGGGTGTTCAGATACCTGAAATGAACTAGGGACTTGAAATTAGTGTGTGATAAAAAGGGAACCATGAGTTACTTAGCTACAGAGATGCCGGTGGGGGGGAGTGACAATAATAACTGACACTCAATTACTAGCTGCAGCGACAAGTTCATGGGCGGACTGGTTTCATGGGCTAGTAAGAAGCTAAGAACAGTTGCCTTGAGCACAGTCGAGTGAATACATGGCGCTAAGCTTCACTGTTCAGGAAGTCTTGTGGTTTAGAATGTTGTGTGGTTAACTGCAACCCAAACATGAATGCAAGCTATCCATTGTGAATTTTGACAAAAAAGGGGCAATACATCTACCTAAAACCAATGTAACCAGCCAAAGATCCAAACACATAGATATCAGGCATCATTTTGTTAGGGGGCATGTCCAAGACAAAACTATTGATGTTAATTATTTCTCAGCAGACGACATATCAGATATCTTGACAAAGCCCCTAACCAGGGAAAAACATAACCACGTCATCAATATCTTATGTCTTAAACAATTTCTTGTGTTTATTGTTTGTGTTCCTATATTGTGTTTGTTTTTTAATGTCATGAATTGAAATTTTTTTGTACCTACTTTCAAACAGTTTAAGGAAAAGTGTTGGTTTGTAAATTGTTTAAAACCTTAACTTTACTCTAGTGGTGTATTCCCACTCTTTTTTTTAAATCTGGTTATAGTGTGTATGTCACGGCCAATGCCGTTTATATGACCTTTATTATGTGTAGTAAAAGACAATCAGTACTTACTGACCAACGCATTATTATATAAACATGAGAATTCTAAGATGGTGTAAAATGCTTTAGTGCATCCAGATGAGTATTCAAATTTAATTTTATTAGATTAAATTATTTAATTTAATTAGATTAAATTACAAGAATTCAATCAAGACTGTATAAAAAAAACCTCTATCAGTCTTTCTTAAAGCCATTTTTAAACTCATAAAATATTAAATTGACTCCATCTACTGAATTAACATCGCTGGCACATGCAAATGTACTTTAAAAATTGATTTTAAAAAATTAGGTTATGAAAGGAATTTCTAACACAATTTCAGTTCATGTGATTTATTTCATAAATTGTTTTTTTTTGGAAATTATTTACTTCCCGAGAATAAAACTGCATTTAAAAATACTTTTACATATTTCAACACTATGCCGGAAATGAGGCAATGGTAACACAAATACAAAATAACTTAAATTCTAGAGGATCCGAAAGTAAAATAATTTTATTACTGTTTTTTTTTGTGACAAAGATACCTCATTTCTCTCATAAAACAGGTGCATGGAAAAATTTATATTAAGAACAAATCATCTTAAAACTAACTGGAACAGAACTATGTCTTTGAAATACATATGTCGTGCTGAAAGGATTTTTTGAAAGTACATCTAATTTAATTTTCTTACTTGCATGTAGGCCTATCATCACTTCTTCTAACAAAATAAAAATTGATCTAAGAAAGATTCAGAAAGACTAAAACAAAAATCAAATAAACAGCATTCAAATACATCTATGGAACACTGCCACAGATCCGATCCACAAACCCTAAAACACACTTACTAGAACATGCCATTCCAACTACAAAATATATTAAAATTATAACATTTAATGAATGGGTTGACATATATATTAAAACTATAACATTTTAATGTATTGGCCGGCCCTAATTTGAATATTACTATTAGGTTTCATATGGCATAGATAAACAGAATCAGAAACAATAAAAGATTAAGATAAAAAATCCCAGAGTTAGTGCTTAGAGTTGTTAAAGTCCCGCAAGGAAAAATTTAGGATGTTCCAGTCTCTTCAACGTAGTGATCTAATTGTCATGCTGTCGACATCACTAAGAATTTGGAAGTGTGGAGATTTTAAGTCAGCTGGCCGAAGGTGATTTGTTACATGCTACCAGGGCACCTTAGCCGTCCTGGATCCCCGAGGAAGGGAGCGAGGAATCTGTAGTCATGTCCGCTGCAGGCTCTTGAACCCTGTCTGTGAACAAGCCCAAATCGAACATGATCAGAACTGGTTCACAGAGTCAGTAAGTTGGCAAAAAATGCCCACTAAAAACGATGATGGTCGGCGAATAAAAGGTTGGCAAAAACTCACCAAACAGGGAGTGGCTCCTAGCGCTCAGAAAGGTAGCCCGCCATGATGCGAGGCGAGGACCAGCGCCGAACACAAGCCGTAGGCGCGGACGTTTCCATAAATGAATATAATTAGGAAAATTAGCAAATTGTAACTATTTCTACTAGGCACACAGACTGATAATCACTGGTTAAGAAAGAGATTACGGACAACATCCCTTGACTAGCCGACTACATTTTCGTACGACGACTGATTGAAGTCTTGCTGTCTGCTCGCCGATGATCCGAGGTGGTCTGTCTGCTAGCGCAGCGCGGAGTCCCTGCGGGGCGGCAGCGACTCGTGATTAAAACAGGTGATTGCTTTCAAAAGAAAGGCAGGGTTAACTTCGGCTTCCGGACCGAAAGGTTCTGAAGATTTCCGAGGGGGTGGTTGAGAAATACTGACTTTGATATCTCGACGTTGGTGTTAGTACCCGATCGCAGCGAGACCTACTGAGGGGTGTCCAAAACAAGAAGAGATTGTCTCGTGCATCTCTCGCACAAGGCGACTTTGAAAGCATGGAGCTTATGGAGGGTACTAGTGCAGCGCTCTGGTGGCCTGGAAATGAATTACGGGGCACTGCTTGTGGCGTGAGGTGCCAGGGGGCAGGCATTTATCGGGCGTTCAAACACCCAGGGGAAATAACTCGCAAATCCGCCACGAGAGGGCAGAGGCGGTAATTTCAAAGATTGATGGGTGTCCTTGGCTTCAGCCGGGGTAAGTGGCCAGTCAGTGAACTGGGCGCAGGGTTCCTTGGAAAGGCTGAAGAAAGATGTAAATGAGGGGGGGGGGGGGGGGGGGGGAACTGCATGACGGTGGAAAATTAGAGGCCAGATGCGTGCCAAGACATTGAGAAAAACGACTCGCGAGTGTGCCTCTCGGTGCTTGCCTCAGGAGAGCTCCGAGAAAAATAGGCTCTGTTAGAACACAGAGATAAGCTGTCTTGACCACGGATCAGAGGATAATTACAGGCGACGGGCGTGCACCCAAGCTGGGGTAAAAATATACACAGGCTGACTCGCAAAAGACTCTGCAAAATCAGATCTAGGGCTGGGAATGGATTGGGGAGACTGGCCTGACAACGATTAAATGGGAGTGTACAGAGAGCGGAAAAAGTTTAAGTTTTAGCTGCAAAATTACTGGTAAAATTTATGTTTCAAATTTCAACTTTTAAATAGTGCCCAAAAAATGCTAATTGGCGGCACAATTGCATGCTAATAATATGTCCTAAATGTCCAAATTCTGAAAAAGAACAAGAATACGTAATAAACTTTTTACTGATTTTGATGATAAAGGTGAAATTCAGTTTTCACAATGGGTCACTACTGATCGCAGCCATTTACAAACGTTGGTCCTTCTTTTATGAGAGTTTATTGATCTGCCTTTGAAGAAACTGGCAGCTTTAATACCATACTCATTCGTCCCTAAACAGCAGTTAAACTATGTGAAACAGAAGAAAGAAAACATTCGGCTAAATGAACATGGACTTTGCAGAAAACTATTATTTTGTTATCCAAGACGAAATTCAGTCATATCATTGGGTGTGTTCTGCTTGCACATTACATCCAGCAATTCTGTCCTTCAGAAAGTATGGAGGAACGTATAATATGTCTTTCTGCTTTATCTCAGATTACTAAACCATGATGTTCTCTTTTTATATAAGATTCAAAGAAGATTCAGCTTACTAATTTATAAAGAATTCCTTAACATTAATCAAGTGGAGTATATCATAGATGGTAGTGCAGCACAATCCAAGAATTTTAAAAGTTTGGTCAACCTCTGCTATCACTTATAAGATTTTGATTTAAAAACTTCTTGGACCTTTCGTGCAACAAGTCATGGTAAAATAGCTTGTGATGGTGTTAGAGGATGTGTTAAAAGGGCAGTATCTAGAGTGAGCTTGCAAAGACCGTATAAAGATAAAATTCTGACAACTGAGAAGATTTTTCAATTTTGCAATGTATACTTTATTAAAATTAAGTTTCAGCTGATCAAAAAAGACGACGTTCTCAAAGTGGAAGAAAAACTTAGCAAGAATTTCTCGGAGTTCCCAACTGTGCCTGGAACAAGATCCTTGCACTACCTACTTCATTCCACTATCTAAAACTATATTGGCAGCTAAGTGAATTAGCTCTGATGAGAATTTTTCATTAGAGTACTCTTACTGAAAAAACACAGAGCCTCAAAATTAAAAACAATCAGTATATGTGTTCAGTTTATGATGATAAGTGTTATATTGGGTTAGTGGTTGAAACATTATTTACACTGCTGATTCCGAAACTTGACTCTCAGGTTGGAAGAGTGCATTATACACTGACATCCATAAGTGAGAGAAAAATTACATCAAAATGGTCAAACTGGAATCAGCTTCTTCATAGATTATATTGATAAAGAACTTAAATTAGGCCTACTTCAGATATGAACAACATCAAGTGACACCGGTGTAGTAAAAAAATGCAGTTTTCATGAGCACAGCTAGGAGGCCTAACTTTGACTAGGTACTGTAATTCTGTCATTTTATTTTATTTATATAAACTAATGAACTGTATGTACAACAGTTAACAAAAATTACACCCTCCAAAACATTTCTTTAGGTGGGGTGAGGGTGAGAAGGTAAATATCCACATGACAAATTTTATTTCACTATTTTGTAGAAAATTTTGTGATCTTTCTAATGGTACCAAGCCCAAGATTGTAAATATTGTTACGAATGCGAGAGACCAGACCGCGATGCCAGGATCGGAACTGGCTGGCGGCCCTGTACGGTGGCCACGTGAGGTCCGCTGGCGTAAGGCATGCCACGCGCGCCTGCCCGGATTATGAAGGTCATTGCTACCCCCCTCCGCTTCCCACGCATCGTCCTACCTCGATGCTGTTCTCTATAGCTGAACGGCCTTAGGAATTCCGCGGGTCGCAGTGTGAGCAAGCGACACCACCCTTCTCGATTGTTCGGGCGTCGGGTCAGCCTGGGATGACAAGAAGGTTCCAGAAGAGCGCCACAAACTACTTAAGCAGTGATGCCGGCCTCCGCGACAGTTTTTTGGGAGTGCCGCAGGTGGCAAGAATTCAGCAACGTGAGCCCGCGACGAGTCCCATGACAAGAGTGTGCCGCGTGAGCGCTAAGTTCCGAGCGAGTTCCGCGACAGTTCAGAGCGGATTCCGAGCGAAGGGAACTGCGACATTGGCCGAAGAGGGTGAGAGGAACCTCCCTCCCCGAGTGGGGCACGACACAAAGTTCTACTGGATTGTGAAAGTGCGGCGACTGAGTAACACAAGACTGTGTGTGGACAGGCTCGAGGTAAGGGGCGAACTACTGTTGAGTCTAGCTCCAGTGAGGAGCGCTAACTGCGGAACTTGACAGACATTGAGTGACTTGAGTGATAAACATTTTTAAGTGCCAGTGATTTCATTTGAGATTGGACATTTTGAAGTAAAATTATTTATTATTAATGTAAATATTAGTAATCAATAAAAATGTAATAAAACTTAATTTGGCTATCCCTTACGAACCCAGTTCTCCCCACATTATAAACTGTAACAATATTAATAGAAAAAATTTATAAAAGGATTACTGAAATGATACATACAATTTTTGGTAATACATTTTTTCCACTTCTAACATAAATTGCATGTACGTACTTCTGGGCATTTAATTTAATTTTACGAGTGGTATTTGAAATCTACGTAAAATTCTGAATAAGTATGATGAATTTCACGATTCTACATTAATAACAACTGTTATTACAAATGTAGTTGAAACAAGATGAGTGTCACTCGACTTTAGTTGCAAATTAAAAAAATCCACCAGGGCTTTAAATTCCAAACTAGAGCCAATATTCCAAAAATGAAAAATATGGGTTCTTATATTTGTCTGAAGATACCATGTAGCCTACCAAATTTCATCAAAATCTGAGATGGTGGGGTGAATAATGTGTATCTTAACTGGATGATCTGGCATGGAATGACCCAACAACATACATTCAGCAACAACTACTCACCTCTCAGAATAATATTCAAATGTGAAGAGTTACATGTTTACATACTGTTTATAGGCCTCACGTTTGTGGAAATTTAGTGAAGAACAGTAAAGTGAACTTCAAACGAAATTACATACTCTCAAATTTGTCACTAGCATACACAAGAAAAACACTGGAATTTTTGAGCTAATGTTCCATCACTGTCCTGCAAAACAGCATTCAGTATTATAATAAATATCCCTAACCTAACCCAACCAGCTATTAAAACAAAGCAACATTATTTTTAATGTAGCTAACCTAACCAACCATTCACATAATTGCACCGTATTTGTAATGTGGTTACCGTAACTGACAATTAAAAAGAAAAACAATAAGTAAACTGCTTGGGTAATACGGTACCCACTTCTTAAAATATTATAATGCTCTTGAACAGAATCATCAAATAATATCATTAATTTTTTTTTTTTTTACAATATATAATGCAACAGTAGCTTATAAAGTCAGTTTTTATTTTGCTAAACAATTATGTGTAAATAAATAATGGGTACTTTTCAAAGGAAAGCCACTTTTCTGAAGGAAAAAAATTAAAAATTGCAAAACATTTGTTTTTCCATTTCCTAACATCTTTTTGAATCACTCCCTATGAGGGCATTGTGATACTTTAAGTATTTTACCAGTAGTTTAGTGTTTTAACATTATGGTTATTTTAAGTTAGGTAGGTACATTACAAATACTTTCATAACTATTTTGATAATGGTCGGTTAGGTTACAATACGTACATTAAAAATACTTTAAAATATTAGTTTAACTACTTAAAAATACATAGATATCATGTGCATGGATGCTCCCGTTAAGTTAGCTACATTAAAAACACTACAAATACAAAGGGCAATTGATTATGTTAAGTAATCTACATTTTAAACTGGTGATTACTAACGAAACATTGAAATGATTTTACACTATTTTAAATATACCTACCCAACATAAACACATCATTCTCACGATATCACAGTATGTTAATATTAAAACCTAACCTAACCTAACTACCTACTAAAATGGTATACTGCTGATAAACTACTTGACGTATTAAAACAGCCTCTTAGGAAATGATTAAAAAACATTTTGGAAAATAAAAAAAAATGTTTAATTTTTTCCCCAGAAAAGTAGCTCTTTCAGAATTACCAAATAGGGGAATCTGTATGAAATATGTTTTGTTTTAACTTTTTTTACTTAATTTTATTTCTTAATTGAAATGACAATTCTGTATTGCCAAATTTCACACCTGCAAATCGAAGACGGCCATATGTTTGGCTAGGCAGAAAGCATACGGGAGTCGTTCTTGAAGAATTTGGGCATTCTTAACTGTCTACTTTTGGTCTTCTTTTGTCATCCCACTCCCCACTGTCTACTGGGCAGCGATTCAGCTGATAGCCTAATGAATAAGGCCCATTCCACAATGGCATATAAACAGAAATGGATCACATAAATGGAGACTGATCAAGTAAACGGAGACAGGTCTCAAGGAACATTTTACTACCGCATCTGTTGCTAACGTAACAAATGACAACCAATGACATAAATAACATTTTAAGGTTACAAAATATTAATTTCATTATATATATATTATATGTAGGTAAATATGTATTGTACGGATTAGCGCCAAAAAAAATCGTACAAATATGAAATAACTTTCATTATATGCTATCTTACGTCCTCTTTTCAGAACCGCCTGCGGAGATAAAAAATTCCAAATACTTTTGGAGATATGGCCGTTCTTATTTTGCTATACCAGACGTGTGTAATAATTTGACCGTCGCCATTTTATATTTTGCCGTGTGCGCGTGAATGTCTAAATAACAGAAATTTTCCATTAGGTAAGGTTAGTTACATTATAAATACTTCAAAATAAACCAAAATTAAAAATAATATCAATTTATTTTACATGTTGTATAGTTTTAAGTATTTATAA
The DNA here is from genome assembly GCF_032445375.1 of Bacillus rossius redtenbacheri. Lineage (NCBI taxonomy): Eukaryota > Metazoa > Arthropoda > Insecta > Phasmatodea > Bacillidae > Bacillus > Bacillus rossius. The sequence goes on from NC_086330.1 coordinate 232,642,036, forward strand.
TGTAACTGACCTGACCTAACAAAATGGGACAAAGGTAGATTAGGTCAGGTCAGCTACATTATAAATACTTTGAAACTGAACAGACATTAAAAATAATAAAATTAATTTTATTGGTTGTTTAGTTTTAAAGTTTTTATAATGTAGCTGACCTGACCTAACAAACCGGGAAAAAAGGATGAACAGAATAAACTCACGTAAGTTTCTTTTTACATGATGTATTCGTTCACGTGAGAGTCCTAAGATCCACATAAAGTTCTGCCATTCCCGATTACACCCGAATATTCACCTTCGGCCAACCTCGGGATTTATTTATTTTTGCGCAGGAAAAATGAATTGAAATATTGAAGTGGTCGGATAGGTTAGCTACATTAAAACGCTTTAAAACCATTTGGATGGTTAGTTAGGTTAGTATAGCTACATTAAAATAAACAGAGAAATATTAATATTAATAAATAAACCCGAGGTTGGCCGAAGGTGAATTGTTCGGGTGTAATCGGGAATGGCAGAACTTTATGTGCATCTTAGGTTTCTCCGTTCGGGAACATCGCAAAAAAAAAAAAAAATCATACTTGTAAACAAGCAACCGTTATCGCCGCATGAGTGCACAGGATGAAAATTAAAAAATTCGATATCTCCAAAAGTATTTAGAATTTCTTATCTCAGCCGGGTTTAATGAAAAGAGGAAGTTTAAGAGCACAGAATAAAGGTATTTTCGGATTTTTAAATTTTTTTTAAAAAAAATCGCCAAAAAATGAAGATTAAAAAATTCGATATCTCCTAAAGTAATTGGAATTTTTTATCTCCGCAGGCGGTTCTGAAGAGAGGACGTAAGATAGCATATAATGAAAGTTATTTCATATTTGTACGATTTTTTTTGGCGCTAATCCGTACAATACATATTTACCTATATGTATAGACACAATTCTTTGAGATCATACCACAGACAGGATTCACATAATTAATAAAAATTAACCACAAAGTCATAATAGAATACTAAATATTCTTGTACTTAAAATAAATTCAACATGTTTAGAAACAGGCTGCCACTGTAACCATATACTCGGCCTAAGGCTCGTTCTACAATGACGTGGAAACGGAGGATTACGTAAATGGAGACAGATCTTACAGAACAGTGTTTCTACAATGGCATGCAGGCGGAAACTGACCCATACTGATTAGCTCGGGAATTCTGAGCTCTTACATTTACGTTACTCCGTGCGACCAATAGAAGCAGAGTACTTGGCTTCGGTGGTAACATGTTTATGTTCTAAACATGTTAAAAAATGTTTAAAGTAGAATAATACATAGTCATGTATTATAGGTTTGTGGTTTATTTTTATAATATATGTAAATTCTGCCTATACTACGATCTCGAAACCCAATGTTTTTATTTGATTCATATTTCATAACCTAGACGTAATTATGAAATTTTACAAGAGCTCCGTATACGTGATCCGTCTGTTTCCGTGCCATTGTAGAACGGATATTGTTATAACCAGAGATTTCATCTCTGGTTATAACAGCTTCCAATTTCCGTCTTAATATTTTAAATTACATAACTCACCATTGGATGATTCTGAGCGGTTCTCAATAATGACAGCGGCAACTAAAAAATAGTATATCAAATTATATAAACCACATACATACACACATGTCAACAGTAATATGTTAAATTTAAAAATAAAAATAAAGTATTACTTAAAATTTTCTGAATACAACGTACATAATTTAACTTACCATTTATTTAAATAATTCTACGCTTGTTTAGAAGTAAACACTTTTAAATTGTTTTCAATGTTCTTATCAAAGATATTCACAAATATCCAGCACCCGAGGTTGGAATCGCGTACGGTGTGATAATCTTGCAAGAAGCTTGAGTAAACGAAAAATATCTCCGAAAGTGTGCAATGCTCTCCGAAGTGGCGACAAATGAAGCGGGAATTTTAATAAAATGAATTATGCGTTAATATTTTTAATTAAATTATAAACATTACAAGGTGTTAATGTTTTAAAAAAACGTATTTGGTAGTATTTATGCTGTAATAATAAAATTTAGATATATACCAATGCTTGAAATATTCATGGAGAAGTTAATTTAAGTGTGTTAAAATCTGAAAGCCTTATTTTGCTTAAAAAAAAATTATGTGATAATAGTGGTGGATATTGGGATTTTTTTCCCGGGGAGGAGGGTACAGGAATTTTGAAAAAAAAAATATAATTTGAACACATGTATTTAAAATCTTTTACACTACTATTGACACGTTGTCGCCGCTTCGTCTCTGGTGAAGATGTGGAGACGGGGTAGACGTCACTCGGTCGTTCGGTAGTCGTGGTGTTTTTCCGGCGCCAGCTCTTGGGTAGAGCAGCCTCACACTCTAAAGCGGGAGTGGACCGTTCGGCCCAGTGCAGCTGACCGAGGACGTGCTGACAAGGAAGGAGCCCGCGGTCTCACAAGGAGTCGCTAGCGGAAAGTCTGAGAGCAGGAGAGAGGAATATGACTGCGGTCTCACGAAGAGTCGCTAGCGGAAAGGTTGGTAGTGGGAGAGAGGGATGCCCGCGGTGTCACAAAGAGTCGCTAGCGGATGGGTAGGCAGAGACAGATAGGATGAGAGAGAGAGAAGGAAGCCCGCGGTTTCACTAGGAGTCGCTAGCTGGGAGGGAGAGAGAGGTATTCCAATAAATCCACTATTACTTGTATTGGTGTTTATTCTCCCAGATTGGCTGGGAGAGGAGAGCTTATAATGATGTTTCTTCTCCGAGATTGGCTGGATGAGGAGAGCTTATAATGGTATTTCTTCTCCCGTATTGGCTGGGAGAGGAGAGCTCGCCGCTGACCTTAACAGGCTAGGCTCGAGGTGACCCTTAAGGAATTAAAAACCTTCCCCGGGTCGGCTGCCAGTCATATGTCCGCGAGTTAGAGGCGATGCGACGCGAAGTTCAGTTCAATCCAGTTTGTGGTAGAATTTTACATAATCCCATCCCTTTGGATCTTTTGCATTTACAATATTATTTACAAGTCTACAAAACATTCTTACAATACACACTTAATAATCTTCATAAATATTAACAATATTAACATATAAAACATAACTATAATACATTGTCTCTTTATATTTACAACTGCCATCTGGTGACGAGTGGTGGCACTACCAGGGCCATGGCTGGAATATTGTTCCGCGGACAGGGCTGTGACCCGGGTTTTTGTTTAAATAAATAGGAGGTACGACGTCAGACCCCCCCCCCTCCCCCCTGGAAAAGCCCGGGTCTAGGCCGTCCGCGCGCCCTCCAGCAGGCACATGATGCCTTCTCTCCTCGTAGTTGCGAGCATCAGGGCGGGCCTGCCGGTTCCGGATTCCCTGGGTCGCCATTCACCAGTGTGTCCAGTTCGCGGCTGGTGACATAATCTCTCAGGTACAGTGGGGGCCGGTGTCGTCGTCGGCGGTGTCTCTGGTTGTCCTCAGCTGGTTCCTCCACCTTGACCCGAAATTCGGCATCGGCGAGGGAGGCACCATGCCCCCATCCGCCTCGGCTAGGGGAAGGTGGTTCTGTTGTCTCAATGTCATCCGGTTCTGTCACCAGGGGCTGCTCCTTCGTGGTGCCTATGCCCGCCTCTGGTGTCCCAGTGACATCAAGAATCTGAATTCGTGCTGGGTGCCTCTGGTGCTGTCGCCTCGGGGTCGTGGCAGGGGCTTCTGCAGGCCTCTCCATTCTTGTCCTTGGGCTCAGTGTTCCCTGGAACAGATGCTGCATTCCTTGGGGTGTGACAGATTTGTGGTTGTCCGGCATCGGTCCTGTCACATCTGGAGTAGGGACCTCCATGGCATTGCCCCCTTCCGGGAGTGCTGTTTTCCGGATGTGGTTCCGGTGTAATTTTCGCATTTGTCTACCCCGGCGCACCAAATAAGTGCTTTGACTCAGCTGCTTCAGGATGCAGTGTGGTCCCGACCACCTGGGGCTCAGTCCAGCACAGTAGTTCCTAATTGCGTTGGACAGGGGATATGTGCGGACATACACGTGGTCACCTGGCTGTAGCTCTGGTGGTTGTCATGTGGTCTGCGGGGTTATCTGCTGAGTGTTGGCCCTCTGGTGTTCTCGCACTGTTGTCAGTTCAATCCCTTGCCGCCGACAGCGATCCTCGGGGTCTTCCCCTTCATCTGTCACTCTGTGGGCAGTCCATTCGCCGGGCATGGGCATAATGTGGCCTTGGACCATTTGTGCCGGGGACATCTCTGTGGCTGCATTGGTCCTGCGGCGGATGCAGAACAGGGCCTCCGCTATGTGTTCATCCCATGTGGTATGGTCGTTCCCCAGACGTATGCGCATTTGGACTTTCAGCTCCTGGTTACGTCTCTTCATCAGGAGGTCCCTGGGGTATCCCCATCGTGGAAAGAATTCCGTCTGCAGGATTCTTGCAATGGTTTTGGCTCGGATGTTACTGGTAGGATATGCTTCTACCCATCGTGTGAAGAGGTCTGTGACCACCACCAGGAACCTCTTCCCTCGGGCAGTATGGGGATACGGCCCCATAACATCCAGCGCGATGGACTGGAATGGGGTAGTGGGGAGGCGCGGCCGCTGCTGCTCGGTCCCATCACTCTGCCGTGCCTTTCGCTCCTGGCACTTCTCGCAGGTCCTTACATACCCCCGTATGTCCCGGGCTATGCCGGGCCAGTGGTAGTGCTGGCTGGTTGCCCGTCGGGTTTGGTCAGCTCCTGTATGTCCTGCCAGATCATGATCGTGCATGAAGCGCAGAACGGCTTCCCGTGCTTCTGGTGGTACATAGATGCACCACTCTTGGTTGGTTCCAATCCCCTTCGTACACAACACGCCCCCTCTCACATGGTCCATATCTCATCCAATCCTTCCGCTTGCTTTGCTCGTCGACGCTCAGCATCTGGGGAGGTGTGTTGGGCGTCGAGAACTTGTTGCTTGAGTTCGATCAGGTCCGCTGGAGGTGGGTCATCATCTTCTCCCACAGTGAGCAGGCGACAGGTCGTGTCTCTTGGCCTGTGGTCGTGTGACCTGTGGGAAGGTGGTATGCTTCTTAGTGTATATACTGCCAGATGCTCATGTTTTCCTAAATTTACCAGGCCTGATGCTGGCGAAATCAAGGCATCCTGATCTACCAACCATGGCTGCCCGAGTACCAAATCTTCTCTGAGTCCTTCTACCATGACTGCTGAAGTTTGGGTCACCATCTCTCGTATACCCACAGTGATGATGGCATCTCCAATGGCTGTCCCAGTTCCAGTGTTCGTAGCAAGGCGCAGGGCACAGTGTCTGGGTGTGATATCTGCGGGTGGTACACAGTGCTGGGCGACGAACACATGGCTCGCCCCTGTGTCTATAAGTGCGGCAGTCTGTCTCCCTTTCAGGGTGATGGGGATCCGCATCAGTCGGTTTTCTAGCATGGTGTGCTGCCCCAGTTGTTCTAGGTTGTTCTCTGTGGCTTGCGGCAGGGGATTGGCTGGTGCGGGTGTTAGGACTGTAGGTCCTACACCCCCTACTGCCCGTTTCCCGCTGGTTATTGTCGCTGTTGGTGTCTCTGGCAGTCCTGATGCCAGTGATACATGCCCTGTGGGCATCCAAGATGGCATTGTGGTGGTCGGCCTCCATCGCGCCGATTGCCTGCATTCCGCCATTCTGGAGATATGTTCTGGCCTGTCCCACCAGATGGGCCCTCGATCGCCCGTGTTGCTGTCTGCCATGGATGTTCCTGCGGTATGTCCCTGCTTGTCCCTGCAGGTGCTCCAACCTGATGTCTGGGTCCTCGTTCGGGGACAGTTGTCCCGGTCCGACGTCACAGGAGGTGTCTTAGGTTGCCTTCGGTAGCTGTTGCCAGTCGTACATAGTCCTCTACTGTTCCATTGCAGTATGGCCTGAGGAATGGTTGCAATTCTTCTCGCATTAATGCAGTAACTTCTGGCAAAGCTTGCTCGGGGTCTTCTCCTGGGGCTATGCACCAGTACAGCCGCAGCTTGTTTGCCACGAACTACTCTACCGATTCTGAGTCCTTTTGGAACTCGCCGTAGAAGCGAGCCTTACAGCTCATGACTGCCATGCGGTCATCAAAACGCCGTGTTAAGCCGGTAGTGAACTCGTGCCACTGCATGTCATAGCGTCCCCACAGGTTCCACCACTCACGAGCTTGCCCGCGTAATTGCTCACTCGTGCGTTGTGTCCATTCTTCAATCGGCACCCCACTTTGTGTCAACCGTCCCTTACACCACTGTACAAACTCACATGGGTCCTCATGCGCTAGCCCACTAAACACTGATAGCACTATACGTCCTGTTGTGGTAGCTGTCCGCCCCATATCAATGTTTGGATGCATTGCTGGGCTTGCAAGCACCTCCCAGTCTATGAAGTTTGCCCCTGCCTTCTGTGTCGGTGCCTGTGTGGGCCTTGGTGTTGATATTGTGTCCCAAACCAATGTACCCGTTGCTAACTCCGATCTCACTGGTTTGCCCTCAGATGTGTCGTGCCACTGTCCCTCTCCTGTCATTATGTCAAAGTACCTTGGTGGCTGACCCATCTCACATGTGGTTGTCAGTCTGTGTGGTAGCATTATTTATGAATTTCTACACTGTCTGTCCTACATACATTCTTCTATACTTGTTAAGTGAATATACACACTTCGGGTCACCAAATGCTGCTGGCTGTTCGTGCTCTCTTATAGTCTCGATGATAAAGTGTGCCCCACGTTGGGCACCAAATGTCACCGCTTCGTCTTTGGTGAAGATGTGGAGACGGGGTGGACGTCGCTCGGTCGTTCGGTACTCGTGGTGTTTGCCCAGCGCCAGCTCTTGGGTAGAGCAGCCTCACACTCTGAGGCAGGAGTGGACCATTCGGCCCAGTGCAGCTGACCGAGGACGTGCTGACAAGGAAGGTGCCCGCGGTCTCACAAGGAGTCGCTAGCGAAAATTCTGGGAGCAGGAGAGAGGAATATGCCCACGGTCACATTTACAACTTCCATCTGGTGACGAGTGGTGGCACTACCAGGGTCATGGCTGGAATATTGTGCTGCAGACAAGGCTGTGACCCGGGTTTTTGTTTAAATAAAGAGGAGGTACGACGTCACGTACACACTGACATATGGGCCTACAGTAGTAGCTGTAGACAATATGGCATCTCACACAGTAATATTTATCTTCATTAAAATTTTGGAAATTTTTTCAATTATCAGGGTGAAAATGGCGGGTTATAAAACCCTCCCCCTCCCCACCTAAATGCTCAAAGACATTTGCTTTAAGTATGATATCATTATTGTGGCTAATAAGCAGGGATTTCAGACAGCCACCCAGAAATCCTTGTAAAGAGCTCGCTCAAAGCTAGTACTGGACCGGTTTTCTGCACCCCCGGCTAAACCTCCGGCTAAAATTTAACCACAGGCTAGCTCTTATTTTGGTTTTATGACTCCCAGTTTACGTCTACCTTCCAGTTAAAGTCCCGGCTAACCTAGCGGGTGGATGAACCTGCCGCTAGCTGCTTAACTGGAGACTAAGCAACAGAAAATAAAATGGCGATGTCTCAGGCGAGATTAGTTGTTGATAGTGATGATGACTATTTGAGGAATTCTATTGAATATTTCCAGGATGAGATGGAATACTTTATTACTAAATATAAAATGCTTCGCCATATTCGTCAATTTTTTATTAATTATTACATGAAAGTGTAGTCACGCTTTTCGATTCTCGTCGAGTCGTATATTATTATTTGACTTTAATTGATCATGAAGTACATAAACGTATGCAATGTATATAAACTTAAATGTTCCTGCTTAAGAATACGTGTAAATTAGTGCATTTTAAAATTGCAAAACGAGGGTTATTATTACCTATAAAATGCATGTTTCGTAGAAGTTGTATCTGTATTTTTTTTTTCCATAATACAGTGGACATATGCCAGGAATGAAATGAACTTCATACGACTTCAGACATGGTTCTAATTCAATGAATACAATTGAATGTGAAAATAAATGTGTGGTATATTGTGAGCTGCCAGGTTGGCAACGCACGTCCGGATATACAGTTCCGGGATGGAGGATTGTGATACATGGCCAAACAAAGACTGGTGCGCAGTTTGTACATTGTAATCCCAAGGTTACTACATTGGCGACGAGAGTGGTATTGGTTTCTTTGCGTGCATTACGGCTCGTGTAATGTTCAGAAAGAATGTCGGGGTTTAAAGTTGAAAGTTTTACGCCCGGCGAGGACACTTGGGACTCGTATGTTGAAAGGCTGGAACAGCTTTTCATCGCAAATGGCTTGGGAATAAAGCCAGAGGATCAAGTTAAACGACGTTCAATCCTTATTTCGTCTGTAGGGAAACAAACGTATGAAGTGCTACGCAATATGTGTGAGCCTGAGAAGCCATCGGAGCGCACCTACAGCGAGCTAGTCACTTTGTTGACGAGCCATTTTTCTCCACGGCCGTCTGTGATTTCCGAGCGTCACAACACAAATGTGTCCAACAAGAACAGGAAACAGTTTCAGATTTTGTGGTGAATTTACGGAAATTAACGGGCTCTTGCTCTTTCAATTTTGGTACCTTCTTAGACACCGCCTTGCGTGAACAGTTTGTGGTAGGGTTAAGTGACAGAAACATTACCCAGTGGCTTTACATGGAAACCGATGACCTCACCTTCGAAAAGGCAGTAGGCATAGCAGTTCAGCATGAAGCGGCCATGGGAAATGCAGTCCTTAATGTAAATGTGCCAAAAGCTGAAATTTCACACAGCTCGGCGGAACAGGCCGAGGTACCAGTAAATGTACACATAGTGAAAACAAGTTCGCAGGAAGATGGCGTCAAAAACCAGGGCGGGCACGGGTGTTTGTGCTGTGGAAATGTTACTCATTATGTGCGTGACTGCAAGTTCCGTAAGTACAAGTGTAATAATTGTAAAAGTATAGGACATCTTAAACGAATGTGCCCGAACATCATGTCGACTGATACGAAGGACCGGACCCGTCATAATTATGTTGTGCATGAAAACCCTGATCGCCAAAGTGTACACATGTCGGACGAGGATTTTGCGTCTCTATTCCAGTTGTGTGGGTTTGCAGCCAGGTCATGACCTTGGGTTATGGAGGTGTCGGTGGGGGACGTGGTGCTGCATATGGAAATCGACAGTGGCGCGTCTATATCCGCTATTACAGAAAGGCTGTATAGGACACAGTTTTCAAAATACTCATTGTCTCCGACACGGATTAGTCTCAAGTCTTACACGAACGGTGCAATACACCCGTGCGGGACAATTACAGTACTGGTGCAAGTGAAGTGGAGCAAGCCCAAGAAGCTAGATTTGTTTGTAGTTCCAAATGGAGGCCCTCCACTTCTTGGCAGGGATTGGTACGATGCTTTAGAGCTGCCAAAACCGAGTCTCAACCATATCAGGGCCACTTCAGATGACAGGTCAGTGCTGAATGTCATTACCAAACAGTACCCTGCCTTGTTCGATGACAGTTTGGGTACGTTCATTGGAAGTAAGGTGTCATTGCATGTACGTGAAGGGACAGTACCAGTCTTTTTACCTGCTAGGCTCCTGGCCTTTGCGCTTAAGAGCAAGGTTGATAAAGAGCTAGACAGGCTTCTGGGGTTAGGTGTACTTCATCCGGTGTCATGTAGTGAGTGGGCCACCCCAATCGTTCCGGTTGCAAAACGTGATGGTACGGTCCGTATTTGTGCTGATTTTAAGATCACAGTCAACCCGAACCTCATTGTGGAACATTATCCTTTACCGCGAGTTGATGAGTTGTTTTCCAAGCTTCAAGGGGGGTAGAGTTTTCTCAAATTGATCTTTCCCAGGCATTCCAGCAGTTGCAGGTCGATGAGAAGTCGCAGGAGCTGTGCACTATCAACACGCATAGGGGATTGTTTCGGTTTAGCAGACTCCCTTTTGGAATAGTGTCTTGCCCTGCTATTTTTCAACGCACAATGGAGCAAGTCCTACAGGGGTTAGAAGGTGTTGTGTGTTTTCAAGATGATCTTTTGGTACCAGGAACTACCAAGGAAATTCACTGGCTAAATCTTCATGGACTGTTACAATGTCTGAAGGACTCTGGTTTCAAGGTAAATAAAGTGAAATGTGCATTTTTCCGTTCATCAGTCTCTTTTCTGGGGCATAGGGTAGATAAGGAGGGGTTGCATACGAGTGATGAAAAAGTCAAAGCGGTAGTAGATGCGCCGCCACCTCGTAATGTCAACCAGTTGAGGGCGTGGCTAGGTCTGGTTAATTACTATGCCCATTTTCTGCCTAACCTAGCTACGGTGTTGTCACCTTTACATGAGCTTTTGAAAAAGGGTCAAAAGTGGGTTTGGGCACAAAGCTGTGATTCTGCCTTCAAAGAGTTAAAACAGCTGATTGTCTCCTCGCATGTTGTCATACACTACAACCCGGATTTGCCAGTTCGTTTGGCATGCGATGCGTCCCCGTATGGTGTAGGAGCAGTCCTAAGCCACATCCTACCCAGCGGGGAAGAGAAGCCAGTTGCATTTGCTTCTCGCGCCTTGTCGTCTGCAGAGAGAGGGTATTCTCAGATAGATAAAGAAGCATTAGCAATTATATTTGGAGTTAAAAAGTTCTTCCAGTACTTGTATGGCCGAAGCTTTACCCTGATTACCGATCATCAACCATTAACACACATTCTAGGTAGCCATTGTGGTATTCCGCAGCTCGCTGCCAATAGGCTGCAGCGTTTGGCAGTGCTTCTTCAGGGTTTCGACTACACAGTTCAGTACGCCAAAGGTGATGCCAATTCGAATGCTGATGGCCTCTCTAGGTTGCCACTTCCAAATGTTGAGCCTTCTTCAACCCAATTTTCATATTTGGATGTTGGAGTGTCAGAGTTTTTGCCAGTGACGCCTCAGGAAATCAGTTGAGAATCTGAAAGGGATGGAGTGTTAGGTAAAGTTATTAGGTGCCTTAGAGATGGTTGGGCCACGCAACTGTCCGACATGCTCATACCGTTCTATGACAAAAGAAACGAACTTGCACTAGAAGGGGGCTGCGTTTTGTGGGGGTACCGGGTCGTCATTCCCCAAGCCTTGCAGGATCGAGTGTTGCAGGAGTTGCACACCAGCCACTTTGGTATGTGCAAAATGAAAGCCTTGGCATGTTTGTATGTATGGTGGCATCGGATAGACAAGGATTTGGAGAGGGTAGTTTCTTGTTGTACCCCATGCTCCCAGAACAATTCCTTGCCGGACAAGTCAATCCTGCTGCCGTGGGCGTGGCCCGATCGACCTTGGCAAATAATTCATGTGGATATCGCCGGTCCATTCATGGGAAAGCATTTCCTAGTCCTTGTGGATAGCCATTCAAAATGGCCAGAAATCAGTGTGCTTCTAAGTACTACGTCGGATGCAGTCATAACACAGTTGCGTTGGTGGTTCGGTGTATACAGGTTGCCAGAACTGCTAGTTTCAGATAATGGTGTCCAGTTCTCGTCGGAAGAGTTCAATCGTTTTTGTAAACACAATGCCATAAGGCACATTTTCACCTCCGTATCACCCTTCCTCAAACGGTCTGACGGAAAACATGGTCAGAACTTTTAAAAACAAACTGAAGTCATTGGTTCACTCTAATGTTCCGCTCAACACAGCCTTACCTCGCTTCTTGTTGAGCTACAGAATAACCCCCCATACGGTCATGGGGGAGTCACCTAGCAGTTTAATGTTCGGTAGGGTTGTTCGTAACTGTTTGTCGTTACTATCCCCGTCTGTAGCCACCACTGTTGCAACTCGCCAAATGGGTTCGGTGGTCTCACGTTCCACCCTCAGGAACAGAGCTTTTGATGTGAATGACAGTGTTGGGTTTACCGTTTATGCACGTGGGAAACAGAGTTGGGAGAAGGGAGTGCTCGTTGGCAAGTTGGTTCCACTCACGTACAGTGTGCAAGGGGCCAGCGGAGTCACCCATCGCCACCATCTAGATCAGCTTCACCTCCTTCCACCGTTGTTGCAGATGGAGGCAAACACAGTCAGCAGCAACAACATGCGGGTCAGTGGTAGAGAAACACAGCTGCCACCCTGCCACCAAACATCCTCAACTTCGGAGCCTACAGGCGGCAGGGCAGCACTGACAGAAAAGGAGCCACAGGAAAACGTGATGGAAAGTGTAGCTGGCAGTGTCCAAGATGAAGAAAGGAGTAGGTGTAGTAATGCGGAAAACGGGTTTAAGGGATTTGTGCTAGGGGAAGACAGTGTATTCGTGAGTGGTGATGCCAGTAGTCAACAACGGTACCCCAAAAGGAACAGGGTCCCCAAAAAAATGATGAACCTGTGATGTGTGTGAACATACATTTCTAGTAGTACTCTTTGTCCATGTGTCGTTGTTGTTTGTTTGTTAGCTACTATGGGTAGGAGAGGAGTGTGGTATATTGTGTGCTGCCAGGTTGGCAACGCACGTCCGGATATGCAGGCTACATATGGGTCATAATACACCCCTCGTTCGTTAACCGGAGGCTAGCCTAACCATAAGGCTATCTAACCTGAAGATTTAGCCGGGGGTCATAAAACCGGCCCTAAGAACGAAAAACTAGTACCTCCACACTTTACTGCGACACTACCAACACTAATATACAAACTGTATCGAAATCACATCCCAGAGGGAAAAAATTATATTTTAGTTTCTTGTACAGTACCTAGTTAGAGGACAGTAAATATTGAACACAAATAAGAAATATCACTTTAATTATTTCTTTTTTATATAACATCGCATTTCTGGTGTAAAATGAAAAGATATTGGGAAAAAAATATATATATATTCATGTCGAAGATTTTTATCTGAAACAAGGGTTCGTTCACTTGAGTAAAGAATGGGAACAATGACAAAAGTATACACATTTAGATAATGGAAAAATATTTTCAAACTCAAAATTATTCCTTGAAGATATTCAAATGCAAATAACTTCTTTCGACATCAGTAAAGTGATAGCTATATTCATTTTTATGTGGTATTTATTCCGGTATGTAAATAATGTAATCTTTGTTTTTTTTTTTTTTATCAAAAAGAGTTCACGACAGTCGTAGTGCCCTCCTAGGCTTAGAGGCCGTTTCTGCCCATCGCCGGGTACCTGAGAGGGGGCACGGCCTTTTTCCCCCCAGTGCAGTGCAGTGCTGTCCGACGTATTAGGGACGCACTTGCGTGCGCCGTAGCGGCTATGATAAGGATCGCTCAAAGACGGACAATTTTGTATATATTGTAAATTTAACTTAAATAATAATTATATGTCAATAGGGTTTATGTATAGTTATGTAAGGGCCGCACCTGGCTCAGAGCGAACACGCGGTCTCTCCGCACCGACTTTCCCCCTCCACCTCTCGCCCCTCGCACGGCGCAGGGCGCGCGCAAGGTGGGAGGGGCGAGTCATTCGCCGCTTGACTGTCGAGGAGTGCGGACCTGCGACTCCGTTCTCCGCGAGTTCTGACGTCCGCAGCCACGCACGGCTTATGTATCGACTCGTAGTGATTCAGTACATGAGTGCGCCACTCACGTTGCCGACATTTTCGGGTCACGACAATGAGGATCCACAGGAGTTTGTGCGGGAGTGCGAACATCTCCTAGAACTATATAAGGTGTAGCCGGGCGAATGGGAGTCGCTGGAAAATGGGCACCTTCGTGAAGACACGAGGGACTGGTGGTCCATGGCGGGGAGTTTTAAGCACAGGATGGGGCGATTTTGTACATCAGATCGAGACCCATTATGACAACGACCAGATAATAAAAAAATACTGGCTAAGGGGGGGGGGGGGGCGGTTAGAAGACCTAAAAACCCCTCTGGCAACACCCCTGCATGAACTTTTTCGTCGACTGTTTATAAAGTGATGTGAAAAGTTAATGTGGTTTTCATTGCTTATTGCTTATTACAACAACAATATCGGCAATAAAGGTTAATTATTCTTGCATTTTAAAAATCTGATTACTAGTATAATTTCAAGTATTTATTCTTTTATTATTTAAAAAAATGATTCAATTTTATTCATAAAAGTATGCAATCATTTCATAAATGTTTTGTTATGACATTGTCCCGTTAAACTATCGTCTGTAAACCGACTTTACAGACAACCAATTTTTATTAAATTCTACGTTTAATTTTACGACGATCAAACTTCGTCGATAAATGTGTAATTGCGAAAAAGCGTAAAACATTCTTGACGATCTTGAAGTTAAATAGCAAACATGTATAAAAGTTATAGTTAAAATAGTCCCTTCGTTAAAGTAATAAACATATTTGAATTAATGAGTGCAAATAAAAGAAAATTTATCAATTAAATTGTAGATTTCATTTCACTCCTTCTTTGTATCCATACAAAATAGTGATAATTAAATAAAAATGATTCAATTTTATTCATAAAAGTATGCAATCATTTCATCAATGTTTTGTTATGACGTCACGTTAAAGCAACTTTACAGACAAACAATTTTTTACAAAAAAATATTGTTAATGAGGCTGTTATAGACAAGGCCAGGTTTATAATTAATATAACTATTTATTCGAACTATCATGAAATATATTAAAACAATGTAGGTACATTAGGTATGTTTCAAAATGTAATGTTACCCATTTTTGATCCTATTCAATTTTCTGATCTTATTCGCCCTGTTTAACGATATTTTGTTGATTCATTTACTTTCAGTAATGGTATAGCAGAGGACGCCTTGGCCTTGGTACCATGTGTGTGGCTTCCGTCACCGGCGGCATATCAGCATCAGGTTTCCGTTTTGAATGCACATGAATTCCACGCATCTTTCCAACTGGCTAACATTTGAGGCGTCACCTCTTCTCGTTTCTAGTCATCGCGAATGAACAGTCTTTTATATCAGAATATTTAAAACCAAAAATAGTTACTTTATAAATAGGTATATATATATATATATATATATATATATATATATATATTTATTTATTTATTTATTTATATATAAAGTCTCGTACTGGTTGGGACAAAGGTTTTAACATCCTAGCATATTATTTATGTTAGTTTTTGTTAAAACTTATGACATGTCTTAGTACGTCAAAGGAATTTGTTAAATTTGTATTTCAGGTACATTTAATAGTCTATTTGTAATCTATGAGTTTTGATGGCCGGGTTCCCAGTATCATTGTTCTGTGTAATTTTGTAATTCTTAAAACATTCAAACGAAAAAATGAAAACAATAACAATAAAAGGGTTAGCTTTAAGCAAACCACCACTTTTTTTTCCTTTAAATACGATCCATTTTCTACTTCCTCATGCGAGAGTTAAGTTTCCTTTTCTAATATTTCTACCTTGTGTACCTCTGTATGTCATTCGCCTAATCAAAGAAGGGCTTATATAATAAAATTAAAAGAAAGCTCTCTTTAACTTACACAAGGGCTGTGTGAATTCACACTTTCACATGTAATATACGTTCTATTATGTCTATGAGATTTATTGTTTTTGTAAGTAAAAAAAAAATATGCCTAGCCTAGTGTAAAATAACCAACCCAATGGACTATGCTGTGTATTTAAAGTTACAATAATTACACTTACTTCAACAATAAGAGTATTAATATGATTTACTTTATCTATGATGACAAAATGTTATAATGAATCAGTAGTATGTTTTGAGGGCTCCGAGCGCAGGCTCCAGGCGCGAGGTGCCGGTGCCAAGCCACATCTCTGATTCTGACGTCACGACGGCCATCTTGGATTAGCGTAACGGGACACAGCGTAACGGGACACAGTGTTACGGGACGCAGCATAACGGGACAAGTAGATCAAGGTGGTCATCTAGGATCCGCCATCTATAATCGAGCGCCCCACTCATTATGATGAAATTTTCGTCTCTGTCGCCGTATTGATTATTTCTGTTCCGCTGGAGGCCGCCATCTTGGATACCGACGACTTTGTTTCTGTTGTTTGTTCCTAGATACCGCCAGCATCGCTCTTGATTTTTTCTGTTCTGCTGGAGGCCGCCATCTTGGATGCCATCGACTTTGTTTCTGTTGTTTGTTCCAAGATAGCGCCACCCTACCAAAAATTTACAACAGAAAACAACAGAAAATACAACAGAACTTTACAACATAAACCAACTGAAATGCAATAGGATACAACAGGATTTTCTGTTGTATTTAATGCGGGAATTGGCCGCTTTCTGTTGGTTTCTGTTGTAAATCTTAGTGTATTTCAGTGGTTTCTATTGGTTTTTGTTGAAAAACATTCTAATGGATTCTGTTGTTTTCTGTGGTTTTTATTGTATTATGTTGGGTCTTGTTGTTTTCTGTTGCAAAGAGTTATGTTGGTTTCTGTTGCATTTCAGTGTTATTCATTGTATTCTGTTGGGTATTGTTGTTTTCTGTTGCAAATAGTTCTGTTGATTTCTGTTGTATTCCAGTGTTTTTCATTGTATTCTGTTGGGTTGTGTTGTTTTCTGTTGCTAAGAGTTCTGATGGTTTCTGTTGTATTCCAGTGTTATTCAATGTATTCTGTTGGTTTTTGTTGTTTTATATTGCAAAGAATTCTGTTGGTTTCGGTTATATTCCAGTGTTTTTCATTGTTTACTGGTTCAAAGAGTTATATTGGTTTCTAAGGCATACCTGTGAATTTCATTGTATTCTGTTGGGTTTTGTGGTTTCATGTTGCCAAGAGAGAGCTGTCTAGGCTAATTTTTTTTTCTTTTTCCTAACCTAACTAAAACTAAGTGTATTTTGTTTGGGAGGGGTCTGGGTTAGGAAAGACTCTGGGTGCGTCCCAGGCCGAAGCCCTTACGCCTAATCATGCTGGGTTTAAGCCATGCAGAAAGGGAGGCATGCATCGTGTGCTTTGTTCGGGGATTGGCCAGCCATGGCAGCAATTGGCGCCATGACTAACTCCCCTATCTTAATTCTAGACTAATTACTAGATAAGTTGGGCCCAGGTAAAACCTCCATAGACAGAGGGAAAACCCTGGGCACTTTCATGCGGGATGCAAAATATCATGCATTATTAGCAGGCAGGTTGAGTACAGGAAAAGAAGGATGGTCCTGGAAGAAGAGTTGGACAGATAGAAAAATTCTACTAAGCAATTTGGGAGCTTGGACCTTTTGTCCGCATTTGTTTTGGTGGGCACTGGTCTTTAGGGGCAACATGTTGTTGTTCCCACCAAGCTGCCAGTCAGCTCGCGTACCTAAAATAAGGAAGAAGTGTAATATGTTGTGTACGCACGATGTTGTTCATTGCATTAATTAACCGCGAGTATTGGCACTGGGTCGTACTCCGGAACAGACATAGCTTCAGGTCGCCTGTCGCCAAGATGGCAGTCGGCAGTTAGAGAAATTGCCTGATCCGTCATTGCAAGACCCTAGCCGCAACATCTACGCTATGAAGCTACGAATAATTAATTTGTATTGTGTTACCCGCAAGTTGAAGTGTCGGGACACACTCTGGAGAGGACATAGCTTCAGATCGCCTGTCGCCAGCAAAAGGCAGTCGGTCGGTTAGAGAAATTGCCCACTCCTTCATCGCGGGTCCCTAACAACAACTCCTACGCTTTATTTCTAACGGTGTTGTACGGGCTGTGTGAGAGCTTGATGTAAGTGTTTGAGCTGCCAGCAGGCTCGTGTATTGTGCCCAGCGGCATGGCCACCCATTACAGTATATCCACACTCGGCGCTGGACGGAATTCTCTGAACAATCCGCAACCATTTGGTCGGGGTCCGGACTCTGGGCGCGCGCGCGCTGTGATTGGCCGGAGGGTCCGGCCAATCACAGCGCTTTACGGTGGTCGGTGCGCAAGTACCATTTTCGGTCGCTTAAATTTAATTATTTCATCTGGATCATATTGTCCTAGTGATGAATGTTTCTGTGTTCGTTTCCCGATGGAGAGCCTCGACTGGGCAGTATCGGGGAGCGTCTGTGGCGATGCGAATGCATCTGTTCTGTATTCGCTGTAGTTTTGCAAGGTGTGATTTAGCTGCTATAGCCCACACAGGGGCTGCATATGTAATTATTGGGCGGATGAGGGCGTTATAGAGCAGCAGTCCGTTTTTAACTGTGCCTCCGAGGCGCCTACTCATTACTGGGTACAATGCACACATTATGCCATGTGCCTGTCCCTTCTTCGAATCTATGTGAATCCTGTATAGTAGTTTGCGGTCCATTTGAACACCTAAGTATTTAGCAACGTCTTTATGGGGAATTTGGTCGCCGAACAGGTTTAATACAGGCCTGCGATCGTGTGGTGGTAGATTTTTACGCGTGAAAATTACAGTTTCTGACTTTGTAGTGTTTATTTTTATGCGCCATTTTGTGCACCAATCTTGCATGGATCTCAGTGCGGTTTGTAGCCTATTTGTGGCTAATTGTAGGTTATGCGATCGGCTGTATAGGACTGTGTCGTCCGCATAACAGCCTAATTTTACAAGGCGGTGTGCAGGTTTTGGCATGTCGCTCACGTATATATTAAAAAAAACAGGGCCTAAAATGCTGCCTTGTGGCACGCCTGCATTTATAGGTTTTATGTCTGATTTAGAGCCTTCTGTTGTGACTCTAAATGTCCTATTGGCTAAGTAAGATGTTATTAATTTAATGTAACAGTCAGGGAAGCCTGTTTCATACATTTTATAGATTAGACCTGCGTGAAAGACTCGATCAAAGGCTTTTTCTACGTCCAGGAATGTAGCTACTGCATAATCCCGCACATTAAATGCGCTAGTTATTTCTTCCGTTAGGCGGACTAGTTGTTGTACAGTCGAGTGTGCACTACGAAAACCGAATTGCTCGTCAGGCAATATGTTATTTTCTCGTATGTGTGTTTTAAGTCTGTTCAATAATATACATTCTGCTACTTTAGAGAGTGTATTTAGTAAGCTAATTTGCCTATAGTTTTGCGGCAAGGATTTATCTTTTCCTGGCTTATGAAATACTATAACATTAGCTTCTTTCCATTGTGTCGGAAAGTAGTGTAGTGTTAGCATAGCATTTATGCATGCTGCTAAGTATTCGAGTGTTTCGTCTGGTAGTTGTTTTAGGACGATAGCCTGTATACTATAATTCCCCGGGGCTTTTCTAGGTCGCATGCGTTTAATAACACGTTTGACTTCTTGTGCTAGTGTAGGGACTGGTTCTGCAACTGCAGGTTGTTGTAGTTTCAGGCGCAATTCCCTGTATATTTGGGCAGTGAATTGTCTGTCGCACGGCTGATTGTGAGGCCGGAACGCAGCTTCAAGTGTATTCGCGAAGGCTTCTGCCTTATCACGAGGTTGGAAGGCAATACCAGTGTCTGTTTGTAGTGGTGGTATTTTATCTGTTTTATTTAGGATGCGTCTGGTCATGGTCCAGGCGCTGTTGTCCTGGATTTTGAGCCGAGATATTTTTTTGTCCCAATTGCTCGCTCGCCAGAGGGCAATTTCGTCCGAGATTACTATTCGTAATTAATTTATTCTACGCTTGGTTTGGGCCGTTCTACGTCGTGTGTATTCGCGGCGCAGTCGAATTTTTTGTGAAATTAATTGGCCTATGTATGCTGGCAGCTCGTCATGCATTAACCTAATCTCCTTTTCTGGAATGCACCTGGTTACTCCGGTTTGAATTTTTGTTGTTAATTCAGTGATTGCTGCCTCTAGATTTTCACTGTCTGTTATGTTTATTTCGGCCGCGTCCGGTAGATTATTTCGGAGATAATTTTGAAAACCCCCCCAGTCGGTTTTTTTATAATCTTTGATTTTACGAGGCGTGTTTGACTCTGTTTTTGCATCATCAAATACAATGTGTACCGGAAAGTGATCGGAAGACATTTCATGTACAACTTCAAGTTCAAATCCGGAATTTACTCTTTTATTAAGTGCAATATCTAAAATGTCTGGTCGTGTGTTTTGTCTACCAAAATCATGCGTGGGCTCTGAGGGAGCATAGACATGATAGTTTCTATTTAATTGGTGCATGTAGAGTAGTCTACCATTCGCTGTTTGGTACCTACAGTTCCACTCTATATGTTTCGCATTTATATCGCCGATAGCTAAAAACGAAGGGCCTACATCAAATAATAAATCTAGGTCTGCTATTGCTAGTGATCTGCCGGGTCGCGCATAAATAGAAATTAATTTAATTTGCTGCCTGTTTATTACCAGATTTATTCCTACTGCTTCTAAATTTGGAAAGGGAGGAAGCTGGCATTCTGAGTGTTTTATACTCTTATGCACCGCTAAGGCCACGCCTCCTCCTCTATTAATTTGCCTATCGCATCTGTATGTGACGTAATTTAAAATTGTGAACCGATCGGATTGTTGCAAGTGTGTTTCATTTATTGCCGCAATATTTATTTTATATTTGTTGAGGTGATGAATAAATTCGTTCATTTTATTTTTAATTCCATTTGCATTCCAGAAAAGGATTTTGTGTAAGTTGGTATTGTTGGTCGATTGTGTTGTGTCGTGTGCCTGATTATTTGCTGCCATTATGGCGAGCAGTGATGACCTGGACAAAGCCCATTGTGGCTCTGATTTTTTCTTTAAGCTCCGTTGCGGGATTGCACCATATGGCCATGAGTTGGCACATAGGGAGGATGGTCGCGGCCAGAACTGGGTCAGCCTTAAAGGTCTCGGACTGTTCCAAGACCTGGAGGAACTGCGACATGTCTGACGCAGGTGCGGGCTCACTGTGTGGCACGGCCTGTGGTTCGGTCGATGGGCCTGGGGCCGCGTCTACTGCCATTGTTTTGGCAGGTGGTGGGGCGGGGGCAGCTTGTGGCTTGGCCCGCGGAGTTGGTTGCGGAGAGGGGGCAGGGGCCGCCGGTGCGGCCTGCTGCTCCTTTCTCTCGGTGTTCTTTTTTGTTTGAGAAGCACCACCACCATTTTTGTGGCCGCTGTGGTGCTTCTTGAAGTGCGGCTTTGGTTGCCCTTGATAGGGTCGTCGCGGCCGGTAGTCGTTGGCGATGACTGGGAACTCCAGCTCATTGTAGGTAGGCTCCTGCGCGAGTGGAGCGTACCGATTGTGCGCGGCTTGGGCCAGGTATTGCCCGAAGTAGTGTGGCTCCGGGTGCCTGGGAGGGCCCCATGGGTTGGGCCTCGGTGGTCCCTGGTGGCCTGAAGGGCATGGATGCTGGCCAGAGGGGCCTGGATATTGTGGCTGTGGCTGTGAGGCAGCCGCAGCTCGCCTGTTGTCACGCATCGCCCGCTTAGACTGGCGCTCTCGTTCCTTCCGGATTTGCGCGGGAAGATGTTGGCGGGATGCTGCCTTGTACTCGGAGCAGCCGCGGTAGTTTGCTGCGTGTGGTCCGCCGCAGTTTGCACATTTTACATGGTCGCGGTTGCCACCGTGGGGGCAGTCGGAAGCGCGATGTTGTCCGCTGCACCATCGGCACACTGGTTTGGCCGCGCAGCCCCTGCCGACGTGCGTGAAGCGCTGGCAATGGCTACATTGATTGGGACCCGCAGGGTGGCGGTAGTCCTCGACTCGAATGAGCATCCCCGCGAATTCGCGAATCACGAGGATTTTTTCCGTGTCGCAGGTCTGAGGGACCTCGACTACGAGCTTGTCACATTTTTGTCTGGTTTGGCGGTTGTCCAGAAACCAGAACGACTGGACTGGCAGCTGCATGGATGCGAACACTTCGGTAAGAAATTCGCTCGGGGTTTCCCTGTGGATTCCCCGGAAAACGAATTTTTTCGGAATTTCGTCCTTCTGGAGAAGGACGGAGTACTGCGCGTCAATTGCCTTAAGGGCCCTGATTGCTGTGTGGTACTCGGGCACACTCGCGGTCTGGATTTGCAGTTGGTCGCGTCCACGATTATATACTGTGAACTTCTCCTGAAGGGAGTTCTTCAGGGCGCTGTAGATCATTGGGTAATTGTGCCCTTTGTCTATGAATACGAACAGCGGCTTGATTTGGCTCTTGGTCGGTTTGGTCGCTGCCTGTTGCGGCTGTGCTGGCGCTGCGCACACGGTGGGCGCTGAGGGCGCTGCGGGGGGCGCGGGGGGTGAGGGGCCCCCGGCCTGGCCTGTCATGACCTCGTGGTGTCTTTTCACGCGCTTGCCCTGGCTCGTCTGCCATGGGCCGTCACTGTCGCACTCGCCTGCTGTCATGGGAGCCTGTTCGGAAGTGTCCATTTCGAGTTTGAAGTGGTCTTTGTCAGTCGCAGCCTAACTGTACTGCCACACCCACTGACCGCTTCCCTGGGGCTAGTTAGCCAGGGTCGCGGCTAGGCCAAATGGTGCTGCACTCTGGGTGTTAGCAGTACTGATGATCACTGATTTGTCCGTGTCAGTCAGTCAGCAGTTGTTACCCCCTGCGTGCTTAGAAGCGCACAGGAAACTAGACGGGCTGTGTAGCACTTAAAAGTGCACACAGCTTTGTAGTTCTCTTCTACTTCTTCACTGTAGCATGAAGGTCTGGAAGAGCTGCTCCACACGTCCGGTTCCTTCTGCTGCCGAAGGCGAACTCCCTCTTTTCCGCTGTCTAGGCTTGTTAAGCCCGCATGATATATACATTTCCCTTCTACAATCGTTCATGTTACAACTTTACATATTGCTATCCCTTTGGATGTTTTGCATTTACAATATTATTTACAAGGCTACGAAACATACTTACACTACACACTTAATAATCTTCATAAATATTTACAATCATAACATGTCTGAACATAACTATAATACATTGTCTGTTCATATTTTACAACTGCCATCTGGTGACGAGTGGTGGCACTACAATGGCCATGGCCGGAAAATTGTGCCGCGGACAGGACTGTGACCCGGGTTTTTGTTTAAATAAAGAGGAGGTACAACGTCAATCTGTTGCAAGAGTTCTGTTGGTTTCTATTGTATTCCAGTGTTTTTCATTGTATTCTGATGGGTTTTATTGTTTTCTGTTGGTTTCTGTTGTATTCCAGTGTTGTTCATTGTGTTCTGTTGGGTTGTTGTTGTTTTATGTTGCAGAGTGTTCTGTTGTATTCCAGTGTTATTCACTGTATTATATTGGGGCTTGTTGTTTTCTGTTGCAAAGAGTTCTGTTGGTTTAGGTTGTATTCCAGTGTTTTTCATTGTAATCTGTTGGGTTTTGTTGTTTTCTGTTGCAAAAAGTTCTGTTGATTTCTGTTGTATTCTAGTGTTTTTCATTGTATTCTGTTGGGTATTGTTGTTTTCTGTTGCAAATAGTTTAGTTGATTTCTGTTGTATTCCAGTGTTTTTCATTGTATTCTGTTGCAAAGAATTATGTTGGTTTCTGTTAAATTCTAGTGTTTTTCATTGTATTCTGTTGGATTTTGTTGGTTTCTGTTGTATTCCAGTGTTTTTTATTGTATTTGTTGGGTATTGTTGTTTTCTGTTACAAAGAGTTGTGTTGGTTTCTGATGTATTCCAGTGTTTTTCATTGTATTCTGTTGGGTTTTGTTGTTTTCTGTTGCAAAAAGTTATGTTGGTTTCTGTTATATTCTAGTGTTTTTCATTGTATTCTGTTGGTTTTTGTTGGTTTATGTTGTATTCCATTGTTTTTCATTGTATTCTGTTGGGTATTGTTGTTTTCTGTTGCAAAACGTTCTGTTGGTTTCTGTTGTATTCCAGTGTTTTTCATTGTATTCTGTTGTTTTGCTGATAATTTTGAAGCACATATGTAAAGTCTAATTACCATCACCATGTATCCCGTACATTAATACTGATATAATATAAATAAGTAAAATTTCTGTATCGCGTATCCAAGATTATCACTTGGCCCTGTACATTTTGTTCCCCCATAACCTGAATAAAGATTATAATTTCTTTTATACATCACATTACGTGCTATCGACGTAACACGTTGGCAATTCGCGCCTCCATACTGCTAAAAAAAATTCCTGCAAGGCTTAACGCTTGGGCTTGGGTACACAGTAGGGACTCACGTATTTTTTTTTTTGTTATTTACGTTGCATCAAGTAAAACAACAAAGCATATTTTTTATTTGGATATATTAAAGCAATGTAACATAAATAACAACAAACAAAAATTTACATTATTCCCTACTGTGCATCCAAGCCCAAGCATAATTACTCTAAAAAAAAAATTGGTAATTTATGATGTTTATAAACGACATCATCCCTGATGGTTTTCTCTGAGTGCTTCTATTTTATTTTTATTAGGTGGAATTCAAAAAAATCATTATTCAGTCAAATAATAATATATACTCTGAGAAATCTGAGAAACACTAACTGGAAGAACAAACTACCTTCTCCTTGGAGTCTAGCGATGCCATCCCTCTATTGCGATCGTTAGTGAGAATCCTGCATCCCCGCATGAAAGAAAGAAATATTATTTACCTGCAAGCAATACGTGGTGTCATCTCTTGTTGAAAAGCAGAACTACTTACAACAAGTACCTTTGCATGAGATAACTTAACTGTCGCTTAAGAAATATTTAAAAAAAAAATATTTAAGTAATGGTTCCAATTGGAAAACTGTCTGTTTGTATCTAACATTGGTCACAGTAACTAATATGAATCTTGATTCGGTGTCTGTCGCTGTATCGAAAGGACACAGGTGTAAGTTTTGCAGCAAAGAATTTATCTTGAGAAAGAATGGAAGACAACACCAGAAGAATGACTGTGTTAAAAATTCACTACTCAATATGATACGTTGCGTTCGATGTAACAAGTCGTTTACGCGGAGAGAGAGCTTAAAAAGACATGACAGAACTTGTAACATTAAGCCTGCGTACAAGCCAGAGTACAACGATGGATCTACTAGACTAAGGAATAGTGATCTGCATTACGACAATAATTTTCCTTGTCTTGAGAGAGATTATGTTCGTGGCTCTTCCGATCTCGACGAAGAACTTAAATTGAAGGATGATGATGTTTTATGGGAGAATGAAGACAATGGAAGAATCCTTAACGTGAAAAGTGAGAATACATTCCAGCCGAATTCAAGTAGATCTTTCTTACTTTGTAAAAATGATGGACTCCTAAAAAGGAAGCATGAAGACGATAATGGCACTTCGACATCATCGATATCGAATTCATATGGTAATCTGGGTGAAGAGGATGTCTTCTACAGTGATTGTTACAGTGACTCTGAGGCTGTTGACAAAAGCATTGACTGTGATGAAGCACCTAAAGCTGACAAGATCGAAGAATGTAACGGTGTCCTGAGACCGAAACGATGGAAACGGTGTGTTTTAATAAATAAATCTGATAACGCTTATTATGACCACTGGGACGATTGTGATATTAAAAGTATTTATAATAAACAAGCAAGTGAGATGTTGGTAGAAGAGATTGATTACACATCGTGGAAAGATCCAAACTTATTGGTTGACCGGCTAAGACTTCTACATGACTCGCTTTGTGCAGGAAACTATTCGTGCATAAAAGAAATATCCTTCATACTCGAATAACTGAGGAAAGCTGGCTACATACAATAATGGCTTATTTTACTTCTATTTGTATATTCTTAAGAAATAAATTAAATATTAAAAGTAAAAATTTAATGTTTTTATTTCTTGCATTCTGATTTCTAACTAAGACTTAGTTCTCGTAACTTGTGTTACCAAATGTGTTGCCTTTTTGATGGTGCTTCCAAAATGTGCTTCCTTCTTTTGTTGATGGTGCTTCCAAATGTGCTGCCTTTTTTGATTGTGCTTCCAAAATGTGCTGCCTTTTTGATGGTGCTTCCAAAATGTGCTGCCTTTTTGAAGGTGCTTCCAAAATGTTCTTCCTTTTTGTTGATGGTGCTTCCGAATGTGCTGCCTTTATTGATTGTGCTTCCAAAATGTGCTGCCTTTTTGATGGTGCTTCCAAAATGTGCTTCCTTTTTGTTGATGGTGCTTCCAAATGTGTTGCCTTTATTGATTGTGCTTCCAAAATGTGCTGCCTTTATGTTGATGGTGCTTCCAAAATGTGCTTACTTTTTGTTGATGGTGCTTCCAAATGTGCTCTCTTTATTGATTGTGCTTCCAAAATGTACTGCCTTTTTTGATTGTGTTTCCAAAATGTGCTTCCTTTTTGTTGATGGTGCTTCCAAATGTTCTGCCTTTATTGATTGTGCTTCCAAAATGTGCTGCCTTTATGTTGATGGTGCTTCCAAAATGTGCTTCCTTTATTGATTGTGCTTCCAAAATGTGCTGCCTTTATGTTGATGGTGCTTCCAAAATGTGCTTCCTTTTTGTTGATGGTGCTTCCGAATGTGCTCTCTTTATTGATTGTGCTTCCAAAATGTGCTGCCTTTATGTTGATGGTGCTTCCAAAATGTGCTTCCTTTTTGTTGATGGTGCTTCCAAATGTGCTCTCTTTATTGATTGTGCTTCCAAAATGTGCTGTCTTTACGTTGATGGTGCTTCCAAAA
The DNA here is from genome assembly GCF_032445375.1 of Bacillus rossius redtenbacheri. Lineage (NCBI taxonomy): Eukaryota > Metazoa > Arthropoda > Insecta > Phasmatodea > Bacillidae > Bacillus > Bacillus rossius. The sequence continues at coordinate 232,668,285 of NC_086330.1, forward strand.
TGTGCTTCCTTTTTGTTGCTGGTGTTTCCAAAAGTGCTTCCTTTTAGTTGATGGTGCTTCCAAATGTGCTCTCTTTTTTGATTGTGCTTCCATAATGTGCTGCCTTTTTTGATTGTGCTTCCAAAATGTGCTTCCTTTTTGTTGATGGTGTTTACAAATGTGCTGCTTTTTTTTATTGTGCTGCCTTTTCGTTTATGGTCCTTCATTTTTAATGTTGTTTTGACTCTAGTATTATTGTTGATGGTTCTTGATTTGACTAGCGTATTATTCCATACGGTGCATGTATATAAGCGAGTCCTAGACAGCAGGATTCTCAGTTTGTTACTGACGTCGGCGGTGTAAGGATCGCCTAGTTTGTTTCTTCTGGTGCATGAGTCGTGTCAATTAGCTGTTCTTGAGATTTCGATGGCATCTTTACCGACTTTAACGTCGAACTCGATGGAGGATGTACCATCGACTACGGGAACCATGACCTCAGCGCGGACGATGTTGGAGCAGATCCCGTTGGCAACGCCTCTGACAACACTGGAGGAGACTTCGATATGTGCTGTTCCACCATCAGCTGAAGTTTCATCTTCAGCAATGGATTCTTCAACTAATGAAGAGCGTACATTGCGTCAGTGCAAATACTGTGACGCATCATTTACTATCACCTCAAATGCTCGCAGACATGAAAGAAGCAGTTGTTCTAATAATGTTAAAAGAATACAATTTCAGTGTAATAAGTGCAAAAAACTAATTTCACGTCTTGATAGCTTACATCTTCATTATAAAAAATGCTCCGAGAAAGTAAAGTGCGAGTATAATGAACCTGGTTATTGTTTTGACTCGTGTGTTGTACCGGCTGATGAGACTATATAAGTGAGACCCTGGTGATAAGGACTTCAGTCCGTCTCTGGCTGCTGTGATGAACGGATCGGATAGTTAGACTTGTATAACATAATAGACCTGTATCTAGCTATTCTTGAGAACTCGATGGTATCATTACCACTATCTACACCAACCTGGATCGAAGGTCTACCATCATCAGTGCAGAGCACGATGACAACGACGTCTACAGCTACACCTGCTCTCTCAGCACAGCAGGAGATTTCGACTTGTGCAACATCTTCCGCAGAGCAGACCTCAACGACTTCAGAAGTTAACATGTCAGCAGTGTTACAATGGTTGTCAACAGTTCCAGTGGCATTGATGAAGGAAGGAGCAACCAGCGGTGTTCCATCACCCGACTGCACGTACTGTGAGAAGATCAAAAACTTGGAATTATGGTATTATGTAATACACAATTGTAGTAATAACTCTGAACGCATTAAATATCAGTGCAACAGGTGTTTAAGCAAGTTTGTTCAATATGGAAGATTAAAACGGCACCTCAGGAATTGTGATAGACTGGCTGTACATTCATCGGAATCAAGCTGTATATTTTGTAACAAAACATTGGCAAATATTCGAAGTGCACAACGACACGAAATATATCACTGTCCTTTGAATGAAGATAATTCGACTTTGTGTGCAAATTGTGGTGTACCAATATGTCGAGCTGATAAACTGAATAGACATTTAAAGTCATGTAAAGGACATAGTCCGTATAGTAAGAAGGCTGTTTGAATCGAAAGATCCACGAAACTTTGGTAATTTGTCTGTGTGTTTTTTGTACTTGTGGTAGTGTATAATTTATGTAATAAAAGTTTTTTTAAAAGAACTTGTGTTTTTTATTTTCTCAAACCTGACACTTTAGTGGTAATTTATTAAAATATTAAAGTTGTTTTGTATCGGTCAGGGATCGAACCAAGGACCCTAATCAATCAGTATATAGATTACAAAATTATTTAATGAATTTTGAACTTTTTCCCGGATCTCTAGCATTAAAATTACGCATTTCCAATATGGTGGTCTTAATGTCTGATAGGATGATGGTCGTAGAGGATTTAGAGTCTCTTTACGAATGTTGAACATGGTTTATTGAAATTATTATTTTTTTCATAAAATTAAACATTATTGCATCGATCGGGTATCGAACCGAGGACGGGAATCGATTGAATCAATATGTAGATTAATGAGTGATTTATTTAATGAATTTTGAACTTTTTCCTGAATTCCTAGCTAAATAATTATGGATTTTCAAGATGGCGGTCAAATTTCAAGATGGTTGGTGTCACAGTAATAAATGATTACTGCACTCTAGCAGATAAGAACTAAACCAACATGGCGTCAGCGTACTCTCGCTGACGATACAATAATGATGGCTTCCAGCATCGAAGACAAGATGGCGGACATGGCGTCATACTAGATGACGATATATATACTTTGAAAAAAAAAGTGGTGGGAGTCAGTCTGCCTGCAGCCACCACGAGGGAAGGATAGGTCGCCATTTTTTTTGCCCTCACCAGGTTCGAACCGAGGACTCCGAGCTCCGTGTCGTAAAAGTTTGTTTTTTTATAAATTTTAAAAATTTTTTCATTAAACTCGGATAATATATTTAAAGATGGCGGTCGTAACGGAAATTGCAACGGTGATGTCATCATCCAATATGGTCACTTGGAATAATGTAATCGGATGGATGGTTTGTTTGTCGCAAATATAAATGAAAAGCCATTCCCTTGCATTACTCTATCATCAAACCTAAACATATAAAGGCATACATATATATAATAAACATAGTTTAGAATATGGCTTCATGTTCCAAACTTATCTCGACTTGTCTCGACTGTCTAGACTTGTCTCGACTCGTTCCCGACTTGTCTCGACTGACTACATAACACTTGGCGCCATCCGGCAGTAACTTTAAGAATTAAAGATGGTGTCGGTGGTGCACTCCGGCGGTAACTTTAAGAATTAAAGATGGCGGCGGTGGCACACTCTGGTAGCAACACTAGGAACTAAATATGGCGATGGTGGTGTCATCTGGTATCGATTATATGAACTAGAATATGTCGACGGTGGTGCCATCTACCAGCCAACTTGAGAACCAAGATGGCGGCGCCTCTGACAACAATTTTTGAATATGGTGCGCGATACTAGCGACATATAGCAGCCAACTTGAGAACCAAGATGGCTGCCTCCAGCAGAAGAAAACAAGATGGCGGCCACCAGCAGACGAAAACCAGATGGTGGCCACCGGCAGACGAAACAAGATGGCGGCTAATGTTTACATCAAATTTCGAAAAGTTGAAGTTCGAAAAAAAATTCGAATCCAAGATGGCGGCCGTGACGAGAAGTGCAACAGTGACATCACGATTCGAAGTTGGTGGAAATTTCTAGAAATACAAAATGGCGGATGGATTAGCATGGATTAACATATGGATTAGCAAAGATTAACATATGGATTAGCATTGATTGGCATACAGATTAGTATAGATTGGCATACTAATTAGCATAGATTGGCATACAGATTAGCATAGATTGGCATACTGATTAGCATAGATTGGCATGGATTAGCATAGATTGGCATGGGTTAGGTTAGGTTAGCATAGGTTAGCATATGGATTAGGTTAGGTTAGGTTAGCATAGATTAGCATATGGATTAGGTTAGGTTAGGTTAGGTTAGGTTAGCATAGATTAGCATATGGATTAGGTTAGGTTAGGTTAGGTTACGTTAGGTTAGGTTAGGTTAGCATAGATTAGCATATGGATTAGGCTAGGTTAGGTTAGGTTACGTTAGGTTAGGTTAGGTTAGCATAGATTAGCATATGGATTAGGTTAGGTTAGGTTAGGTTAGCATAGATTAGCATATGGATTAGGTTAGGTTAGGTTAGGTTAGTTTAGGTTAGCATAGATTAGCATATGGATTAGGTTAGGTTAGGTCAGGTTAGGTTAGGTTAGCATAGATTAGCATATGGATTAGGTTAGGTTAGGTTAGGTTAGGTTAGGTTAGCATAGATTAGCATATGGATTAGGTTAGGTTAGGTTAGGTTTGGTTAGGTTAGGTTAGGTTAGCATAGTTTAGCATATGGATTAGGTTAGGTTAGGTTAGGTTAGGTAAGGTTAGGTTAGGTTAGGTTAGCATAGATTAGCATATGGATTAGGTTAGGTTAGGTTAGTTTAGGTTAGGTTAGGTTAGCATAGATTAGCATATGGATTAGGTTAGTTTAGGTTAGGTTAGGTTAGCATAGATTAGCATATGGATTAGGTTAAGTTAGGTTAGGTTAGGTTAGCATAGTTTAGCATATGGATTAGGTTAGGTTAGGTTAGCATAGTTTAGTATATGGATTAAGTTAGGTTAGGTTAGGTTAGGTTAGGTTAGCATATGGATTGGCATACGAATTAGATGACGTCATCAGGTTGGCAACATCGATGGTCGCAAGGCTAAATGTCAGGGTGGAATTTCAATGTCAGGGTCAAATTTCAAGGTCAAGGTCAAATTTTAAGGTTGAGGTCAAAGTTAAAGGTCAAGGTCAAAGGTCAAGGTCAAAGGTCAAGGACTCGGTTCAATGTCTAGGTCAAAGTTCAGGGTTCAAGGTCAAAGTCAAAGGTCAAGGTCGGATCCTGGATCCTGCGCCTGTCCCAGAAACGGCTATATCCTACTACTGTAACAGGACATTTTTTCGTGCGTACATGGGTGATGAACGTAACGGGACACTTTTTCGTGTGTGCATGGTCGAAGGAAGTGACAAAATCCCCGAATCCCCCTCCCTCCTCCCCTGCCCCAGGATGAACTATATATACCTACTTTAGCCTTAAACCAATCTATGATGTCCCTTGTTAAAATTTTAATATTTGCAATTAAACTTTAAGAGTTATCTCCATGTATAGATATATTAGTGTCGTCAGCATATAATACAACATTTTTAGGCAAATCGTTAACGTATATAAGAAAAAGCAAATGTCCTAGTACAGAACCCTGAGGAACACCAACAGATATGTTTTGCCTATCTGAATGAACATTATATTTTATGTTGGTTAAGGGATCTATACGTTGTACTACGACTACTAGTGAACGCTGAGACAAGTAAGATGTTAACCAATTAAGCACTGTATCTCTTACACCATATGTGCTTAACTTTTTAATTAATATTTTATGGTTAACACTATCAAAAGCCTTACTTAGGTCACAAAATAGCCCAAAAGGATGATTCCTTCTGTGTAGGTCCATAGTTATAATGCTGATAAATTCATAAAGTGCAGTTATCGTCGATTTACAACGCCTGAATCCATGTTGACTGCCCACTAAAATTATTTTTTCTCAAAAAATTACATTAATCTATTAAACATTAATAATTCTAATATTTTTGAGAATGAGGACAGAAGAGATATTGGACTGTAATTCTGACAGGCGTCACAAAGACCTTTTTTATGCAAGGGAATAACTTTTGAACAGTTCCATAAGGTAGGAAAATAACCTTGCATTAAAGATTCATTATAAAGATATAACAATGGGTCAACTATATAATCAATACCAGTCTTTAATAATAAAATCAGGTACAGCATCTAAACCTGATGAACGTTTACCTTTTGATTTATGAACTACTGACAATAACTCAATTTTAGTTACAGTAAATATGAAAATAGAAGACGATGTATAGGTTGTGCCAGAAATGGAGGCTGTATTGTACACATTATTATTAATAATCTGATGAACACGGAGTTGGTTATGCACTATTTTATAATAATATTCACTAAACTCATTAGAAACAAATCTTTGCTCTTCTGGTTTTGAACGACAGTATCTTACTGCACATTTTCGCTCATAGGCATATCGTCCAGACATTTTTATCTTTTCACGTTTTCTTGCTAACCAAATATTTTAAAATTATTTCTAATTTACCAGATGCAAGTTGTTGTTTACCACTAAACACAACATGGCGCCAGCAAGTCAACCCTTGCGAGTCAAATAAATATCCTACTTATTTTAGCGGAGTATTTTCAAAGCAAATTATTTTTATTATAATACTGAATAATTTTAAAAATTAATGTAGAAACTTCGTTACAAGTACAAGTAGCTATGCTATACTTGTTGAAGTCTTTAGTGTGATTGTGTGATATTGCATTTAGCGCGGTCACCTGTATCATGGCGAATGACGAACTAACAAAAAAAAAGGGTCCATCATAAAAAAAAAGCCTGTGCAACGATTTTCTATTCCAGTTTCCTCCCCATGGCGCCAGCATATCTCTGTCTTGTCCAATAAGGTCGATGTTCCATTACCTACCATAGCTATTATGGTCCTTATCGACATATTAAATTTAATTTTTTATACAAAATACATTGGAAGCGCTGTGATTCGAACCATCGCAGCTCTGATATCTAGGTTGGAAAACATACGCCTTTAACTGCATGGCCATCGAGACATTTACCAGACTGAGAATTAAATAAGGTATATTTAAAAATAACATGAATATTCGGACTTGTAATTTTTTTTAATTTGAAGTAATAATAACACCACTTGTCCGAGACAGAAACACCATCGTGTATAAAGACGTAACAGTTGTAATTATCGCTACGGTCGCCATCTTGAAAATCCGTAATTTTTATGTTAGAAAATCAGGGAAAAAATTTAAAAATCATTAAAAAAATTAATCAACCGAATTGAATATTAAAAATCATTAAAACCACCGTTGCACTTTTTGTGACGGCCGCCATCTTGAAAATCCGTAATTATAATGCTACATATACGAGAAATATTCCAAAAATCATCAAAAAATTTACTTATTAGAATACCGATTGATTAGTTCGATTCCTGTCCTTGGTTCGATACCGCTAAGAGCAAAAAAAACAACAGATCCTTCCTCCACAGAAGCCACCTACAGACTGATATACCGCCACCAATACCAAGGTATACAGATATATACCGTAAGCTGGTATGATGACATGTCCGCCATCTTGTCTTCATCCGCTGGAGACCACCATCTTGTTTTCGTCTGCTAGAGTGTGCTGATACCATGTTAGTATAATTTTCTGGTCACCATGCCTTTGTCGTCAACTGTTAGCATTGGACTTTGACCTTGACCTTGACCATGAAATTTGACCTTGACCATGAAATTTGACCTTGACCATGAAATTTGACCTTGACCATGAAATTTGACCTTGACATTGAAATTTGACCTTGACATTGAAATTTGACCTTGACCTTGAAATTTCACTTTGACCTTGAAATATGTCCTTGGCCTTAAAATTTGACTTTGACCTTGACGACCATGATGGATCCTACATTTCATGATCAGTACATGCTACCAGGAGCTATCGCCTGCTAGTGGTCATTGCCACCATCTTGTTTTCGTCTGCTGGAGGACACCATCTGGTATGTGTACTCGTCTTACCATCATGCTAGTTTTATTCTAACATGCTACAGTGCAGTAATTATTATAACTGAGGTTCCCGCCATCTTGAATATTGTGCGCCATCTTGAAATCATGTAACTATTTAGCTAGAAATGCGGAAAATATTCCAAAAGTCTCCAAAACAATCAATTATTAATATACAGATTGTTTCGATCCGCTCCTGTCCTTGGTTCATAACTCGATCTATGTAATAACATTTAATTTTATGTAAAAAAATAATAATTTCAATAAATTAAAGAGACTTTAAATCCTCTACTAACATCATCCTATAAGCCATCAAGACCAAAATATTGGAAAATTCGTAATAATTAACCTAGAAATTCAGGAAAAAGTAAAAAGTTAATTAAATAAATTTACAACCAATATACTGATTAATTAGGTCGACTAAGGTCCTTGGCACGATCCTGGACGAAGATAAAAGAAATTTAATTTAAATACCAGAAAAGTGTAAGGTTCGAGAAATAAAACACCACAAGTTCTTTTACAAACATAATATTTATTACATAATTTCTATCCAACTACAGTATCACTTTCGAAAGACAGAAATCTTATAAACATTTAGCCCTTAATAGATGTGCAACGACTACTTCTTAGCTCCAACAGTTCCAACTGCTCAAAATGCTCCAACAGCTCCAAATGCTCCAAATGCTACAACAGCTCCAAATGTTCCAAATGCTCCAACAGCTCCAACAGCTCCAATTGCCATATGCACCAACCGCTCCAAATGCTCCAAATGCTCCAACAGCTCCAAATGCTCCAAATGCTCCAAATGCTCCAACTGATTTCAGTTACTTTTTTTTATCGAACTTGACATGTTTACATGCATGACTTTATTAGTATACATTTTGGATGTCAGTGGTGACTTATTTAAACCTTTAAGTGATAAGTTTGATTTATAAATGAGCTTTCGAGAAATGATAACATCCATTTTGAAAAATATATTAATTTTTCTTCAAGTTTATACACATGAATTTAATTGAAACCATTATTTTATGTAGCCAGCTTCCCTCAGCTCTTTAAGTATGAAGGATATTTCTTTGATGTTCGATAATTTCCTGCAAAAAGCGAACCATGTAGAAGTCTTAGCCTGTCAACCAATATGTTAGGATCTTCCCATGAGGTACAATCAATCTCTTCTGCTACGTTCATCTTCCTTGTATGTTTATAATAAATATTATTATCCCTGGTATCTTCTGTTTCAACACCAACTACAAGGTCACATTCGTCATCGAGCAAGTGATTATCACAAGCTTGATTAGGATCATTTATTTTGTTACGTCGTTTCCATCGTTTTGATCTCAAGCAACCATCACTGTCTTCGCTCTTGACCGCTTTAGGTGCTTCAACACAGTACTCAATCATGTCAGCATCACAAGCTTGATCAGAATAATTCATTTTATTCCATCGTTTCCATCGTTTTGGTCTCAAGCCACCATCACAGTCTTCGCTCTTGCATGATTTAGGTGCTTCAGCACAGTACTCATTCATGTCAGCATTACAAGTTTGATCAGGATAATTTATTTTATTACGACGTTTCCATCGTTTTGGTCTCAGGCCACCATCGCAGTGTTCGATCTTGCATGATTTAGGTGCTTGAGCACAGTACTCAATCATGTCAGCATCACAAGCTTGATCAGAATAATTCATTTTATTACATCGTTTCCATCGTTTTGGTCTCCAGCCACCATCACAGTCTTCGCTCTTGCATGATTTAGGTGCTTCAGCACAGTACTCATTCATGTCAGCATTACAAGTTTGATCAGGATAATTTATTTTATTACGACGTTTACACCGTTTTGGTCTCAGGCTGCCATCGCAGTGTTCGATCTTGACCGCTTTAGGTGCTTCAGCACAGTAATCAATCATGTCAGCCTTAGATGTGTCAGCATAGTCATCGATCATGCCAGCCTCAGTTGTGTCACCACAATCTTCAATCGTGCCAGCTTCAGATGTTTCATCACAGTCTTCATTCTTGTTAGCTTCAGGTGGTTCTCCATCTTTCACATTTTCATGGAGTCGAATAGATATTGATGTAAATATCTTTTCATTTCTAATGAGGTTGCTACTTTCTTCATTTGTTTTTAATTTTAAATTATTGTCTTGATCTATCAGTATTATTAACATTAGCTTTTTTACATTCTTTATAATCATTATTGTCGTCTAATATTCTGACTTCGTTCCTCTTCCACGATGTTAGAGCACAGTCTTCGTTATCTTTATTCATCTTAGTTGTACAGTTCTTGCAATGTCTATCCAAGTAATATTTTCTACCAAAGTATTTATGACACTGACTGCAATTAAATTTTTTTGACAAGGACCCAAACTACACTCGCTTCTCTCATTTCTTTAGCATTATTTCTCAAGGTAAACACCTTGCTGCAGTATCTACAGTGATGTCGGTTTGATACAGCTACAAGCAACGAACCAGGGTACATGTTAGCTTCTGCGACTAATGGCAGATGCAAACTAAGAGTTTTAAATTAAAACCATTACTTAAATAGAATTTGTTAAATATTTCGTCTGCGAGAGTTAAGTTATCTCATGCAAAAGTACTGGTTGTAAGTAGTACTGCTTTTCATCAACAGATGATGCCACGTGTTGCTTGCAGGTAAATAATATTTATTTATTTTATGCGGGATGCGGGATGCTCACTGACGATCGCAAAAGAAGGATGGCTTCGCTAGACTCCAAGTAGAAGGAAGTTTGTTCTTCCAGTTAGTGTTTCTCAGATTTCTCAGGGCTTATTATTATTTGACTGAATAATGATTTTTTTTTAATTCCACCTGATAAAAATATTTCAAGTAGTGATTTAGTAGCAGAAATTCACTAATTAAATGTAACCTTGAATGAAATGACATATCTCAATAAGAGTAAAACTTCTTCATGGAGAGATCGGTTTCTCAGAAATAACCACTAGCACTTGGAGAAACCACAGGAATGATCGCAACCACACGGAAAAAAAACATTAAAATATTGACAAGAATAATCAGGAGCACACGGAAAAACCATCATAATATTGACATGGATAATCGGGAGCACACGGAGAAAACCACCACACATTTTCTTTGATAAATTACAAAACAAATTTAAAATATTAAACACAAATTACAAAACATACAAAAAATGCTGGCTTGGACTAGAACTCTATCTTTGCTCAACAATGAGAAGTTCACAAGCTAGCAGAATCAGTTTTTGTATGTTTTGTAATTTGTGTTTAATTTTTTTAATTTGTTTTGTAATTTATCAAAGAAAATGTGTGGTGGTTTTCTCCGTGTGCTTCCGATTATCCATGTTAATATTATGATGGTTTTTCCGTGTGCTCCTGATTATTCTTGTCAATATTTTAATGGTTTTTTTCCGTGTGCTTGCGATCATTCCTGTGGTTTTTCCAAGTGCTTCTGGTTATTTCTGAGAAACCGCTCTCTCCATGAAGGAGTTTTACTCTTAATGAGATATGTCATTTTATTCAAGGTTACATTTAATTAGTGAATTTCTGCTACTAAATCTCCACTTACAATATTTTTATCAGGTGGAATATAAAAAAAATCATTATTCAGTCAAATAATAATAAGCCCTGAGAAATCTGAGAAACACTAACTGGAAGAACAAACTTCCTTCTACTCGGAGTCTAGCGAAGCCATCCTTCTTTCGCGATCGTCAGTGAGCATCCCGCATCCCGCATAAAAGAAATAAATATTATTTACCTGCAAGCAACAAGTGGCGTCATCTGTTGATGAAAAGCAGAACTACTTACATCCAGTACTTTTGCATGAGATAACCTAACTCTCGCAGACGAAATATTTAACAAATTCTAATTAAGTAATGGGTTTAATTTAAAACTCTTAGTTTGCATCTGCCATTAGTCGCAGAAGCTAACATGTACCCTGGTTCGTTGCCTGTAGCTGTATCAAACCGACATCACTGTAGAAACTGCAGCAAGGTGTTTACCTTGAGAAAGAATGCTAAACGACATGAGAGAAGCGAGGGTAATTTGGGTCCTTGTCAAAAACCATTTAATTGCAGTCAGTGTCATAAATCCTTTGGTAGAAGATATTACTCGGGTAGACATTACAAGAACTGTACAACTAAGTAGAATAAAGATAACGAAGACTGTGCTCTTACATCGTGGAAGAGTAAAGAAGGCAGGATATTAGACGACAATAATGATTATGAAGAATGTAAAAAAGTTAATGCTAAAAATACTACTAATAGTCAAGACAATAATTTAAAATTAAAAACAAACGAAGAAAGTAGCAACATCATTAGAAATGAAAAGATATTTACATCAATATCTATTCGACTCCATGAAAATGTGAAAGATGGAGAACCACCTGAAGCTAACAAGACTGAAGACTGTGATGAAACATCTGAAGCTGACACGATTGAAGATTGTGGTGACACAACTGAGGCTGACATGATCGATGACTATGCTGACACATCTAAGGCTGACATGATTGAGTACTGTGCTCAAGCACCTAAATCATGCAAGATCGAACACTGCGATGGCGGCCTGAGACCAAAACGATGGAAACGTCGTAATAAAATAAATTATCCTGATCAAACTTGTAATGCTGACATGAATGAGTACTGTGCTGAAGCACCTAAATCATGCATTAGCGAAGACTGTGATGGTAGCTTGAGACCAAAACGATGGAAACGATGTAATAAAATGAATTATTCTGATCAAGCTTGTAATGCTTACATGAATGAGTACTGTGCTGAAGCACCTAAATCATGCAAGAGCGAAGACAGTGATGGTTGCTTGAGATCAAAACGATGGAAACGACGTAACAAAATAAATTATCCTAGTCAAGCTTGTGATAATCACTGGCTCGATGACGAAAGTGACCTTGTAGTTGGTGTTGAAACAGAAGATACCAGGGATAATAATATTTATTATAAACATACAAGGAAGATGAACGTAGCAGAAGAGATTGATTGTACCTCATGGGAATATCCTAACATATTGGTTGACAGGCTAAGACTTCTACATGGTTCTCTTTGTGCAGGAAACTATTCGAACATCAAAGAAATATCCTATGTACTTAAAGAACTGAGGGAAGCTGGCTACATAAAATAATGGTTTCAATTAAATGCATGTGTATAAACTTGAAGAAAAATTAATAAATTTTTCAAAATGGATATTATAATTTCTCGAAAGCTCAATTCTAAATAAAACTTATCACTTAAAGGTGTAAAAAAGTCACCACTGACATCCAAAATGTATACTAATAAAGTCATGCATGTAAACATGTCAAGTTCGATAAAAAAAAGTAATAGAAATAGTTTGAGTATTTGGAGTGTTTGGTGCTGTTGGTGCATTTGGAGCTGTTGGAGCATTTGACATTTGGAGCTGTTGGAGTATTTGGAGCCTTTGGAGCATTTGGAGCAATTGGAGCATTTGTAGCCTTTGGAGCATTTGGAGCTATTGGAGCATTTTGAGCATTTTGTGCATTTGGATCTGTTGGAGCATTTGGAGCATTTGGAGCTGTTGGAGCATTTGGAGTGGTTGGAGCATATGGCATTTGGAGCTGTTGGAGCTGTTGGAGCATTTGGAGCAGTTGGAGCTGTTGGAGCTAAGAAGTAGTTGTTGCACGTCTATCAAGGGCTAAATGTTTATAAGATTGCTGTCTTTCCAAAGTGATCCTGTAGTAGGATAGAAATTATGTAATAAATATTATGTTTGTAAAAAGAACTTGTGGTGTTTTATTTCTCGAACCTTACACTTTTCTGGTATTTAAATTAAATTTCTTTTATCTTCGTCCAGGATCGTGCCAAGGACCTTCGTCCACCTAATTAATCAGTATATTTGTTGTAAATTTATTTAATGAATTTTTTACTTTTTCCTGAATTTCTAGGTTAATTATTACAATTTTTCCAAGATATTGGTCTTGATGGCTTATAGGATGATGGTAGTAGAGGATTTAAAGTCTTTAATTTATTGAACATGGTTTATTGAAATTATTATTTTTTTTACATAAAATTAAATGTTATTACATAGATCGAGTATCGAACCAAGGACAGGAGCGGATCGAAACAATCTGTATATTAATAATTGATTGTTTCGGAGACTTTTTGAATATTTCCCGCATTTCTAGCTATATAATAACATGATTTCAAGATGGCGCACAAAATCTCAAGATAGCGGGAACCTCATTAATAATAATTACTGCACTATAGCAGGTTAGAATAAACTAGCATGATGGTAAGACGAGTACACATACAAGATGGTGTCCTCCAGCAGACGAAAACAAGATGGTGGCAATGACCACTAGCAGGCGATAGCTCCTGGTAGCATGTACTGATAATGAAATGTGGGATCCATGATGGTCGTCAAGGTCAAAGTCAAATTTCAAGGCCAAGGATAAATTTCAAGTTCAAGGTGAAATTTTAAGGTTAAGGTCAAATTTCAAGGTCAAGGTCAAATTTCAAGGTCAAGGTCAAAGTTTAATGCCAACAGTTGACGACAAAGGTATGGTGACCAGAAAATTATACTAACATGGTATCAGCACACTCTAGCAGATTAAAACAAGATGGTGGTCTCCAGAAGATGAAGACAAGATGGCGGACATGTCATCATACCAGCTTATGGTATATACCTGTGACGCCTTCTGCCTTCTGCCAAGGTGATGTTTACAGAAAATCAAAAATCAATAAATAAAAATATGAAAATTTTTTTACAGAATACAAGATTGAATTAGCTGATGTCGGACAAACAGAACCAACAATGAAACCAAACATATATTATGGACAACACAACGACGACAGCATGGACAAAAACCTTCAATCTCTAAATATCAGACAGCACAAGAATTCTGTTGAAGAAACTTAGTCATGGAAAATAATATAACATATCAGACGAACACAGTGGGCTAACAACGACGAGACAGATTAAATGCAGGCATACAACAAACCTGGACAACACAGCAAACATATAAACACAACAATAAATATAAACAAGTACTATGGACAACACAAAAACGATTTCACTGACGAACCTAAAGGTTTTACAATGACAACAGTTGCGACATTTCGAGAACTGACATCGGTTCCCGTCATCGCATACTCGTCTCCTCGCTGTGGTACGAGGCGGATGCATTCTGCCTTCGCTCCTGCACCATGTCAACTGCAAAAGAAAACAAGAAAAGCACGATAAAGAAATTTCTCTTTGAGGCCCAAGCATCGCCATACGATAGCTTCGAGCTGAATCCTTCATTCAGCTTTGAGGAGGTGCTACGCCTACAGCAAACAAAGTAACCTGGTTCAGGACTAGCCCGAAAATACAAGCCATATGAACCGGAAGACGCGGAACAGTTCATGTTTTTCGCGGAAGTGATGTGGCATGGACAATTTCTGCAAGAAAAGCTCCACCAGATGATTGCAGCTCGCGCACCCACGACCTAAGATGGCACATGCACGACCAATGGAGCACATGCCGTGGTCTGCATGTGGGACAGGATTGTGCTGGAGAACCTCGAACTACATGTCAAGAAAGAAGTCAAACTTTTACTCAAATAACCAGCTATTCGTATGTCAACAGAATTAGTTCGCTACATTCCCTGGAGCACTTATAGAGCGGTCCTCGACTGCGATGATTTCCTAGAAGGCGAGTCGACAGCCTCAACTGTCTCTGACCCAGACACACAGCCTGACATAGAAACGCAAGATGCCTCAGCCCAAGTCAACACTACTGCGGGGAGCAGTACAGTGGGGACCCAAAGAGCTGTTCTAACAACTAAAAAAAAGTACCACTGCAGCTCTCCTAGTCACCCCAGATTACTCGCCTCTGCTGCCACCTGTGGTTACCTGCACGGTGACACTCTCTGTCCGTCAAGAGAAAAGAGGCAGTCTCAGCAGCGCAGAAGCCTGCACAACAGCCAGCTACGGATCAGTGTGGGCCGAGCCTGTGACAGAGACGATGCCCTGACACTTTATTGTCCTACGGGGTACCAGGGGTGCCAGGGTGCTGGCTGAAGACGTGGACGAGGAATTGCGCTCAACTGGCCACACACTGTCGAGGGCCACTGGGTACAATACTAGCCTCCACAGAGTGGCCTTCGCCACAATTCAGAAGGCCACTCGACTCCTGGAGGCTGGACTAAACATCCAGGGCGCCCATCATGCAGCACAGCTCGCCCACTGCAAGAATCAGCCTCCCCCCAGAGACCGAAACCTATCTGGGCTAATTCCCCAAACACAACCCATCTCACATGGTGCGATCCTTAAGCTAACAGAAATGCTAGCTGCAGTGCTGCATTGCCCAAGATATACACCGAGCCAGCTGTGGGTTGAGGGGACTTATACCCTCTGCAGGCCTAGTCCCTACTCCTGCTAAAAGGAGGGGGTCAGTGGCCCATGGTCTTGGGAATTCGCTTGCCTTACAACACCTAGTCACACAGTAGAACTAAATAAATATCCAACCCACAGCAATAATATTTAATAATTGCCTCAAATCAAGCTGAACAGATGTGGCCTCCTTTTCAGCTACCTACCTAAAATCCCTTCAACTCGGGCCCCCTTTTTGGGCTAGATCCCTCCGAAATTAACATAGGAACACCATGAGCTTAGTTGAATTTCACAGGCCCTTTTGGACACACTTTTATTATGCTGCTTAACAGCCCTGCATGCACATTTTATTCAGCACCTCCCATTAACGACAATTTATAATTTCAAACAGGAGGTTATGAAAAGCCTTCCATCGTCTGGTACTACTTGCGGGCTCCGGATTTCGATGCTACAAACAGGTATTCGGTCCTTGAGTCAGCCATGGCGATGGGGATAGCCATGTCAGTAAGCCAGAAATGGCTACCGGGGGTTGTTCCATTAAACCATTTATCTGAGCCTATTGGCTGATGTTAGTTTGCAATGCAGTTCTGTAGTAAATTTTTTTATATTAAAAGTATCCATATATTTTTAATTCAATGCTTTGTTGACTGATAATATTGCTATTGCTGACAATAAGTTCTGATTGCTTAAGTTTTCTTTTATTTGGGTGTTCTTCCTGTATGAGTGGTGCAGCATTGTCCCAGATTATTCTATGGCTATTGTCCCATGCATATTCAGCAAATCTAGATTTTTAAGTTTCACCCTTCTTTATGTTACTTTTGTGCTCCTTAATGTGTGTTGAAAGAGCACTGCCAGTTTCTTCTATGTACATGCAACCACATTCGCAGGGGCTCTGATACACACAGTCCTGATATTGAAACTTATATAGGGCTGATTTTACTCTGGTAATCATGCTTTTGATAGTGGAATTTGACTTCAAATATGCTCTTAGTCTATGTTTGTTTCCCAAACATTTTTTTTTTTTCGGGAGACCACAAACATAGGGAATCATTAATATAGCACTTGATTTATCTGTAGATTTTTGTTGAGTGATTAGGGATATTTTTTGATGTCATGTGCTGTTTTATGTCAGGTGGGTAGCCATTTGCTAGAAGTTTATACTTTACGTGTTTTGTTATTCATTTACTGATTTCCTGTAGGAACAAATAACTTGAGCTTGGTTGAGTAAAATGTGAATTATGGCAGTTTTGGTTCTTTTTGGATGATTGGAATTGAAATAAAGGTATTTGCCTGTATGAGTTTGTTTCCTGTAGACTTAAGTGTTGATTTTTCAGTTTTCCCTGCAAGCTAGGACATCTAGGAAAGGAAGGTTCTCTTTGGTTTCCATATCATATGTTATCTGTATAGATGACCTGAGAGAATTGAGGGACTGGACAAACTCTTCTAACTTTTTGGGGCCATGTTGCCAAACAAGGAAAGTGTCATCAACATAACGAAGCTAGGTTTTAGGTGAAGTGTTTGTTGTGTTCAGTGCTTCTTGCTCGAAACTCTACATGCGAATGTTGGCCTTGAAGGGAAAAGGTGAAGAACCCATTGCCATGCCATGGGTTTGCTTATAGAATTCGTCTTTGTACTGGAAATAGGTTGTATTGACACAGAGAGTAATAAGTTCAATTTCTGTTATTTCTTTCAAGGTGCTGTCATATTTATATTTGGTTTACACAACAGTATGTGTTTCTGGTATAGGTATAGTAGTAAAAATGCTTTTAACATCAAAG
This sequence comes from Bacillus rossius redtenbacheri, assembly GCF_032445375.1. NCBI lineage: Eukaryota > Metazoa > Arthropoda > Insecta > Phasmatodea > Bacillidae > Bacillus > Bacillus rossius. The sequence goes on from NC_086330.1 coordinate 232,685,624, forward strand.
CTTACCAGTATGTCAGTTGGTGCTATTTCTAATGTCTTGGTTATGGAGATGCAATGACCAGAAAATGTAATGAAGGTAGGTGTTTGGCTAGTGAGTTGTTCAACAATTTTGAGCAGAAATTTGGAGAGATTTTGGTATGGAGAATTACAAGAGCTGATGATGGGTCACAAAGGCAGGCCTGGATTGTGGATTTTTGTTAGGCCATAAATGTGAGGTGGCTTACTGCTGTGATTTGTTAGGGCGCACCTGGTTTTTTCTGGTATGTGGCTCTGGTGTTATTTTATGTCCTGGTACACTTTGCATTCAATGCTAGAAGTTGGATCATTGTTCTGTTGCGGGGTGTACAACCGGGACGTCCGAGCCTCGTGCGGCCTCATCTAGTGTAAGTGGTACCGCAGTACGTCAGTCGACTGCCGCGGTTACGTAACACGTGACGTCATTCGGCTGCCTGGTATATTAGCTCGCGCACATACCTGCTCGCGAGCTTATAGCCGGACTGCACACCTGAGTCTTCTACCATGTCAAGCGGCCCAGCTTTCGCTACAGGACTTCGTCGCAGTTGGTGGTAGAGCCCATTTTCGGTCTCTACAGCTAGCACACGAGTGATATCCTGTTTACCCCAGACTCTGATGGCTGCGATTATAAAGGCAAGTACTGGAAAGTCTGAGGGGTAGAATCGGCCCGTGTACACCGTTGTGTTTTGACATCTAAAACTATACCTACGTGTGCTTAATGAACTGGGACGGTGTTCGCTGGTCTCCCCCCCCCCCCCCCTTGGAAACAGTGACATTAATGAATCGTATACAGGGAATGATACCTCATGAGGACAATGAACAGTGATGTATTAGGTTAAGTAATAGAGACTCGAAAGTATCTTGTAGGAGTCAGTAATTAATATGTTAAGTGTTTGGGCCTGCTCCCATTTCCATAATAAATATAGTATTTTGGAAAGTGACTTAGTATCACCTGCCTCTCTGTCACCTCCTTTTCCCTTAATTCAATGTTGCCGGTTAGCTCAGGCTAACCCCCCACAACAGTTCAGATAAACATATTTGTCTGAGGTTATCAGGTTAGTAATTTTATCATAATAGCATTTTGGGCCTACTATGACTGTGGTCCAGCCCTTGTCAGCAGGAAGTATGACAATGTCAGAATCTACTTTTAGTATTTTGATGAATTTAAGTTCGTCAGAGGAAAGATTTGGTTTTGGTGACCTGGCTGATGTAATGGCAGTCCGAATGGTCCACCAAAACTCCTCCTGTTCGACTGCTGGCAGCTTGAATATGGCGATTTATACAAAAGAAACTATGTTTAAACAGGGATTCTATGATAAGCAATACCTACTGAAATTGAGTCCTTTCTCTAAAACAGATTTTTAGTATTCTGAAAGAATTCTTCTGGATGTATTTATGACTGTGTTTTTTTTTATGTGTTGTTGGATGTTCATTTCGGTCTGTTGGTCCTAGCAGAGTGGCAATGTTTTGTTTTTGGTTGTCTTTGAATTTCAGTGATTCCTTCATTATTATATTCAAGATATATATATATATATATATATATATATATATATATATATATATATATATATATATAGACGATAAATATTTTTTGTTCATGCTGTCGTCGTTGTGATGGCCTTAATACTTGTTAGGTTTCACCGTTGGTTCTATTTGTCTGACATCGGGGATTCAGTCTTGTTTACTGTGAAATTTTTGTCTTAATATTTTTTATTAATTTATTGATTTGATTTTTGAATTTTTCCATTGCAAACAGTGCCAAATTGCAATGGCGTATGACCAAAAAACTGCATTAGTAAAAAAATTCACCAATATTTTTGTGTTTATAATATTTTTGTTATTTTTGTTTTAACACATATATTTATTCAATTGTTTGCAACAGTATTTTTTTTGTTTTTTTAACATTACTTACCAGATATCTTTGTGCATTTTTTACAGACTAAAAATTTGATGCGCTACGTTAGATACATTTAATAATGTGTGTTTGGTTTTCAATCAAAGATAATTAATTAATTCCACTGAATGATTTTATTTATAGCTTAATCTATATTCTATTTGTCTAATTTAGTTTGTAAATATTTTACCTCTTCACTTTCTACTCTATGCCATGGCTTTTGTGACTATAATTTTCCTACCAAGGTCCTCTCTTCGCCATATTGTTTGGTCAGGGCTGGCAACTTACCGTTGACGTTAATATATTTTTGGGATTGGTAAATATAATACTTACGATTTCGCTGTATGTCTTTGTTAGGAAGAATTTTACGTAGCCAATGTTCTTACGAGTACTGCATTTTTGTAGCTAATAAGTGTTAAATATGTGTTATTTCATTTATAAAGCGTGGAGAATGTTAAACCTTTGCCGTACTATTGGGTCCCAAGGTATTTCAAGCTTTTTGGTAACTCATTGGAAGGGTTTTATGTATTCGTCCGGAGGGGAATTTAACATAGTTACACAATTTATCCCTGCTCAAACTAGTTTCAGAACATCGTTGAAGTACGAAGCAGGTATTTTTCTTTCGAGTTTGAAAGTACGTTGCCTAACGGTGGTGTGCCAACTATGTTTTTAAAAAATTGACTTTTTTTTTACCGGGGACATGTGTTATGGTTATTTAATTACATGTTTCACGATTTTCTGGGTGTTGACGGACGTGTTTTTAATGTTGATATTGCTTTTAAATTTTTAGCGCCTATCAGATAGAAGCTAATGATGAGTTTTTTGTTAATACATTTTAAGTAAATCGCACATGCTAGTGGAGGCAAAACTATTGAACTTAATATATCGTTTTATTACAGTACTTTTACAATATTGGAATTACAATTAATCGAATATGATTTAGCAATATAATGGCGAGCAAAAGATAAACCGTTTAATGTTAACCATAATCAAATTCGTTATGTCTACAATATGTATTTTTTAGGTATGTGTTGATTTGTTAAAGGGTACTTAGTACTTGGCCTGTGTTTACAATTTATTTTTAAACTAGCTTGCAGATTAAAATGAATATTTCTTGTAATATTCTGGTGTGCGTTTAGTGAATAGTTATCAAGTTTTATTTTTTATTATTATTACTTAACCTGCAATTGGGCTTTCACCCGGTGGCAAGAACTCCCACTCACTCCCCTCTCCCCCCCCCCCTCCATCAGCTTTCTCCTCAGCTCCCTCCCATCCCTGACCTCCACCATTTCCTCCCCCAGCCCATTCCACTCCCTCCCCGTCCTCACCAGGAAGGTGTTCCGCCCTCTCTCTGTCCGCCTCCACACCCTCTGGAGCTTACATCTGTGGTCTCTTCGTCCTCTGTACTCCCCTCTATGTACTTTGCTTCCCAATTGCCCCCATCCCCCTTCCCCCTTCAGCACCTTGAACATCCTGACCAACCTTTCCACTCTTCTTCTCCTCTGTAACGTTTCCCACCCCAACTCCTTAATCATTTCCGTTGGGCTATGCAGTTTCCCATCCTGCCCCTCCCTCCTTCTCCACATTCCCATCACCCACCTAGCCGCTCTGCGCTGCACCCCTTCCAGCTCCTTCACCTCAGTCACCAGGTAGGGGTCCCAGACCGCCGCCGCATACTCCAACATTGGCCTGACCAATGTGGAGTATGCCTTCTCCTTTGTCCTCCTCCCAGCTCCCTGCAGGGTCCTACCAAGCAACCCCAGCGCCTGCCTTCCCCTCCTGACCACCCCCTCTATGTGCTCCGCCCATCCTAGGTCATTTTTCAGTGTCACCCCCAGGTACTTATATCCTGCTGCCTCTCTTATCTCCTGCCCCTTCCAGTAATATACATTTCGTGTGACTTTCCTCCTCTTTGTAAATCTGACAACTTTTGTCTTACCAACATTCAAGGACATTCCATTTTTCTCCGTCCATTGCTCCAACCTTATCAAGTCCTCTGTTAAACATCCCCCTTCCCCCACAACCTCATACACTACACAGTCATCTGCAAATAGCCTCCATCTGGCTTTCATGCCCTCCCCCAGATCGTTTATCATAATTGTGAACAACAGAGGCCCCAGCACACTCCCCTGTGGCACCCCCGACGTCACTTCCCCCTCCTCGGAGCTTTCCTCACCCACTCTCACTCTTTGTCTTCTATTCCTCAGGAAATCACCCACCCACCACAACACTTTCTTGTAGGCTATAAAAATTATGTAAACCTTGTGAACCTCAAATTGTGTTTAGCTTTTGTTGAGTGAGGTAATTATTGGTAATTATTAATAATTGCGGCTTTTTATAACAGAAAGGAAAAAAAAAAATCTGAAAACATGGTTTTTACACACTACACATGTCCCTATGCACCTTAAGGGATGGTTTGTTAATTTGTTCTAGTTTGTGAAAGATAATAGTTTATAACTTACGTTACAATACCAGAGTTGGACGTCACGGCTTTGCGGAACGAAAAGTAATTTAAAATACTTGATATATTTTTAAGTACTAGAGACATCCCAAAATTTACCCTGAAAACATTTCTTAATTCCTACTGGTTTGTGAAAAATAACAGTTTAAAGCTTAGTTATGAAGCCAGTGTTTTCACACTGCTTCCAGTCATTGTTTGTCCGTAATCGTGTACATCTTTGTTTAGCACAACTGTAACCAACTATGGAGAATAAAAAATATGCTAATTCTTCCGTTTCATATATTGAAGTTTATCCCTGAATCCTGAAGGTTTGATCCTGTGGTACATGATGCCTGCGGTTTTAATTCAGTACGTCGGGAGATCTGTAAAACATTAAATTTTTTCATGTAATGAATTTTGATAGTTAGTTGAATAAAAAATATTTTTGTTTTTCAATTTACAATCATAATTCTTTCTAATTTTGCAATTTCTTTTATGTGCAGGATCTTTTGACGTTTGAACTAAAACAGAAAGCATCATGTACCACAGGATCAAACCAACAGTATCATGCCATCAGGATTTTCCTACATACTGAATTAAAACAGCAAGCAAAGCCAAAACGATCATGCCATCAGGACCAAACCTTCAGGATCCAGGGATAAACTTGGATACTTGAAACACCAGCCCTATCAAACACAGAATATTTGACGGCTGTAATCAAAGAATTCCCTGAAAATATTTCAAAATTCAATGTGCCAGCTACTTCAGTGCATAGCACATATTCCTCACAGAAAATGAACGCTGACAATTCAATTCAAATTTTTGGCTCCCATTACATTAGTTCGTTACAGTTTGACTTAAAATAGTATGTAATTTAAATGCAATGTAACAGAACAAACATTTAGTAATACAGTTATTTATTTTAATAAAACAACAAACATGCAATATAAGCACTAAAATTTCCTTACAATTGCAATACAGTCATTATTTAAACAGATTTCATCATTACAACACCTACAATGACTAAAGTTCTCCAAAAGAAAATTAAAAAACAATACACACAGGTAAACAATGAATGTCTGCGTTTGCATGAATACATATACGTATTGTAATGTAAGCTATAATAAAATGTTATAATTTCAGAAACCTGTAGAAATTGAAAGCCTTCCTTTCAGGATTAAATCTGGAACATCTCTAGTATATGTAAAACATATATGCCTATTTTTCGCTGGTAAACAATGAATGGCGGCGGCAGCGTAAAAGCACAGGTATTGTATTGTAGGATTAAAATTTTAATTTTTCGCAAACTAGATGGAATTATGAAAACATCCTTTCAGAGTAAATTTAGGGACGTGTGTAGTGTGTGAAAACCATGTTTTCAGATATTTTTTCTTTCTGTTCTAAAAAGTCGCCACGTCCGATAATTATCTAAGTGATAAATTGAGGGTGATTCTGAAGAAGTCACTTATGTGAAAAAAAATTACAAAATGTTTTTTGGTAAAAGTTCCGTATCACCTTTCCAAATTTATCTCTTGATCCTGTTGGCATGATCCGGTACATTATGATCCTGTGGTATATGATGCATGTAGTTTTAATTTAGTGTGTCAAAAGATGCTGCCCATAAAAAACTTGTCATAAAACAATGAATAATGTTTGTAAGTTGAATACAAATTATATTTTCCTTTTTATTCAACTTAATATCATAATTTATACTTATATCATAGTTTTTTGTTATGTGCATGATGTTTCGGCTTACTAAATTAAAACAGCAAGCATCATGTACCACAGGGTCATAATGTACAGGATCATGCCATCAGGATCAAAGCTTAAACTGGTACATGATACAGAACAATTACCGCTTTTTAATTTTAATGTGTAATTAGGTTATATATTGCAAATAATATGTTTTTGTGATAATAGTCAATTGTGTTAGAGTAGCTACATTAAAAGTGGCTTTGGTTAAGTTAGCAATTTTTAACACTTTAAAATTGTGTGTATGGTGTGATAGATAAAATTGTTTGAATAATTGAGTTTGGAATTACTAATATAAAATGCAGTTAACCTAACCAAACATTTTTACTTTTTAGTAGTAGTATTAATGTAGCTAAGGGTAATTCCATATCAAATCAAAACAGGGTATAAACCTGACCACCTCAGAATTTTATGAAATTTGGTTTGAAGGTTGTTATACAGATTAAGAAAAATCCCAATTTTTTTCAAATATTTCAAATGGTTTCAAAATTACAGCTATGTAAAGTTTCCCAAAATCTGCCAAAAAAAGTAACCGACATTTTTAAATCACCATAGCTTTTCTTCTAATTGAGCTAGAGAGATGGGAGTAGTGTCATTTTACTCAGTTTTAAATACTCTTTCATTTGATGTACAACACAACATATTTTGTTATAAAAAGTCCATTTTTGAAAATTAAAAAAAACTAATAATAGTTTATACTTTTGGTAAGTGATTCTCAAAATTTCAAAGTGGGAGGCTCATATATGTTATTAGTTAAATAATAATTTTAAAAAATGATGTTTTATAAGTTTTTGTTTCAGATTAATACTATGTACCCTAATTTTACTTAATTTATTTACGATGGTGATTTAGTATTACCATAATTAATTATGTACTTAGGAGGGTTGCTTCTAAGACAACAATTTAGTTATTTACAAAATAATTTTTTTTAATTAAGTTGGAAATAGTTTTTATAACTTACTTTATTATGCATTTTATTTGAAAATATAAGGAGACACTCATAAATAACAATCAGCAGAGTCTGTTCCAGATGATTCTTCAAGTTGTGACATGAAAGGAGACTAATACCGGTAGTGGGTAGCCTGTTGATTGTTTCATGAGCTGACAAGAGCCTCACAGTCACGTTGAGACAGACTCACTCTCAGTTCTCTCTACTGTCTGTGTTATATTGTTTATCTGCATCTGCAGTTGGTATGAGTAGGGTGTCCGTACAAAATGTAGGTGTTTAAAAGTGGACAATCTTTTGTGCTCAAATAAGTTAAAATATAAGTTCTATTAATTCCTTAAAAGTAATTTGTATTTAGTGAGTGTTTACAAGAATATTATTTTCTTAGTACTACATGATAAACATTTTTTGAAGCTTTTTGAAAAACACAATAAAAATACAATAAGCTTGGCCTATATAATGTTAGTGAGATGGTCTTTTTCCAAAAGTTTAAAAAATTGTTTAAAACAGACAATGGAAAGTAAAAACAAATTCATTAAATTCAATATTTTAACCTGCTAAACAAAACTAATCACACAATTAAGGACAATAAGAGATTGAGAAATGTAACATCTTGGATGTTAGGTTTATATCCTGAAATACCTAAAGAATCCAAAATTTTTGATTTTTGTATGAAATAAATTGGAAATTTAAAGGTAGATAATACTAATCAACCTGACCCCTCTGGCCTGTCTTGTTTTCCAGTCAAAACTATGAGGAATACAGTTCTCAGCCACATGACCCATCCTTTTCTTTAGATCCAAAAATTGTAATAGGACACAATACTTCAATAGTTGAACTAGATGAGTATTTTATTAATGTTAAAGAAAATTCGCTTTAAGCATTATTCTACAGAGAAAGTAAAAAAGATAAACTTTGCATTGAAGCGTAAACTCTTTTTAGCAGCTGAAGATTCATCTAGTGATGATGACAATCTAGGTGAGTCAGTTTTACCAAACCTCAAAGAAAAGTTTTCTACATCAACAAATAAAGTTAAGAAGTTAATGATATTTAGGTGTCTCTCAGATAAATGGGGCATTAGAAAAATAATGTGGGTATTTAATGCACCAAATTATATAGTGAGACAGGCAAAAACATAATATTATAAGAAAGGGGTATTTTAGAAAGCCACTGTAGTCAATTGGAATGGAATTAAAACAAAAATGTCAAAACGACTCATATTGTGTAAGCTGAAGGAAGCTTACTTATTGTTTAAGGAAAGATTCTCAAATATTACACTAGGTTTTTCAAAATTGGCTGAGCTGAGACAAAAACATTCCATACTGGCAGCCGAAAGTGGTACACCTTCAGTCTGTGTATTCACAATCCACCAGAACTTGAAGTTAATGATAGATAATACGAAATTAAGAGTTTTGACAAACGGACAACTAAATACATATAAACACTGATTGGCAAAATTTCTGTGTAATCCACCAAACATTAATTGCTATACAAGTGAATTTACAGAATGCCCAGGTGTTGCCCCAATTTGAAAAATCATTTAAGGGGCTTTTGAAGAAAATCTTATACAAAATATCACTTTTCATCAGTGTGTGTTTATTGATCGTTGCAGTTTCAAAACTTTACAGAAATCTAATGATTTTATAAATATTTTCTGTGATAAACTGACCATTTTAATAAAGCACGATTTTATTGCAAAGCAGCAGTCATTATTCATTAATGACAAAAAAGAAAATATTAAAGAGTCTGAGTTTGCAGTAAACCTAGATTTCTCTGAAAACTATATTGTCGTTCGGACGAAGCTCAAAGTTTCCACTGGGCAAGTGATGATGTGATAATAAACTAATTTGTTATTTATTACAGAGAGAATAATATACTTAAGCATTTAAGTTTTGTTGTAATTTCACCATGTTTGGAGCATAACACTGTTTCTGTGCATACTTTCCAGAAAAAAAACTTGTTGAATTCATAACAACAAAGTTTCAATCAGTGCCAAAAAAAAATTATTACTCAGAAGGATGCGCTGCACAATATAAAAATAAGAAAAACTTCATCAACTTATGTTATCATAAGCAAGACTTTGGTGTAGAGGCAGAATAGCATATTTCTGCTACTGCCCATGGAAAAGGACCATGTGATGGAGTTGGGGGCTCAGTGAAGAGACTTGCTGCAAGAGCAAGCCTACAACGTCCATATGACGACCAAATTTTAACTCCTGTCCAACATTATGAATGGTCAGTTGAAAATTTATCTGAAATTAATTTCACCTTCTCCACATAAGATGAGTATGTTGAGTCTTAAGAAATTTCTGAATAACCGTTTCAGCCAAGCAGTAACTATTAAGGGAACTTAGCAATATCATGCTTATATGCCTGTAAATTCAAGTGTATCAAAAATACATGTAAAAATATTCTCTGAAGATACAACAAAGAAAACAGTGACTATCCAAAAAGCCCTGAAGTTAGTGGATATATAACCACTGTATATGACCAAAATTGGTGGCTGGCATGTGTGTTGAAGAAGAATATGAAGATTAACTAAAAGTGACATTTATGCATCCTGCTGGTCCTTCATCATCATTTTTATATCCAAGACAACCGGACATATTGGATACCACTGACAGATGTACTTTGTAAAGTTGATCCCACCACTTTTACAGGAAGGATTTATGTAATAACATCTGAAGAAGCCATAAGAACTTCACGAATCATGAAGTTCTGAATAAATTTTGCCTAAGATGTAAGTGTTAAAAATTTAATTTTAATTTCATTATTAATGTAATATAGTTAAGAAATCTGTAGTATGTAGGCTGACTTAACAGTTTCATAAAACAACCTTTTTAAAAAATTATTTTATATTTCCCATGTGCTGTTGCTGAAAAATGCCATACTGCAGCAATAAGAAAGTTTTTCTTGTGGTGACACAAGTTCAGAAAGTTTTTCTGTGTTAATATTGTGCACTAGACCCATATGAAAATTATAATATATTCGTGGGAGTTCTCTTCAATCTCTGCTTCAAAAAATTTTAAAGTTTTTTCTGAAACAGGTAGACAGCAGCTGTGTTGTGTGTTAGACCAGAGGTTCCCAGACTTTTTTTCTCATAGACCACTTTGAAAATTTAGCTGGTTCCGGTGGACCCCCTGCAGCTACATTTCTACCATATTCCCAAAACTCAACAAAAAATGTGAATATTAGATCTTACTATGGAAATTTGCATTGCGGCTGAGTTCCAACCACAAATTAATAGTTTTCAAAAATTAGTTAGAATTGATTGATTAATTTTTTAATTGATTGTGCTGTGAGTGGATGTCAAAAAAGAAAAATTTGGCCAATCAAAAAAGTGATTACATCCAACTTCACTTTTTCGACATCTACTCACAGCACAAGGAACCAATCAGTTCTCTCTTATTTCATTTAGAAAACTCCCCATTCGGAGTGATAAAAATAAAAAATATTATATATTTTTGTCTTGTATTTATTCAAATATGTAATTATTACACTATTAATTATTATTGTTATCGTATTACATTGTAATATGATAACAGTCATAATATAATTAAAATTAAACATTAATAACGTAACGTAACTTCTACAATTGCAATCACAAAATTGTCATAATTTTAATGGGAGTGATGTACTTGATGGATTGACAGAAAATTATCAATATTTGTTTTCAGTTTTGTTAGAAATAACTGCAAATCTCCCCATTCCATGATATTCAATCTGCTCTTTTTTTTTTTTTTTTGTTAAAAGGTTTGTAACGACACTAAAACTTTTTTCGACAAGATATGACAAGGGAAACGCAATCAAAAGCTCAGGATATTTTTCGGGTATTTCTGCCTGCATCCAAAATGTTTGAATCCATTTTTAAATTTCACCTTCAGTTCGAGCAGCTCTTCTTGTAATATCACATTCTCCACTTCTGTGTATGAACCATGGTGGTATTCCCATCGTCAGAATATCTTCAAATCTGATTTTGAAGTCATCATGCAGGGCAATTAAATGTTGAACGTATGTCTGAATATCCTCATCAAGGCATTCTACCTGTGACAAGTTTGAAAACTGGGAAAATTTGCGCTGACTATATTTTGCTTCATAAATTTCAATTTTCCAAGAAAAACTGAAATTACACCCTTTGTTTTTATTAAATTGAGGCTGTCCCCTTGTAATTGTAAGTTAATGTCATTAAATTTTTTGAACAAATCTGTCAAATATGCAATGTCTGCTTTGAAATTGATCAGGTTTTCTTTTAAATCTGGATCTTTACTTTCCAGAAACTCTAAAACTGATTCAAAAAGTGAGTAAAATCTTGTTAAACATGCACCTTTCGACAACCAGCGTACTTCAGTATGTAAGAGCAATTGTTGGAAGTCATCGCACAATTGTGCAAATAAACGTGTATTCAACACATTGCTTCTTATTTTGTTAACGGCATAATCACAAATTTAAGCAATTGGTGCAATCTATCACTCAAATTTTTCGCTACAAGATGTTGTAGGTGGATGACACAGTGAATTGCAGTTACCTCTTGTATAATTATTTTAAGATGGCTTATAAACCCATATATCGCCTGACCATGGCAGGAGCTCCATCTGTTGCCACTGAAATAACGTTTGTGAATGGAATCGATTTTTCCTTAAAAAAAATTGGTAGTCTGTAAAGTTGGTTTACGGACGATAGTTTTACGTGACAACGTCATAACAAAACATTGATGAAATGATTGATCCAGAAGAAAAGGAAATATATTCGGCCTGAGACTGAGCCGTAATAGGTTTTTGCAACCAAACCATTTAGGCATTAAAAATATTATATTTTTTGAATAAGAATTTGTTTTAATTTTTCAATCTTTTTGCATGATAAAATCTACCTCTGCATACATTTATGAATAAAATTGAATCATTTTGATTGAATTATCACTATTTTGTATGGATAGAAAGGAGTGAAATGAAATGTGCAATTGAATTAATAAATTTACTTTTATTTGCATTCATTAATTCAAATATATTTATTACTTTTGAAATATTGTGTGCGCCATATTTATTTTTACAAGTACAAAAAAAAATTTCACAGCTGCCGGGTACGCTAACCACACGCCCCCGAGGTCGTACTAAGGTTCTGTAGTTTCAAATGTTATATATATATATATACTTTGTTCACGGTAGGGGTATAATATTAACACGATTTTATAACAAATATGCATCCGAAATACACCGAACTTATTTATAATTTATAATATTTTTTAAAACATTGTGCAAAAGATCCCGGGTGTAATTTGAATTATTATGTGTAACTGTAAAACACCATTGTTGGTTCAAAACGTATTTGAATTTTCAACATTACTTTTGAATAACCGTACCGATTGTCCTGAAAATCGGTGGACGATCGTTAAATTACATAATATTAATAATTCAAACGACGAAAATATAATTGAAAAGTCAAATCGATGGTTGTTCCAATCGAGTGGAAGAGAGATGCCACGCATGCGTACAATGAGCAAACAGAACACATCCGTAGTGGGACACTTTTTCGTGCGTGCAGCCGGCGTTCATCGATTTATTAGACGTCACGTCAAAAAATCAGAACATTAAATATTGATTCACCTTTAGTGTCTTGTCTCCAAAGTTTTCGCGAATAGTAGCTCTTCATGAATTTCTTCGTCCATAACAAATTGAACATTACCAGGTAAAGTTGTTTCGTCCAGTTGAATAGAAAAATGAGTTGTTTGCAGATAATTACACAAGAAACTTTCAACATCAGAGCTCATTTCATCAATACGTCTTTGTACAGTATTGTTTCCCAAAGGAATTCTTTTGAGTATGTCTAATGGAGATTTGTGCAGAACAGTTTTTATAACCCTTTCAACAGCGGGTAAAATTAACTGTTGTCCAATGGTGTTCTTTTTCAGATTTTGCTATAAGTAATGAGATATTGTAAGATGCCCTCAAGCCATTATCGTTACTTTCAGATGTTAAAGCAAACATACTGTAGGTTGTTGTTTTGGTACATTCCTACTGAACTATTACCTGCTGAATGCCTTTTGCTTCAATGGAGATTCAACTTGTTTCATCCTCAATAGAAGCAAATATGCAAGCCTCTACCGCAGATGGATCAATTCTTCACTAAATATTTTAATGTGTTATAACTAACAGAGTACTAATATTGTGCTAATATGTTTTTTTAATCTTTGAAACAACCAATTTTATCTGATCTTGAAGAAATAATTTACACTAATTGTGATTCATACAAAGATTGCATTTGAAATTTTAAAAGTATTAGTAAAAAAAAAATACCTAAAAGTCCTTTGTTCTAGTTTGTAAGAATACAAGAGTTATTTTTTTAGTGAAACTAAGGAAGTGCTTGAATTTACAAGAAAATTCACCGTCTGAGACATGATTTTATTGGAGTTACATTGGATTATATTGACTCAAAAATATTTTTTTAATGTCGGAGTATGTCCAGCTGTAGGAAATTTTAAATTTGTTAAGTCGGAAGTGTGCATCTACAATTTCTATGCAAAAACCTTATCTTATATTCCCAGTGGGGCACACCAGTAGTAGCATGATGCAAGGCCACTACAGCTGATGGGATTTTATGTACACAAATCAACTTACTGTGATACTGTTAGTGAAAGTTATGCATTTATTCGTGGTCTGCCATCCTACTGAATATTGGTTGATGCGAGCGTTCGTGAGAGGAGACGTAACTGATGTGATGACTGTGCTCGAAAAAGTTGCGGCAGCCATTCTACCTCCCTCTCCCCTTGTAGCGCGGCGTGAGGGGAAGCGGGCAGCAGGCTGTTAGAGGGCCCCACCAGATGGTGAGCGGTTTCGTCGATGCAGACATTTATAGCTAGTATTGCCATTGAGAATTCTCAGTGTTGACATGCTGCTCAAGTGCAGGAATCAATGCAAGAATTTCTAGGGCATGTCCGACTGTTGAGTTCCTGAAATTTTGATGGTTTTTACTCGCAAAAAGGTAGGTTGACAAAGGCAATTTTCGTGATATTCGCAGGGTCAGAAAAGTGTAAATTCGGGCACAAGACAACTTAAACCCACCATACAGATGTCGACTGTACTTTTTATTTCTTTCCTGCGCAAACAAAAAATAAAAATCTCAAGTACTTTTTTACTGAGATTTATAGTTTTAAATGTCTACAGTGCCTTTCTTCTAACGTTCAGACGGTGCCCTTAAAGAGAAATTAAAAGCAGTTTCGAATATTTTAAAACAATTTTGTTAAAACTAATAGTATTCAGTATAAACCCAGCCACTCGTTAAAACTATAAACTACTCAAAGTATCACAACATCCTCATAGGAAATTATTCAAAATCTAGTAGAAAAAATAAAGCATTTTTGATTTTTTGAAAGAAAAAAAATTGGCTAGTTTAGTTACATTCAAATTACTGTAAATTAGTGTTGATGGTTGGTTTGGTTAGAGATATTCAAAATACTAAACAGAGTTTTGTGTGACAATTAAGGAACATTAGTAAAAAAAGAACTTTTTTATTTATTCCATGCTGAAGCCCCTTAGGTAGCTTACTACAATTACTAATTGGCATTGTAACTAGAATTGATACAGTGTTAATGCCCTGTCTAGTAAGCATTATAGTGGAATCATATGGGAAGGACATAATCTGACAGCAAAATATCATGTTATTGTGAACGTGCAATTTTTAACCAAGCAACACATATATTTTTAACTTTTATCCTCATAAGATTTACAGTACATATAAATAGCATTCAATGTTTACAAGATTGTTTTAATGAAATTATAAAAAAAGTTATCAAATAACAATTAAATGTTTATTTGGAAAATAATTGTATGAAAACAAATTTAAAATTTTGCAAACAAGTTTAATAATGAAAACTTTAAAATCATACTATGTAGTAATGATTTTATCATTACACTAATCAGCCAGCATTGTAAAATAAAATATTGATTCTTTTTTCAGTAACTTAACACCCAAGCGACTCAAGAAAAATAAAATAAATTTATAATGGAGAGACTTGCATCTGCAAATTTTGTCAACCTACTTTACAAATGCATTGAACGTGATTGGATGGAAAATTATAATTTTTTTTATTTCACATTCATCTCGTTGGGCCTTCCTACTTGTTAAACAGCTGAATTAAGGATTTAGGTTGTTTATCATATGCAGAACAATGGTTAGGTTGTTCACTATCATTTAAATAACTAACTTTTTATTCCTATTAAGTAGTATTCCTGTGTTTACCATATATGTTTTACTAGCTGCCCGACCCGGCTTCGCACGGCTATACTAATGGAAAAAAATTAAGCCTCATCTCCCATTTACAGTAATGGTAAATAAAAAATAATTCAGTGAAAATTTTTTACAATGCTGTATAATGTACCGGAGAGAAAATGAATAGCACCGATGGTTTCCCGACTAGTGCACGCAACGTACAACTGATGTACCTGTACTTCGCTACGGCAGTATACAGGCAGATCACTTGCGCCGCTCATTATACATGCCCCTCCTTGTGGGTACGCCACTGCCGCGCGATGCCCGTTGCCATGGAGATGCAGAAGGCATGAACAATGCAAAATCCTGTTCTCATGCAGACAAAGTACCCACTGTTGCCTGGTTTTAACCACCCTTGGGATCTAATTTTCGGAAAATGTCATCCTGCGTAACATAAGGAACATTACTGTGAAGTTTCAAGTCTGTAAAATATATATATACTTGAAAAAAAGGGCAATAAAAAACAAATTAAACATAGAGAGAGGAAAACAAACAATAGTTTAGGTTTGCGATTTAAAGTGATAAAAAGTATTTAAATACTAATTGAACTCTTATGAGGGTACTGATTGCTTCGTTGTTAATATCACACTGGTGTTTTTTACTTGTATGGGAAAATTAAGAATGATAAGGCATCTAGTGCGTGGCAACAATGTTAATAGGCAATAGGAAATAAACTTCCAGCACCTGCGGCATTGTCAACACACACTTCGTACGTGTAGTTCATGTTGTATCTAACCCCCTCCAACGCATTTGATTCTAAATTGGACTTTTAGTAAGGATCCCTAATGTTATTGTTAATATAATATAGCCTTTAGCATTCCTCGATAAATGTACTATCCAACACTGAAAGAATTTTTCAAATCGGACCAGTGGTTCCTGAGATTAACGTGTTCAAACAAACAAACAAACTATTCAGCTTTATAATATTAGTATAGATGATCTTAGTTTACATTGGTTCATGCTTTCTATTTTCTGATGATTTTCTGGTTTTATGGTGAATAAGCCGCGAGAAGTAATTTTTCCTTATTTATTTGGATGGTTATATTATTTTTATATGCTTTCACATATCTTTTAAGCATTGCTTTTTTTTCATTATTCGTAAATGCATGTTAAGATAAATTTCTTTGGTATTTTTTTATTTTTTTTTGCGAGGGTTCTTTGTTTGAATGAGCTCATGTAATAGTTAACCTGTTGTGTAAGATAGAGTTCGGAAGTTAATCAAATTGCTGTTTCCATGCACCATGACTGGCTTATATTTTTCCATGTATTTTTGTGATTGGTTGAGCGCCCTTTGTCCTTTCCTAGTAGAGACAATGTTATCACATTAAAACGACAGCCAATCGGAAAATACTTTGTGATTTTTCTTGTAATTATTGCCGGAAAAGCCTGGTTGAAAAGAGGTAGGAAATTTGTATACTGCGGGGTTTTTGTGAGTGCTGTGCTGAGATTGGGTGGTGAAGCCACACATCTGCCTCTTCCCTGCGTGTTGATGTAGCTGCATGCCTTGTTCTTCAGTCATTGTCTGTATGAGGTACCGGTCTGTTGCGTATTGGGCGGTGGCTCACAAATAACATATTAATGCGAGTCTATTAATGTGGTTTAGGCGCTGCGGTATATAATCAACTTTTTTCATGTTTTGGAACGTTCAATTATAATTTTTTGACCATAGCTGTTGGTATTAGCCCAAACTTTGATCGAGTAAACTTTGTCTTTGTCCTGAGGATTGAGTTCTTCGGTTTTTCCCATGTGTTGCAAGCAACCACTGGATTTTCTTGTGAGCTAGTTTTGAAGATTTTTTTAGTACCTACGAACAGTAAAATTGTATTTTGTAAGCGGTGAAGAGGCTATGTGCGGACTTTACGTGTATTTGTTCTCATGGTTGCAAGATGGTGGTCATGATAACTGAATATTCTTGAAGTATTAATAAAAATACTTTAATATCAGTTTGTGTCAGAGAGACATTATTTCTGTAACCAATTGCCGATAGTAACATTTCTCCTGGAACTTAACATATTTTTTCAGTGCCCAACTAATTTGTTTAAGTGTTTATGAATGTGCACCCTAGACCAAAAACATTGAGCTAGCTGGGAGGTTTGGAGTGTTTCAACTCTCTTGTGATTCTTGGGTTACAAAGGATTTGAAGAGTCTGGAGTAGCATCAAAATTGTTTTTTTGTAACAAGATGTTTGTATGTTATTGGAAATGTGGGTGTTGTGAACTGTTGTATCTGGTTGCAAAAATGAGTGATTTAATTTTACTGTGTATTTTGTAACATTGGTGATTTTTGAATTTATTAATATCCATTTTTCCCAGGTGAGGTTTTCGCACATGTTACTAATTTTGGCATTTCTTGAATTTTTGAATGTTTCAGAATTTTTTGAACTGATATAGGAAATCTGTGGTTATTTAAAATTGTCTCTTGCATTTTTTGAATAGTTTATAAACCTGGTTGTAGTCCGGGTTTATAAACTACGCAAGGATTGCAATAATGCAAGAAAATCACAGTGGTTTATAAAGCAAGCAAGTCTTAGGTTGTCACCTACCCTATAACTGGAAAATGTGAATCAGTAGAAAACAAATTTGTGTCCTTGGCTTCTTTTGATAATCCATGTTTATGATGATAACTTTGGAAATTTTCAATAATTTTATTTAAAAGTTTTATTTTCTTTCATTGTGCTAAAGTTTGTAACAGTAAAATGGTGACGTATTTTAGAAAAAATAACATTGTTGCCTTCTAGGCACACAATGTCTGTAGCTTTTAAAGTTTTCGGATTACTTCACTTCAAATATGGAAGGGGGAAACGCGTGCCAAATTTCAAGAAGTTGGAATTTGGTCAATATTTGTGTTGTGTTTCACATACTAGTTAATAAAAAAAGTATTTGAAACATAGTTATTGAATTTTATGCATCATGATTTTTTGCATTCTTGCTTAGTTAATAATCCCTGCTTTAGGCTTTAAGTAAAGAGTCAGTATTTACGAAAACTGGTTGTTATTGAGAAAACCTTTTAAAATGACTTCATGTCAAATGTCACTATAAATGATTTAATAGAAAAGTTAGTATAAACAAATATTTTGATAAACAATGAGCAAATATTTTGATTCCTCAATAAATCATCCGAGTAATTTTTTTAGTGGACCGGTAATTTAATCTTTTGGGTTTTATTTTTTTTTTTCCCCTTAATAATATTTTTTTGAGCAATTGCAGATAGGCAGTATTTAAAGTGTGAGTGTTTGTTACCAGTGTTTACTAAGATAGTTTTTACTTAAATTACATTTTGAAAGGGCATAGTACAAAGTATTTCTTATAATTTAAATAGCAAAAAGGATAAAAAATACCACATTTATTTAACATCGGACGGGGCCTTGCCCAACGAGCCTGTTAAGACTAAGCTCCCTCCCCAGCCATTAGCCTTTCCTTCCTGGCTGTTTTGCTGATGCACGTGACATGTGTTTGAATAGCGCGCCACAGACCACCACAAGAGGGCGCAGTACTATCAGTGCATCGTTGTCTTAAATAGAAACAGTAAATTATATTGTAAACCTTCCCTGTGCCAAGTGTTTTGTGTGCTGCTGACAATGTAAAGTATCTTGTTTAGTTGTTTTAAGGAAATAAGTAACCTGAATACAGATGCAGCCGATCAGTCCCGAGCATAGCCGAAGTAGTAACTGTTTTAAATAATAAATTTTAATTTACTGTTTTCTTTAAGCAAAAAGGGCATAAAATGAGGTGTCTTAATTGTAAAAGTGCTTTGTGTGTTCGTATTTTAAAAACCGCTGGCACAAATCCAGATAAGCATAATCGATTCCTAGTTCGGTGCGAAGATGCCATTTTACTCCGAAGAGCGCGCTCTGCTGGCATCAGTCTATTGTTATCACTGGCCGAGGTAGGACGTACCAGCACCCCGGGGATCTCATCCATTTGTTTAATTTCATTATCTAAATCACTTTCACTTTCATCCTTGGTGCCTGCCTCGGTCGGCAGTCTGCTTAGTTAATTAATTAATTTATAGATTACGTGAATCCTTTTTGTGCTACAACGGGGGTGGCCTGCACCACACCTAAGCCGATTCATGCTTTTAAGCTTTTCGACAGTTAAAATATGGGGTTGTAAAAGAGCGTGCACAATATTTCTAGTGAATAAAATAGTGTAAGAAAACCATATTGCTCTCTGACCATGTGTAACCGCCCAGTAAGTCTCAGGTGTGTGGGATGCTGAGAGCGGGCCAGTTCTGTGTAATTTCTGGATAGCTAGTAGGGTAAAATCTCGTCCCCACACAAATGACGTTACACCCTGGGGGAGTCTCAACCAGGTCCGTGTGCCCTTCTCATACGGTGGCGCCCTATTAGCGACATAACATCCAGAACGTACCCTCCAAGCTTACGGCATCATAATAAATAAACTAATTGGTTGTGCTTCTTAATAAACATAAAATTTTATTTTGATAGAAAATTGACAGAAACATATTGGTTGTATAATTTTTTTTATATGATGCACATTTTGCAAGTTATTGTAGTATTTTTTAGATTTCAAGATGTTAATCATTTGTTTACTGCAACTTGCCATACCCTTTCAACCTGCTTCAGTCTGTACTTCTATATGAACAATCATCCTGCATCTTTATAACCTGCTTTACGTATACTGTGAACGTGCCCTGCCATGTTCCCCACAAACACCTCAACCAGTGTTGCTACTGGGAAAGGTCAGGACATTCCATGTATCCTGGAAAAGTCAAGGAAATCAAATATATTTCTGGAATTTACTATACATACTATGAACAAACACACACACTCTTACACTGTTAAAATATATAGTTTTCAAATTGTTTAAGAAAACGTGTTTTTTCTCCTGTAATTTTTAATTCTATCACTCAAACATGACAGGCAATACAGCATTTAACAAACCATAATAGACCTTATTGCGTGTCCTGCGATTTAGACTAAACGTTAGGCACTGATCTTGGAATAGCATAATGCTGTGATGTACATTGTGACCAATGGCCATTTTGACTAATCAATGTGGGCAATAGATGGAAAAATTGTTATCACTTCCATGGCATGCTGTGATGATTTCATTAGTATTTTGTAGTATTGGTAAGTTCAAAAATAGTATTTTTTATACATATATACGTACCTAGATTGTGCATATAAGCTACAATCAGCTAGAATGTTTAATAACTTTGCATTTTATAAAATTTGTTTTGAGAAGACTACCATCAGATTTGGGGTTAACAATGTTTAATAAACATATAGCTTAGAACCTTTATCAGTAAATGTAGGAGGGGGGGGGGGGGAATAAATTTCCTCCTGGTAAACCTGGCTAATAGGCAATTGGAATACCTTGACCTTGACTCCAGATGTTCTGCCGCAGTGATTTCTGGTTTTACACTTTTTAACGTTGTGCAACACAAGTAGGTTAATATCTAAATTGAAAGGAATAATAATGTAATAATCAATTAGATAAACGGTTTGGATAATAAGTGCTGAAAATATATATCTTCAAATGAAAAGTGATACCATGGATCCACCTGATGTGTGTAAACAAAAATGACAGCGATTTTGCCTTTTGTGATTTTCCTATTGCCTGCTTCGAAATGGTTGAATGTTCAGAAAAAGCTTAACTATTAGAAGATGAAATATCTTAAATTGCCAAGCAGTAGCCTTAAAATGTTGTGAATGATAATTTTGTGTACCTACTTGCCACAAGTTTTTATTTTTATTGTACTAGCTGATCCGACAGATGTTGTCCTGTCCAAATTTCAATAAAAGTGTTGGTAATATTTTTGTGAATTTATGAAAAGCTATCATTAATGTGTAAACAAAGTAAAGGTGAAAAGAAAAAAGGTATTCTGAATAATCATTGTATTTATTAACGATTGTGGCCATAGATATTCAATTTAAGGAGGAGTACGTTCAGAATTATGGATATTAGTAAATTTTACATGTGAGATGAATTCTATCGGCAGTACACCGTTGAAATGCTGGAAATGTGTGATGTGCCTGGAATGTGATCATCTTGGAACCATGCGGTTTTGTTTCAACACTTAGTCACAAATGAATGAAGTCAGAATTGCAATTAAACAATAAAAAATAGTAATATTTTTATTCTATTGGTTTGCTGTGACATCATTTCATTCACTGCAATGCTTTATGATACACAACATTTTTTGTTTTGTTTCCAGGCGCATAAACAAACAAAAAGTTGATGTTTTTCCGACCCGGGAACAGGCGACATACAATTGACCATGCTAGAAGCATGGATTTTCAAGGTTAATATTGCAGACATTCAATGACTGCCCTTGTGATTTGTTTATAGTCACTGCAAATGCAATCTGCACCGCAAACTGCTAGCATTTAAAGTAGAATGGCATGTTGGTAGGAATCATTGGAATTCATGGTATCAAAACTTTTCTCCTTTGTACTTTTCTTTTAAGAATTGTTGCTTCGATGGCATTGTTCATCAGTTTCTTCACCACAAGTCGGGTGCCATTACAAATGGTTGATATTTCTCAACATTATGATTACCGATCCGACTTTCAATTGGAGATTGTGAGGTGGCAATCCGGGCAATTCCAGCGAGTTAAAAAATTTAGTTGGATAGTTGGCTAGTAACGGTATCCACCAATTTGTACTTCATCAATATTCCAGCAATTTCGCTTTAAATCTTAAAATTCAATTCCTCGACTTCAATGTTTTTTTGCAGCCAATATATCACGTTTACTCAACCAATCATGATTTTTGTAATTTTGAGCAGGTTTGAAAATATCTTTCGGATGAGTTCGGTTTTTGATACTGTGAATTGGCAAAAATTGGCAGGGCATGTATGTAATGCAGCCAGTCAAAATGTCAGTTGGGATTATGCCATTGTTTTGAAAATACTTCTCCAGATTGGTCATTCTGCTACTCAACACGCATGTTTCCACTAAATAGAGGACTTCAAAAATGCATTAAGTTCATCGGCTGGCGTTGACCGTGGATTTACTGGCAGTGTTTGGCAAAATTCACCTACCAAAAGAATCATTGCACCTCCAAACCAGTTTTCATAGTTTCGTAGATCTATCGGTCTAATGCCTTCAAAGAATTTTTATGCACCTTCGTACATTCATCCCAAACGATTAATTTTCATTGCAGCAAAACTTTGGTCATTGCACAGTTCTTCGAAAGGTTGCATGTTAGAGTTTCATTGATTTGCATATTCAACAGCAACTTGAGTGCTGATTGAGCTGTTTGACCACCTTCCAATAATGTAGCTGCGATTCCTGATGAAGCAAGTGCAAGTGCAATTTCATCCTGGGAGCGAATCATTACCAAAATCAATGAGATAAAAAATGTTTTTCCAGTTCCATTGTTTACAAATTTCATGACAGAGTCATGCGCATATTTTTGTTGACGATTCAAGAGCGGAACATTTGTACGAACTTATTCTCTCGATGCATCACAATCATATTGTTTTTTGCGTTTTAACTTTTGATTAAATGTGTCGTGCATCGGATGATTGGGCAGTGTAATGCCTAATTGAGGTAATACCTTGTTCTAAATCATCAAGCACATGTCCTCAATTAATATCAATGGCTCGTGAATTTCCTCGCTTAATTGCAAATATGGATTTGAAGTTATAGTAAGCATCTTGTCATATGGCGGGTTTTCAAATCTGCGTACGTTTATATCATGGGCGCCACCACGTGGATCGGCATGTGGACCCGGCTACCGACTCTGTCCCAGGGCCGTGACGTGACCCATGTGGAGCTAGGCTCGACTCCCCCGCTAGCACTCACCGGCCCGCTCTCAGCGGCGGGCATGCTGTGTTACTGCTCGTGGGGTCTTGAGGCGCCCCACACACCTCCGTCTCTGTGCTGGGAAACTCGTGGTCGAGAATTAAGTGCAACGAGTCTAGTGAATATAGAGCTTTATTGGCGACGACACGTACACTCAAGACGCACACAGAAACAGCACATAGTCCAGGTTTCTTGCTGACTAGGACACCGTGTGGCCCAGCTCCGATAGTATAAGTGCACCGATTAATCTAAAATTGCTCCGGGGAGCTTTAATTAATTAAGTTAAACAGTCTGCTGCCGGGATAGGCCTCGAAGGTTGATTAAAAAAGGTTTAAAAAATATCTACGATGGCGGATGTTAACGGATCGGTTACAAGAAAATGTTGAAGTCGACTAAGTGCTGAGGTGCGTCCTACCCCGCACTGCGAACGGAAGAGACTGCCCCGGGCCCCGGGTGTCATGGCTGCAGGAAGTGCTGAACTTACTGTTAGTACATTAATATTAAAGACAGTTAAATATAACTATTAAAACCTTTTAAAAATTGCAAGTTAATTAAGATTTAAGGATTACATATTACAGATATTTAAGAATTACATTATTTAAAAAACATGCAGACTCCACTGCTCCAGTTAGGGTGGGCGCCTAAAGGGTTCGCGCAGGGCGACCGAACACACGCACACACGCACTTGTTGGCGGGAGGCTTGTAACAGAGGGTGTTGGTGGGAGGAGAGGGGGTAAGCAGTGGCGTGAGGCACATCGGGCTTAGGGAGTGCGTAGCCCTGGTTGACGTCAATCTTATGCAAAATATCATCAGACATGTCATCTTTGTATTTAAACCATAAATCAATCAGTTTCAATGGGAAATATGTTGAGATAATTATCGAAAACAATTTTCGTATTTCATGAGCATTTGACAAAATCATATCATCTCTGAGGGTGTAATCCCAATGATTTTCATTCTCTAGCAATCACAAACTTTGACAGGCTTCTTTATATGTGCCACACTGTTCACCATTAAGATTTCGTAGATGTTGGAATGAAGTTGGGCCACATACGTTTACTAATAGCAATTGCAAATAGAAACACTCGTCTTTGCTTGGATGGACTGTAAATGTGACCTAATGCATCGGTGGAAAATACATGTGGATAACCTGGAACTGGATTTCCTT
This sequence comes from Bacillus rossius redtenbacheri, assembly GCF_032445375.1. NCBI lineage: Eukaryota > Metazoa > Arthropoda > Insecta > Phasmatodea > Bacillidae > Bacillus > Bacillus rossius. The sequence continues at coordinate 232,709,872 of NC_086330.1, forward strand.
GTTTCTGTTGTTGAAATTTCTTTGACGATTGATCCCAATTATAATAGCTTGGCATTTTGGAGTATAGCAGAGTTCTGGCAAAGTAATCATTCTGGCACATTTAAAAAAAAACTGGTCAATGTTGAAGATTGTGGTCTATTAGCTGATTGTGATATGTCCTTCGCAGTGAAGTATACTCTTTGGCCATTTTCCAGATGTACAGCCAAGTGAACAAAAGTGGGATGTCTTTCATGAATGGCAAATTAAAAAAAAAAGTGTCAAATTGCTTTGTTACTGCTAACATATCGGTCATTGTGATATTGAGTGACTTCAACATTTGAATTCTCCGCTCCAACTCCAATCACAGCCATGTCACTTCCTTTGGTCACATACTTGCAGATGTATTTGATGGATTTCACGGAATGGAAAGATTCAACGTTAATGTGCGCTTCGAATGTCTTTGAGAGTAATAGCGAATACGGAACTATCCAACAATTATCAACTTCAATGTTCTTTTGATTCATTTGACAATTGTTGATCTTCCATTGTCCGCATCTTCCATTGATCGACGACAATATAGTGGATAAACGTCATTTCCAGTAATTGTTTCTGCTGCTAATGCTCGTGGGTAAAGCTGTGAACATTTTCCATACACAGAGCATTATTATTTAATTTTCCGCATGGGCCATGAATAATGTTCTTAGTAACAACCTCATGCAAGGATTGATCTTCTTCATCTAGAATTTCTGCTGATATCACATCAATTTCATTCTGTCTTATCTTCTCAATCAACCCAAGAGAATATGTGTGTGTGGCAATCAGTGTTTCTGCCACACCACTGAATACATCCAGCAACATGTATCTCCAAACATGGAATGCTTCACAATGAAATACATCAGTGATTTCAATTTCGGTTTGAAGACTCAATGGTGATGTCATGACGATTGACCAGAGAATAACTCTTGTTGAATATTTATCCACTGTGGATTGCATGTGAACCTGATAAACAAATCTGGGGTTCCATAATGACGAATATACGTCATGGCTCGAAGTTAGATATACTCTTCGGAACTGAGTTTTTCTAGTTCAATCTGATTAATTTCAAGCTCTGTTTCAATTTTGATGTATATATGACAGAATATTGGTGAAGTAGACCCTGATATTTCAAGGTATGAATGTCCTCAATTTGATGAACCATCAGTTGATATGAATAATAGTTCATATAACTCGCTTTTTTGTTTGTTTTGGCACCTGTAAATAAATTTTTGTGTCAATTAAAATAGCTTATCTTATTGTATTAGAAAAAATATAGATTTTTCACTCACCCGTAATGATAACCATCTTCACCTTGCCAAAATATTATGGGATATTACAATGCATCATATGATCTGTGTGTTTTGTACACACGCTGCAGCTGATCGTTCCGCCGATGTAGAATGATATTACAGGATTCCATATTTTCACAGACGACGACAATGGCGACATCAATTGTTGGCGCATTGAAATATCTTGCTTGCACGATTATTCAAATTCATTGTCTCTCGATTGGTTTCTACTGACCGATGATGTCCATTTGCATTTTCTTTTTATTCTTGTGTAGCCTATGTGCTTAACGTGTTTTTGATAATCAATTCCGTTCATTTTAATTTCATTCTTTGTGTTGCTCTGCAGTTTGATTAGATCAAAAATTTGTTTGGTTTGTAGCATTGCTAGTTCTGTAACCTAAATTGTTCCATCTTATTGGTAGAATTGCAATATGATTAAAATGTGCTTCATTCAATACAATTGTTTCAATTGTGACACATTGAGCATTGTGAAAAAATACAATTCAACTAAAAATTGACAATAGATTAATTTTTAACTTTAACAATGATTTATAAACGTTTATCACCTCAAAACTCGCCGTATTTTGAAATTTAATCTGTAAATTTGTTTTTTTGAGATAAAACTACAAAAATGTTTTCAAGAAAACATTCAGATGAACGAACAACAGATTATAACATTTCAACCACGGGATGTGCACTCATTAGAGAGATGCTTGAACAATGTTTTGTTTGTGTGCACGGCCGTAAGAGCGCTAGTGTGCTCATTGCTCAATGTTTGTTTACGATTCGTTGCCAAGGCTCATTTGTAATGGCGGCAAGTTTTCTTTCGTATTTTTTTTTAGAACTTTAGGTTATTTGCGTGCTACTTGCTTATTGCTTCGTAGGTGGAAACTGGAAAATATCGCGTTTATTTATTCAATTATTTAGTGGTCATATTTTCATTGAGGTAAGATTGTTAAATTGAGTATAAAATTACGTATTAAGTAAAATACAATGCCGCCACATGTACGAAAAAGCTGTGTGCCTGGTTGTGATGATAAATTTGCTGTTAGACACAGCTTCCCAGTTTACGAAGAAACGGTATACAATGAATGGATACAGAGAATAAACGTCGAGAAGCTGAAAACTCTCCAACCTCTTAATGCTGTAGATGTGATTGCAAACTTCAATAGTAATGCTAGCTTGTGACATAGGTGGTTTTAGCATAAATAGCTACTTAGGTCATTCTTCCACCAATGTTTATACGGTTAGTACTGTGTACGGCCACAACAGCGCGGAAAATAGCGTTCTAGCTGTTATTCAGAGAGTGGCCTTTCTATCCCTCCCTCTCTTTTCTATGATTTCAACTGAGATTAAAAAAACTGAAGATTACGAGAGAGAAAAATTATTGTGCGACCTTGATCACAGAGGAAGCAATTCTCTTTGGCCAGGTCACAGATTAAAAAATAAAATTCAGAAAATAAGGTTTTGCCCATGTAGGAAGGAATAATTCTCTATATCTGAGATCACAACTGTTGCGGTTAAAAAAAAAAGAATGATACTTATTAAGGTAATTGCACAAATCAAAATAAAGTTAATTGCTCTAAGCAAAAAACAGAGCAAAGGAAAGTAATTAAAGAGGACGCTGAAGCTGTGACATTTCCCACTAGACTGACCTGACATGGTGTCAAATAAATAAAGTGTAACATATTCTAATCTCTCTACTGATTAAGGAATATAATGCTATAAATACATTTCAATGTTATCTAATTATACTCCCAAAAATAAGCCAGCATTTAAATATGTTGTCTTTATTTCTTTTTATGGCTACAAATAACAAATAATGTAACGTAATAAAGAATATTTTTACTATTATGAAGTTGTGTTTGGCACACCAATACGTATTGTATGTACCCTATATGCAGGTTTATCTCATAGAAAAAATATATTTTAGTTTTCCTCCAATTTTGCAATTTTCTGGGCAATTTTTCCAAATAATTTTTGCATTAAAACCTTATTTGAATTGTAAGGATTATTAAAAAAAAATTATTAGCCAAATTGGTCCAGCCATTCTCAAGTTATATGCTGAGGGCGTACGGTGTTATGGAGAAATTATCGGAGCAAATTAGTGGGCGCCACCACGTGAGTGGGCACGTGGACCCGGCGAGAGACTCTAGCCCAGGGCGTTACGTGGCCCGTGTGCGGCGAGATATTTGGCCCTCTGGATAGTGAACGCGCCGCTCTCGACCCTACCTAAGCCCGCTCTCAGCGTCGGGCACGCTTCTAACACGCAGTGGGCTCTCAGGGCGTCCCACACGCCACCGACCAGGTTGGGGTCCCACGTGGTCCCCCGAACACAAAGACACGTAACACAGTTAATTAGTTTATTGTACTCACGATTTATTTCCGTACACGTTCCTCCACTGATACAACTGATAAAAGGCCCGGGGCACGAATCGGCTTAGGTGAAGAGGCGGACCACGCACGTGGCCGCCCCAAGTCGTTACGTATTACGATGGTGATATTAAAAACTCCGAGGAGTTAATATTAATTATTTAAACAGTCTCTCCGACCGAGAGAGGCCCCGAGGATGAAAGAAAGAGATTCGAATAAATTAAACTATGGAATTATTACTCAGTGACTCAACGGTGATGTCCTCGGGGTGTCGACAGAGACGTCCGCTCTCGGCCGGCTGTAGAAGGAGACTGGGGTGAGATCATGGTTTGCAGGTGGCAACATGACGCCCTTCGCGCCAACACAATTACCGTTATTACATTCTGTGATTCCGTGCCCCGGCGAAAGTTAAGTAAATTACAGATTACATTAAACAATATATAAAAATTACTGGCAATTTAAAGTTAGTTAATATTTACTTAGTTATTGAGAGTTTATATAAAAACATTCCTACCCTCGTCCAAGTCCGTGCCTATTCGGGTCCGCCCGGGCAACGTCTATAGTTTTATAATTAATTGTAATATTTAAACTGGAGAAACACATGATTACACTGCAACAAGACACTGGGGCAAAAGAATAAAAGAAAAAGGGTTACAATATTAATTGGTATACTTAGGGGTGCGGTGCACTGCAGCTAGGCGCCCTCTTGCTGGGCTGGAAACACACGCACACACGCACGAGCGGGAGGTTTGAACTGAAACCGTGGTTGGGCGGTGTCATATCGGGCTCAAAGGGGCCGCAGGCCCGGACGACGTCAATTGCCCCCTCCGAAAGTAGGCCGATATGACAGCGCCGTTTGACAGATGGTTGGGGGGCGTTGCCTGTACTGTTTACGTCGCGCACTCCCACGTGGCAATGTTGATGTTTACGTTTGTGCGGACAGGTGGCAATGTTGACATGGCGGACGGACAAGCAATGTTTACACGACGGAAGGGCGAGCAATGTTTACATGACAGTTGAGCAATATTTACACTATGGGGGACGATACACACGGACAGAATGGGCGCTGGCTGACTAACCTTGTGGGTGGTGACCCACCAGTTGTCCCGAGCCCCAAATCTGCGTCAGCTGCGGCTGCGGCGGCTGCTGCGGCTGCTGCGTGTGACAGCTCGGCGGTGGCCAGGGCGCCGGCCGACAGGGGTGGCGGCGGCCAAGGTCAGGCGGCTCGTGGCAGGCGGGCAGCAAGCGCGGGCGGCGCTCGGCACGGCCCGGCTCAGCCTCGCCGACAGGCGGGCGCTTCGCGGCCCGTCGTGACAGACGGGTGACAGGTGTCGAAGTCCGGGTGGTGGTCACGTTCGGTGGTGGGACGGTCGGGCGTCCCGGCGTCGTGGCGTCGACCTGCATCGCGACAGGCGGACGCAGGGAGCTCAGGCGACTCTTCACGGTGCGGCGTCCCAATGTTGCCAACTTGCGACATTTTGGTGGCGTCTCGGGCGGCAGGGCACTTGACCGCTGTTCCGGTATTGCGGCGATCGGCATCGGAATCGGGCGTCGTGGCGTCTCGGTCGTTCCGGGCGTCGCGTCCGGCGGGCATGTAGGCGGCGTCAGCGTCGGCGTCGCGCGCGTCTGTCTCACTCGGGCAGGTACAACCGGCTGTGCCTCGAAGCCAGGCGGGCACAGAGGAGCGAACCCAGGCGGCGGGGCGGCGCTCAGGCGTCTCGGCGTCAGGGCCCTGGACATCGTGTCGCAAAGCGTCCTGTTTGCGACTGCGCATCTGGTGGCGGTGACGACGGCATGATGACGTCGAAGCCAGGTGGTGGCGACAAGGTGACACGAAGCGTCGGCGTCGAGTCTGGAGGCGTCCGTGGCGAGTCGTGTGGCGGAGACGATGCGGGTTTCGCCGGAAATGACCTTGGTGACGGCGGTTCGGTGCGGTGGCGAGGTCATTCCGGCGTCGGGAGGTGTCTCCGACACGAGGCGTGTGCTGGATGGCGTGGCAGACTGCGGCGGGACGGTCGTTGTCGGGCGTCGCTCGGTTGGCTTCGGCGAGTCAAGCGTCATCATAGTCGGGATGAGTGGCGTCAGGTCGGCGAAACAAGGTCTTGCTGGCGATGATGCGTTTGGACCAGCGTCGGGAGACGTCAGGTCGACGAGAGGTGCCGGGGTTGGCGGCTCCAGGACAGGAGGTGGCGGGAGCGGAATTGTCGGCGTCGGGACGGCGAGCGTCGGCGTCGGGATAAGTAGCGTCGGGTCGACGAAACGCAGTGTGGCAGGCGGCGGCAGGATCGAACTTGTGTCGGGAGACGTCAAGTCGATGAGCGTCGGCACGGCGGGCGTCGGGACGACGGGCGTCGGCGTCGGGACGGTAGGCGTCGGTAACGTAACACGTGGCGGTGCGGGTGACGTCAGGACGTACCTTCGTGGTGCTGGTGTCGGCGTCGTGCGTGAGGAGTGGGCTTGGTGCTGCAGTGCCGTTCCGGCAACGGGCAGCGTCCTTGGCACGGGCTGCGTCGGCTAGTCGAGCAGCGTCTTTTTCGGCGTGGTTGGCGTCGGCGTGAGCGGCGTCTTTTTTGGCGTGGTTGCCGTCGGCGTGGTTAGCGTCGGCGTGAGCGGCGTCTTTTTCGGCGTGGTTGGCGTCAGCGTGAGCGGCGTCTTTTTCGGCGTGGTTGGCGTCGGCATGAGCGACGTCGTTGGCGTCGGCGTGAGCGGCGTCTTTTTCGGCATGGTTGGCGTCGGCGTGAGTGGCGTCTTTTTCGGCGTCTCTGCCTCGTACTGCGCCTGGGTGGCTAGGTAGGCGGTACATCGTGCGCACGTGAAGGTGAAAAACTTGCGCAGTATGGTCCTTTCACGCCCGCCGATACAGCCACGATGCCACAGGCCGGCACATTCCTGGCAGCGGTAGCCCTCGCTACTACCTCCGGGACACGACCTAGCTCCACACTTCGTCACCCCGTGTACGCGGTACTCGGTGCAATAGCCACACTCATACCCGGCGGCGGTCCTGCCATACAAGTCCCAACTCGGGAATGGGTAGGAACACCCGATGCACTCATCCGCGTACATATTTACACACGTGGTACTCTTCACACGAACAGTCCTCACGTCCACGTTCTCACGAACTACTCACGAACATCTCCGTCCACATCAGTCCTGCGGTAACTTACTGCTCGGAGTGTGTTGTTGTTGCCAGGAATGCAGCCACCTGGCTGCTCGCTGCGAATTCTCGGAAGCGCACGCGCTCGGCTGGTCACGTGGCCGCTCGGTACCGTTGTCTCTCGCGCTCCGGTGCACAACCGCCTAACTCGCGCTAACTCGTGCGGACCTGGTATTCACGACACGAATATCTCGCCACACGCTCTTGGGCGCCATTTGAGGGCGTACGGTGTTATGGAGAAATTATTGAAGCAAATTAGTGGGCGCCACCACGTGAGTGGGCACATGGACCCGGCGAGAGACTCTAGCCCAGGGCGTTACGTGGCCCGTGTGCTGCGAGATATTTGGCCCTCTGGATAGTGAACGCGCCGCTCTCGACCCTACCTAAGCCCGCTCTCAGCGTCGGGCACGCTTCTAACACGCAGTGGGCTCTCAGGGCGTCCCACACGCCACCGACCAGGTTGGGGTCCCACGTGGTCCCCCGAACACAAAGACACGTAACACAGTTAATTAGTTTATTGTACTCACGATTTATTTCCATACACGTTCCTCCACTGATACAACTGATAAAAGGCCCGGGGCACGAATCGGCTTAGGTGAAGAGGCGGACCACGCACGTGGCCGCCCCAAGTCGTTACGTATTACGATGGTGATATTAAAAACTCCGAGGAGTTAATATTAATTATTTAAACAGTCTCTCCGACCGAGAGAGGCCCCGAGGATGAAAGAAAGAGATTCGAATAAATTAAACTATGGAATTATTACTCAGTGACTCAACGGTGATGTCCTCGGGGTGTCGACAGAGACGTCCGCTCTCGGCCGGCTGTAGAAGGAGACTGGGGTGAGATCATGGTTTGCAGGTGGCAACATGGCGCCCTTCGCGCCAACACAATTACCGTTATTACATTCTGTGATTCCGTGCCCCGGCGAAAGTTAAGTAAATTACAGATTACATTAAACAATATATAAAAATACTGGAAATTTAAAGTTAGTTAATATTTACTTAGTTATTGAGAGTTTATATAAAAACATTCCTACCCTCGTCCAAGTCCGTGCCTATTCGGGTCCGCCCGGGCAACGTCTATAGTTTTATAATTAATTGTAATATTTAAACTGGAGAAACACATGATTACACTGCAACAAGACACTGGGGCAAAAGAATAAAAGAAAAAGGGTTACAATATTAATTGGTATACTTAGGGGTGCGGCGCACTGCAGCTAGGCGCCCTCTTGCCGGGCTGGAAACACACGCACACACGCACGCACGAGCGGGAGGTTTGAACTGAAACGGTGGTTGGGCGGTGTCATCGGGCTCAAAGGGGCCGCAGGCCCGGACGACGTCAATGCTTACCTATGACATTTTAAGTTTTACTCATTTTCAAAATCTCTAGTCAATATATTTTTTTCTATTTTTTTTATTTTTCCATTAAAACAGATTTCAATTATAATGATAATTTAAAAAATATTGCCCTATCAGTCCAGCCGTTCTCAAGTTATGCGCTTACCAATGAACAGCATTTCATTTTTATTTATATGGATGGGGTCGTGTGAATATACTTATTATCAGCATTTTGAAAAGTCTGAGATTTTGTACATTCTACGAACATTTGATATGTTTAACCATGTCATATTTGCTATTTTAAACTTGCAAAATAGCAGCTTTACCATTACTTCTTAGAAATGTGTAGGTACTTTTTAAAAATTAATCTTTTTACAATTGTATATTTGTTCATGTGTATGCCTGCACATGTGAATAATAGAAATTCATGTTTTAGTACATTTTGACAATTTTTTTGTTTGTGCTACGTAATGTATAATTGCATATAGTCAAACCACTCGTTAAAAATAATACTTAAGCTAACTAATACTAAGAGATTGAACTTTCTGAAAGTACATCTGGTATAAAAATTTCAAATAGTCTTGCTGCAAGTATGCTAGATAAATATTGCAGTTTATAAACTTTCCATGATAAGTAACCAAGTACGATTTCAATCATATAAAATGATCTATAAAAGTTTTCATATAGACTGAAAACCTGGAAAAGTGAGATTCAAAAATGTGTAGCAACCTTTAATTACACTACAGACACTACACAAACTTTGAAGTAAGGGTTGTTACTCTGGATCGTGGTTTATTACAAATTACCAAGAACTCACAATGTGATAAGCCAAACAATGCAAGTGTAACTTTAAAGTTACAAAAGCTTTACAATGAAATAAACAAAAGGTTGTAACAAGGACAAAGTCACAACTAATCAATTATTGGGATGAAACACCATTGCTTCACATTTTATTCTAAGGTTTATTCTTTATCTTATCGTCAGAACAAAAAAAGTTATTAACATATATGACATTTTCTAAGTGTTGTCATATTGCAGCTATCTTAATAGAATTTAGACAATTTCAAAAATTTCCATCATTATTATGCACACAATTTGTACACAAGCATTAAAATACTTCATCAAAACTCAAGTTTTTAAATAAACTAAGAACAAAAATTCCTTTTATTTATTTCTCATTAAACTTTTCACTGCAACATTTTCTTGTTTACTTGAACTTTAAGAAGGTAATAACAGAATGATAATTATTTCTCTTTAATTTTCATACTTTTTCTACTATCGTGGGTTTTTTTTTTTGGGGGGGGGGGGGGGGGGGGGTTGTGAAAGGAATTCATAATTGCTGTGTAGAACTAAGAAATAAAATTAATAAGAGCTGGCCTGAACAATTAAAAAAAAAAAAAAAAACATTCGATTTATTTATTGGTTAAAATAAATCCATTAGTAGAAAATCATATGTTTGGTTTATTAGTTTGAGTAGGGTGTAGGTAGTATTCAAATCACTTATGTTGTGATTAACTTAGTCACTTTCAAGGTTGCAGTAGACAGGAAAAATTTCAGAAACAAAACTCAGGGAATTTAAAAAGTATTTTCAATACCTGAAAATAAAAATGCACTTAGAATACTGTTAAGGAAAAGGTGTAGCATATTCAATAACTAAACCATTGTTTTTGTCTTGGAATACCAGTCTAAGTGTTTAAAAGCAACCTATTTGCTTTTACTGCACTTTAATGAGTAACCTCAATGCATTTATTTCAGTTGAAATATTCAACTATTGTTAAACTTTTTTGATAAAATATTTAGTTTCAAAATCTGGAGACGTATTTTAAGCATTACCATTCACAACACAACACAGGCCTCTATTAAATATTTCATGTGTAGTAGTTTCACCACTCAATAGCATTTTAAAGGGTTGTTTAGAATCTATGATTTTATTAATAAATAATCTTTTGCTTGTAAAGTAACTACATTCAATCCAAGAATTTTTCTATGCATCAACTGATTCTGACGGTAAAAATGCCACAAATTCCATTTTGAAGTATGCATTCATGTTCTCTGGAGAAGTTAAATAAACTTGGGCGCTAGCTATAAAACACAGGTAGCACAGTAGTAGCTCAATTGATGATTACAGAATGTGTGGAGCCATAGAATTCCAGATTGAAGACCTTTAACTGTATTTTTTAAAAATATAGACATAGTTACATTTCATTAATAGAATCTACATACATTTTTGTATATTTTGTTGCAGAGCGATGACTGCTGACACGGAAAAAGAGCAGACGTCTAGCTTGAAAACAAACACACAGTGTCTAATCTGCAACAGCCGGTTGGGCGTGTCGTCGCGGAACAGCGTCGAGGTATTCCAGGGCGATGCGGTGGTGACGACGTCAGAGCGGCCGCTGAGCGCATCCATCTCCTCCGTGTTGGAGCAAGAGGTGCACGAGGGAACAGTGCATAGCTCAGTGATCTGCAAGAAGTGCTACAAGCTGCTGAACGAGGCGGACGAGATAGAGGTGCGTCTGGCGGAGATCCGCGCCGAGCTGCAGGACAGCTACAAGCGCACCCTCGTGCTGCAGGTGGAGGGGGGCAAGGCCTCGCTCGAGTTGGATGCCGAGGGAGAAGACGGAGAGGAGCACGCCCGCGAGAAGCCCAGCAGTCGGAGCGACGAGGAGTACGAGCCAGGGGTTCGTACCTATGTCTTGCCATGTAGTCTCTTGGTGCTTGCCACCATGTAACATCGTTCTCAGAGCTTTTGTGACATCATTGTGCTGTCGAACACTACTGCCGCAATAAACCTAACAATTCCTATGTTTGTCCCATCTAGTTGGTTTGATTTAGGTACAGTGGATTAGCTAAAGTCCTTGGTTTGCAAGTTGCAGAGTACGGCATCACGGAAGAGTTGCTGGTAATGGATCGTCATGGAGACAATACTTACGACAATAGACTGTTTATTTATAAGCAAATAACTTTAAATCCAGCTGAACATGAGTCTGCACATGTTGATTGGTCTAATTATTCAGAAATATCAGCAGAAGAGTACCATATTTTTTCTTATAGTCACTTACCTGCATTACTACTAAGCTTCGCTTAACTGTGACATCTTTTTATCTACAGACTTAAGGTCGTATGCTAAAATGGAATGTTTCATACAGGCTCTGCTAAAAGCTTTCAACAAAACTGTTGCCAGCATCCATGGTAGCAGGTATAGATTTTTCTATGAAATAACCGATGCTATGATAATCACTCAAAAACATCTGCAATACTAATCTTGAATTCATTTATTGTGAAAATGAGTACTTTTATCTATACAAAACATAAGTATCAACGGTAATATTTACTGAATTGTGTATTTCAGTATTGTTCCACGTGTGGGAATACATGTTCGAAAGGATGGCCAATTAATTAAAAACTGTTTAATTTATTATCATATTTTACATTATTAGTTATATTATAAAAATTTTAATGTTTGCCACAAATTAATAACTCTTTCATATGTGCACTACTGGAGCTCGGCTCGACACTGGATCTGTGTACTGTTCTCTTATGCACCACGGTCCCAACACAATGCTTTGTACTTCTCACTCGTCCATGCCGCAACACCTCCAATGTACCAATCCTCGGTGATCTGAACTTCTTCTTACACAAAAACCACCGCTTATTGCTGCCCTCGCAGGTCATCCTCCCCAATAATATACCTCTCAGCCTCACCCTGGAAAGGTCTTGTAGCTCTTCAAAGTGTTGTATCATCAGAATCTCAGACTTAACACTTGAAGCTCCTAGAGCAATGTTATCCTGGTTACATCACTTCATGCAGACAGGGCTCCGGAAACATGCCGAACGCTTGAGCGAGGGAGAGAGGTGCTGCACTAATTGGATTACCGCAGAGGTATGGGTGCTACCTGCATTACTCCCCTCTTGCGTGCTGACACACTGGCTGGTTGGCTAGCTAGTCTCGTTGCTATTGTCCTCAGTAACCGACACACACATCAGTAGCTCGAATCTGCACACGAGGTTATTGACTAGTGTGTCGGCCACAGTGGTGGCTTGGCTTCCTGGTTAAGAAGAACATAAGCTCTGGCTAAGGTGTACCAGTTACCATTTTTAGTCTTGAAAATGGCCCAGCAATGTCATTGGCTACCCTCTGAAATGGGGCTCCAACATTGTAGAATTTCATTTTTCAACGAATACATAATAGTGGCCATTTCCTGGCTGAACATGTCATATTTTTTACACCAAGTTTCTATGTCGTGATGGTATCTTAACCAGAAGTAGCACTGACGAATCTTGGTTGAGTTTTATTTACTCAAAGATGGCCACCTGTGGTCTCATCATGCATTTTTCCCAGCAATTCTGGAACTAGGCTCCTTAGTAGGAGTAGCTGCATGGAACCACTTTCCTATTTGGACTTTCCCATGCCATCTTCAGCAACCCATCCACCATCCTTAAGAAATCCCATTGTGCCCAATAAGCTTTCACAGTCACTGTATATCTCGTGCCATGATGGATGTCCTCTAACCCTCAGCAGTCTTGTCTATAATGAGTTGTAGGTCAGAGTCTTGTTGCTGTGCCACTTTTAGGCTTGAATGGTCCCATCTATCCTCACTGTTAACAATAGTCATACATCGGATGTCTTTGATTTCTTCGTTTACTCTGCCCTTTTGCAATGGTTGCAGTCTACATTGCATGGAGGGCAAGAGAGGGCGTCATCATTGCTGTGAGTTCAGTCGTTCCTGTGTTCTATTCAGCAATAATACTGCTGTATCTGCTCAATCCACCTAGCAAATTGTCCTTTTGGGTTTTTGAACTGCAACAGCCACTTACCGTATTGGTCCGAAAATAGGCCGACCTATTTTGCCAGTTTTGTCAACCTTGAAATCTAGAGTCGGCCTATAATGGGGCACTAGCCAAAATAGTATATTTAAACACATACATTTCTAGGAGAATCACTTATAGCATAAAAATGTTATCATATATACAATTCATTGACCTAAAATTACGCCGTACTTACGTAAAATTAGTAATTTTTCCAACTTAGAAATTTAGTAAACACACTTAACCCCAATAACGTATTATATTTTAAGTTAAGTACACAGATATGGTCGCTTGTAGCACATAGCTTTTAAAAGCTCAATCTGGTTATTTTTTAACTGTATTTAACAGGCTGCTGTAATTTTATTTGCTTGTAAAATGTGGTATTTACAGTTAACAGTTAGTAAAACAGCAATTTTGCAGTACGGTTATTTACCGTAGTATGCTTTATTTACTCTTCTACCACAGGAAAAACAAATTAGCACCAGTGTTGGTAACTTGTAGTTGTGACACGAATAAACAAATACCGGTACATACCAACAGTAACAAGAACAATAAAACCTATTTGCAATATTGGCTGTTTTATGGTTGATTCATACACGTTTTACATGAAACTATTTTGGGTTTTTTTACGTCAAAATTAAACGTGAAGGTAAATGTTTTTACGTCACAATTTCTATGAATTTAGAAAATTTAGCCATTGCCGTGTAAAATGTTGGCACCACTACAAAATAATGTGAAGATAAACGGAAATATTAACTCTTTAAATATTTTGGTCAGTTCAATAAATACTAACTTAGTTGAAGTGTTACTGTGGTAATATGCTGCTGATAATCATTTTAGTTAGTTAAAATTTATTTTTCCCTGATTTTGAGTGTGCTGTTGAAGGGGTCGGCCTATTTTCGAGGTCGGCCTATCTTCGGACCAATACGGTAATTGCATCATGATCATTGTGAATCAGGAATATTCTCCCATATTCAAGAGACATTCCATGTCAGTTCAATCAACAAATTTAGTTTTTGAAAGTTGGTATTAAAGACATATATGACAATGTAAATCATTCTGCCAATTTTAAGATTTTTATTTTGAAGGTCAAGTGTAGAATTTCATCAAGATTGGAGTAAAAATATAAATTTATATTAGAAACAAACAAATAGAAACTTTATATTTTGCAGGTAAACATAATTTTCTGCTTTTAATAAAGTCTTTCTGCTAATATTTTGCAATGATATTGACACAGTATTTTTAAATAAATTTTATTTTAAAGACTAGATACAAAAAAATTAGAATTTGATATTAGTTGAATTATCAGTATTTAAGTATATTAAAAATAATTGCTTTGTTGAAAATTTGTATCTACAATGCAAAGCTAGATACTTGTTAGATATTTGTTTTAATGAATACACATACTGTATCCGCAAAGTAAGAGATTTTTTTTGCACTGGTATGTCTCTCTGCCTTACATGCAAAAGTCTGCAGGAACAGCTCCTGTTGGTCCCGTGCTATCTTGTCATTGGGGTGCCAGTATATGGTGGTAGAATGTTACAGCAATAATATATATTTTTTTTGTCTTTTTCAGAGTTAGCATATTCAAGGTCAAGAGTTACAAGTAATTGACCTTGAAATGGTAATCACCTCAAGGAGCCCCTGTATGATATCCATGAAAAACAGTTTATCTTAGCTTTTTAATGGATTTGGAATTTTTTTCTACTATAATTAGGGAAATTTTGCAGCCATTTATATGTTTGCGAGTGTAATTTTTTTACAGAAAAAAAATATATTCTAATTATGTCTGTATCGTGGACAGTTTTCAAAATAATACTTACTTCATGTTTATATTTATGTTGAGGCCACTTCTTAACAAACTGGATTGTATCAGGATCTTTTGTATTCCATCCTGCGATGCCACATGTCCTAAAAATCAGGGTTGGAAAAAAACCAGGTTTAAAAAAAACTTTTTTGTTTAAACCAGCCTTTTTTTATGTTAGTTATTTTAGTTCTCAGCATGTTCAAATGAGACATACAACATCCTACTTTCTGCCGCTCATTTTGAACCAGAAAAGTTATAACATCAAAGAACTGAAGTCCAGCAAATCTGCACATCTGACTGGGACTTAACCACAGAAAGGGTATTTTCCCACAGGAGGAGGATTCTCCATAAAATGGTGTTTTCCACAGAAAGGTCATTTACAGTAGTCCAGGGATTTCCCACATAATAGGAATTATTAATAATAAATTTATTTATTTACTTTTTTTTACACTGTCTACAGTTCACTAATTAATTTAATTTTATAGGAGTATTTAGTTTGGTTTAATTTTCAACCTATTCAGATAATTTAGACGTTATCTTGATTAGTATATATTTTTTTGTTCTGTAAATCACTTGAAACATTGAGATAACTTTTGTTACTATTAGAGTGGAATCGGACCTTTCATTAAAAATATTTAAGATTTTATATTTAAAGTACATTATTTAAAGAAACCATTGGGTGTTTTATAAAAACCATTTGGTTTAAACCAGCCAACCCTGCTAAAAATGTTACTTCTTGGAACAAGAAGCACTTCTTAAGGTGTAGCTTCAGTTGTGCATGGTGAATGAAGCCTGTTAAAAACCTCCTGGAGATTTTGTAGATGCTCTTTCATAGTATTTCCCATCACAATAATGTCATCCAGGTATGCTAGGCGTGTTTTCTAAGTCAAGCCATGCAACACAAATTCTATCAGTCTTTCAAAAGTTGCAGGAGCATTACATAATCCAAATGGCAAAAACAAGCAATCCACTTTCTGTTTAGAAAGTTGTCTTTTCCTTATTCTCTGTATGAAGCTGCTCTTGCCAGGGACCGCTCTTCAAGTCGTGTCGAGAACCACCAAGTGTGTTGAGAGTATCGTTGGTACATGGAAGGAAGTAGCTGTTGTGGTAGTCCACATAAAACCTTGTTTGCCGTCTTTCTTTGCTACCTAAACGACTGTGGATGCCCAGATACTCGCTGATGGCTCTGTTACCACACACTTCATCATATCTGTAATCATCTCCCAGTTTCATGTTGCTTTTCTAAAGGAGCCACGATATTGCCTGTTGTTTGGTTCTTCATTGCTTGTGTTAATGCAATGGTAGTCTAGGTTTGTTCTTCCAAGGTTGGTATCCCCCAAGGAGAACACATCCTGGTTGTTTTGTAGAAAAGCACTAACTTCTACTTCTTCAGGGGCAATGTTCTCCAGAGATTGCTTTAATAACTGCTCTAATTCAGAGCTAAGTTGTGGTAGAGTGCGCTCATGAGGTGTAGTAGCTTCATATTGGACTACCCAGAGGACTGGACAGCCAGCTATTAGTTCTCCTGGTTTCACAATCCTTGTGTTTGAGTTGAGATTGGCATCCCTTACTGGTACAACCTCGCAAACCTTAGGAATGCTTCAAGCAGTTAAAAGTTTCTCTAATCCTGTAGTAATATCAGGTAAAATTATGTAACTCATGTTACTCTTAGTGTCTCTTTACTGGCTGCTATTATCTTCTCATATTTGGCTGGAATTGAAACAGTGTCAATAACTACTGCTTGCATTACAGGCACTTCCAATTGGTTGGGAATAAACAATGCTACCTCCTCCACTCTGATTTGCAATACCTGTCCTTCCATGTAAAGAATTAATTTATATTGATTCGTGATATCCATTTGTATAATTACCACATCACCGGTATATAACTAATTGACAGAACTAGAGTAACAAAGTATAAATACAAACATATTGTAGCATTGCAGAACCCTGCCCTCCCAAATAAATAATTTTCTTTTAAACTTCTTTTTGTATAAGTAAATATATAAAAGTCAATGTTTTTAGAGTGATGTGTATATTATGAGACAGTAGAATCAAACGTTATGAATATTAATATATGTTATTTTCACTTGCTATTGTTTTTAAGAAGGTATTTTGTGTTTTAACAGACATTTTCTATCATTAGTAATTATTATGTAATTATTCACAAAGAAGCCGCTGTTCTAGATTTTTGCCTGTTTAGGCCTACTTTTTCAGGTTATTTCGAAATGATTTTAATTTGGTAAAGTAATTTGTATTATAATTACTGTTTATAATGTGCATTAACGTGTTGGATGATTCTAGAACACGGTACTGCGTCTGGGCTGGTGTTAATGGTTAGAAAGAGAGGCATGAGAGGCCTGTAAGTGTAAGTGAGAAAGGAACAGTGCTTCCCCGCCAACCGAGATAAAGACGGTAATTTCCCCCCTGCGTGGGAACTGAGTGATAACTGCTCTCTCACGGTGTGGGAGAGAGAACGAGAATGGAAGTCCCCGATTTCGATGTGAAATTGAAAAGAGACAAATCAGGGGAAGCCCAGAGTTCTGTATGTACAAAGTTTTTTCATGTATTGTAACTTTTTCTGTGATTGGCTTGTATCTGTAAGCGTGAATGAAGAGTGCGTGTGATTGGTCGGTGAGGTCATGTGACGTCTACTCCCTGCGTGGAGGAGACAGTGGCAGGATTTCACCAGTCGTCCGTCGAACGCTGGACGAGTAGGTCGCGTTCGGTGGCTTCTCGCAGATGATGTAGAAGTATTTTGAAGAGATAATTTCACGTTGGTGGCCGGAGCCAGGCCTATTATTAAATCAACCTAATTTTCTAAATATTTCGTTTCGGGTATAATTAGAAATTGCGGCCACCTTCGTAGGCGTTTTGGCTCGTGGCGAGATTCGTTTTTCGCTGGGTGCGGCCCTGTTCGAGGTCGCACCATCTTCGTGTACTTGCAGTAAAACATTACTGAAGGACTTAATCGACGTTATTATTTTATTATTAAATCTCATCAAGCGAACTGAGGGCAGTTTTCGACGGGCAGATGTATGTGTGAAACGAGTGAATGAAACATTGGGTTCAAGTTGTCTATGCATTCTAGTTTAAAAAATAAAACAACGAAAATCGACGCTTTAAATCTTTTTATTTTCTTTCTAATGAACCGTTACAATTGGCGCCCGGCCGCGCGGCTTGAATTTGGACACGACCCTGAGATTAAGACGAACATTTCGGCAGCAGAGAAGAAAATATAAACATTCGTGAAACAGTTGGTGACTACGATAACCTCAAAGGACAAAAAAATTCTACGACAAATATTGAACAGTTCAGAAGAAAACGGCGAAGTGTATCCAGAATTTTTGGCACAGCTGAGCGGAGAATGCGGCAAGAGACGGCGGGCTGTTTCAGCGAGTGAAGTGTTCCAGAGAACCGGCGGAAAGCGGTACATCGCAGGACAGAGCGACCCAAGGCGTCGTGGGACCAGGCCTGTCTCATCGCGGGACATCGAGATCGTCGCATCGCGGGACTTCGAGATCGTCGCTTCGCGGGACAACGTGGGATGAGTCGCCGATAATAGCAAGTGAAAAATTTAAGAGAAACTATGTTATTTATATTGGTTTTGAGAATTTATCTTGTATTGGTGTAAAATTGTATAATTTGTGTATGTCAATATGGATAACACTAGTACCAACAGTAGCGAATCAGATTTTATAGGTTTTCAGGAAAATGTAGATGATTCTGAGCAGTCAAATCCAAATTTTGAGACAAGTTTAATTGAACAGGATTTTTCATGTCAACAGGAAGTAACTGAAAACATGGAACATCCTGCCGAAAGTAAACAGAGAACAAATCCAACTGTTCATAGCTCAGTTGAGGTTATGGGGGGATCAGACCAAATTCTGCAATTACTATTATTAATACAACAGAAAACCGAACAAAACAGCCAGGAAATGAAACAGGGGCAGCAGGAAATGGCAAATAAAATTGAACAGGTATAACAGGGACAGCAGGAATTAAAAGAGGATCTTACTCTAAAATTAGAACAGAGTCTAGCACAAAACACACAGGAAATAAGGCAGGAAATTTCACAGGTGGAATCTGAAATGATAAAACAAATGCAACAGGAACTGGTTAAGATGGAGGTTAAAATTGACCGCGTACAAACAGAAATGAAAGAACAATTGGGTACATGCGAACAAAGGGTTGAGAAATGTGAGTTCGTAATTGATAACCTACAGACTGGCTTGGAAAACTGTAATGGGGAGGTGGGCAGTGTAAAGGAAAGCGTAGGAATAATCAAACATAATATACAAGAACATGTAGAAAAAATATCGGCAATACAGGAAAATATCAGTCAGGTTCAAATTAACATGGATAGGGACCACAATGAGCTCATTGAAGTACATGGTAAAGCAAATGTGAATGCCTGGGGTATTTTATTAAATTAAAAAGAAATTGAGGATGTCAAAAGCAAGTTTGAGGTTAATATTGAAAAAGCTTTACTGGAAAATCGGAGAATTGGTAACCATTTCGAGAAGTTTCGAGGTGATAATAATGGCACCATTCGTAGCTCAGTCCTCACCATTGATGAAATTAACACATTTGAGAAAACTGTTCCAAAATTTTATGGGGATAACAGGGGGGCCACGCCTATCCAATTTATTACAAAATGTGACAAAGTATTTCGATATCTTAAAGGATCTGATGAACAGCAGATAGAATTATTTGTAACAAAATTGGCAGGTGATGCATTGCAATGGGGAATGCAAAAGGAAAGTGAGTGGAACAATTTTGCAGATGCTAGGCAAGCCTTCCTGGAAAAATATTGGAGAATTTATGTGCAGGATGATTTTTTGCAATATTTGTTTTCAGGGAAACACCGGGGAAGGGATGGTCCCATGGCTAGTTATGTCCACAAATTACACAGTCAGGCGAAATACCTCAGTAATCCTATAGCGGATGAGCGGTTCATCTCTCATGTGGTACATCATTTTAATCGACATGTACAAAACTGCATCCTAGGATTGAGAGCCAAAAGTGTTGAGGAGGTAGTGGCGCTGCTTGAAACTCTTGATCGACGAGATGAGCGAGAGGAGGGGCTCCGTGGCAGGGACCCAGAGTACCAGGGCAGGCCGCAGGGACCACCCCGGGAGAGGACCCACCAGCCGGGTTACCAGCAACAACCTCCTCGCCAAGAACAAGGTAATGAAAGGGTACCCAGGTGGAGGCGAGAACAACAGCAAGAAGGGAGGGCACCAGAAGGGCAGAGACAACCACAGCAACAAGAGAGGCGAGACAATAGAAATTTAAACCAATTGGGTGGGAGGATCTAGCCTCAGACCCCCCCACAAGCATATGCAAGAGGGGCAGTATCACAATGCCAGGTTTTGCAAAATTGTAATAATAAAATTACCTCACATGATAGAGATGACTTATTACATGATATTGAAGAATTGGGTAACCAAATTGTTCAAGGAAAAATGGGTACATGTCCTTATATTTTGGGGGAAATTAGTGATGTAAAAACAACAGTAAAAATGTTGATTGACACTGGCAGTGAAGTAACTGCGATGTCGGAAGAATTTTTTAACTCATTAGGAAATAAAATCACTAAATCTTTAGCAGTGTTACCAGTATCTAATGTCACTATAGTAGGGGCTACCGTGGTTAGAAACAAAAATGTGAAAAAACAGGTCCTTTTAGAAGTAAAATTCGGTGATATTAGCATGTGGATTGCATTCCTTGTCATAAAAGGGCTAAGTGTTAAAATAATTTTGGGAGCTGATTGGCTACAAGGAAATGAAACTGTTATTGATTATTCACAACAATATATATGTTTGATGGGGACTAAAATTGCTTTTGAGGTAGATGGGAAAACACAGTCATTTCAGTTACAAATGTTAAAGGGAGAAATGGGTGCAAATGAACTAGAATTGGAATGTAATTTTTTAGAAAAGGCCTATATTACAGAAACTGAGGTTGAACAAATTTTGCTTCAAGGGGGTACGAATCAGCAACAGGCAGAATTAAGACAGATTTTACAGAGACAACGTAAAGCATTTGCTAATTTCCCAGGTTTAAATAATAAATACAGATGTGAACTAAAAGTAAGGGAGCATAAACCTTTTGTGCAGAGACAGTACCCAGTCGCTTACAATTTGAGACCTGCAGTAGAAAATGAGATCCAAAACATGATTAGTATGGATATTATTGAAAGGCGTAGCTCTGAATATTCAAATCCCATGGTAGTGGTAAAAAAGAAAAATGGAGGGGTTAGGTTATGTTTGGATGCTCGAAAATTAAACCAAATAATAATAACAGATAGGGAATCACCAGCACCTATGGAAGAATTGTTGCAAAAGTTTGAGGGTTGTAAATATTTTTCAAAAATTGATTTAGTTGCATCATATTGGCAGATACCATTAGTTGAAGATTCTAGAGCTAGTACAGCATTTTTGTATCAAGGGAAAACATATTGTTTCAAAAGAATGCCATTTGGTTTAAATGTTTCTGTGAGTCATTTTATTCGAGGATTGGAAGAAGTTTTGGGGCCGGAAGTACTGGAATTAGTAACAATTTATGTGGACGATATCCTAATTGCTACAAAAACATTTGAAGAACACAGCCATGTAATACAATTAGTCCTTGAAAAACTACAGGAAGGGGGCATGACAGCTAACTTGCAGAAATCGGAGTTCTTGAAAGATGAATTTACCTTTTTAGGAAATGTTGTAAATGCCAAAGGAATTCATATTGACCCTGATAAGCTGGATTCTGTAAGGAACTATCCCACACCAGAGAACCGCAAACAATTAGTGAGACTCATAGGGTTTTTCAATTTTTTTCGTAAATACATTCCAGGTTTCAGTCATATTTGTGGACCATTAAGGAAACTTCTTCAGAAAGGTCAGTGCTGGGAGTGGGGTGAAGTTCAGGATCAGGCATTGGAAAGGCTTAAACAGGAATTGGAAAGGGAGATTTTGTTATATCATCCTAAATTAGATGAAAAATTTTACATTTCATGTGATGCATCTAATGAAGCAGTAGGTGCCATGCTTTTTTCAGATAAATCAGGAGGGGGAACAGATTCCAATTAGTTTTGCCAGCAGAGCTTTAAATGCAGCTGAAGTAAATTACACGACCACAGAAAAGGAACTACTTAGTATAGTATTTTCTGTTTCAAAATTTCGCGCATATATTTATGGAAGGGAAACCACAGTGCTTACAGATCATAAGGCCTTATGCCACATGAGCTCTTGTAAACTTTTACATGGGCGTATTACCAGATGGATCCTAGCCTTGCAGGAGTATAATTTGAACATTCAACATATACCAGGCAAAGAACAAGTAGTTGCAGATGCCTTATCCAGAGTAGTAACAGATTCACAATCAGCAAGAGTAAAAGAGTTTCAAATTCGCAATTTAAGTAAACAGATAAAAGAAATAAAGGAGGGTATAGAGGAATTTTCTAAGAAATTGGCTGAAGAGGTAAACAAGAATTCCCGGTTAAGTAAGGTAATACAAGAATTAGAATCTTCATATTGTAGAAATGTAATCAAGGAAAAATTTGTAATCAAAGATGGTCATTTGTTTCAAAATGTAAGTAGTAGTATTCCTAAGTGGGTACTCTGTGTTCCGAATAATTTAAGAAATGAAATATGTGCTCTAATGCATAATGAATGTGGTCATTTTGGTGTAACAAAAACTGTTAAATATATTCAAGAGTTTTGTATTTTTAGGGATATGTATAGGACAGTGTCTAAGTGTATCAAATCATGTTTGTTATGTGCACAAACTAAGGTAATGAATCAAAAATGTCAAGGTTTGATGGGTAATATTTTGGCAAGCAAGCCATTAGAATTGGTGTGTATTGATTTATTTGGACCTTTACCTAAAGGAAGAGGTGGTGTTAAGTATATTTTGGTTGTAGTAGATGTTTTTTCCAAGTATGTAAAATTGTATCCTATTAAAAGGACTACCGCTCAAGTGGTTACTGAGAAGGTAATGGACATGTATGTAAAAGAGGTAGGCCTTCCAGAAAAAATAATTTCTGATAATGGACCACAATTTCGAAGTGAGCAGTGGAAAACATTGTCTAGTATTTTGGGTATTGAGTTAGGATACACTGCGGTATACCATCCAGCTGCTAACCCTGCAGAGAGGGTGATGAGAGAATTGGGACGGTTGTTTAGAGTGTACTGTAACGAAAACCATGTCCATTGGGCAATTGTTGTAAGTCAAGTGGAAAAACTGATAAATAATTGTTGGCATGAGAGTACAGGGTACACACCTGTTGAATTGATGTTACAGGTTTTGCCTACCACGAGATTGCAAAAGGCAATTAATTTTCCTAAAAATGAGGAAATGCAGTTAAAAGACAAGTTAGAAAATGCTAGGAAAAAACTAATGTATAAAGCTAGTGTGAGAAAAAAGAAATTTGATAAAAATGTTAAGCAAATTAGTTTTAAGGAGGGTGATGAAGTTTTGATTGCTTTACATAAGTTGTCTTCGCTGATTGATAATAATATTCATAAGTTTTTCAAATTATATGATGGACCATATCAAGTTGAGGCCATTGTAGGCCATAATGTGTACAGAGTGAATCATACGAATTGGCATGTGTCATTGCTAAGACCATGGAATATAAAGTAAAATGTTGTGTAGAGAATAAATAATGTTGAAATGTTTGTATGTAAAGGTGTAAATTAAGAAATATGTTTTAATACAGTTTGAAACTTTACTGTAATATCTGTACCATTTAGTTATCGCTACCATTGTAAAGTGATACTTATATTGTGGTGTGAAGTAGGTTAGCCGAGCTGACTAGCAGCTAAAAGGGTTTTAGTTGGGCGCCCCTTACCTTTCGGCTAGCTCAGGAGCTAGGAATGATAGGGAAGAGGGGTCTCTCGGTCTGTTGGACCTACATGTCGTTCTCTAGGTTCGACAACACAAATTCCTCTGCCTGGAATGACAAATGGAAACCCTGCTGAGGTTTAGGGGCATGTTTGTCTGCCTGTAAAGCCGTGGGTTCCCTGCAGAGATTTCTAGACGTGTTTGTTAGTGAGGTTTATGACACAGCCCTGCTGAGATTTCTGGGCATGTTATGTCATGAGGGAGAAGATGTTACGGCTCCACTGAGAGTTCCAAAAATGTTACTGGATGGAGTAGTCTTTCCGCTGAGATTTCCAAGCCTGTTCTCTTCATAGAATAAATGAGTCTGGTGATCTTGGTTCTGTGGAGTATTTCACCCCTTAACCATACCGTATAGTAAGACCCTGGGACCAGGATGGCCAAATAAAATGAAGGTTTGGTTGCGTCTTTTTGAAGACGGGTCAACAACCTGCTGTATGAGGGAGATAGTGGATTCACTGTTGAGAGTGGAAGGAAGTTAAAAAATGTATTTGTCATTCTATTCGTCATAGTGTTTCTTCATATATATATTATTCATGAGATCTTCAGTTATTATTCTATTAGTAAAATCTTCATAATAATCATAATAATAAAATTAAAGGCATCAGCAGCAGAAAGGTCGAATCAGAAGTTTGGTCAGCAGTCTGAGTTAGCAGTGTTATTAAAGTTTGTTGGTGCAAGTATGAGGGGTGGAGGATTTGGTTGATTCATGGATAAAAGTAGTGGGGTCCTGGTAATAGAAGAGTTATCCGTCGTCGTGCAGTTGTCGTACTGAGAAGGCGATTGTTGTTGTTCATCGTCAGTTGGGGTTCGATTTGCCAGCTAGTGTCGAGGTGCTCCACAGCTGAAGTAGGTGTCGTCGAGATTGTTTTTGTCGTCAAGATTGTTTTGTCATCGAGATTGTTTTTTGTCGTCGAGTTTGTTTTTGTCGTCGAGATTGGTTTCAGGTGGTCAGAGGGACGTAATGCCTGCAGTCCTTGTTCCAGCTAGTGCAGCTGAGATAGTTATGTCGTCGAGATTTAAGTTTGTCGGAGTTGTTGCAGTTTGTGTAGAGGTGTCCACAGCTGTTCCAACGAGAGTTGAGATGTGATAGGAAGATTCTTCGTAAACCAGGGAACACTGCTTGAAATTTGTGAAGAAATTAAATTTGAAACTACTTGTATTTTGTATTAATAAAACTAAGATAACATTAGGGATGAGGATTGTTGACTGTACCAAAACTGAAATATCTTTTTTAAATTTAACAGAAAATTGGTATTAATCTTTGTAATTTATAAAAATAATTGTTTTTGAATTTCTTTTATAAACAAGAGTGTAATGACAGGATGCATTTGAATTTAAGGATGTTTTTGTATTTATTTTGTACAGATTTTTTTTTCACTTTTGTAACTTTTCAATTAAATGTAGTGTTAATTTAATTGAAAAGTTGGGGGGGGGGGGTTTATGTAGCATTGCAGAACCCTGCCCTCCCAAATAAATAATTTTCTTTTAAACTTCTTTTTGTATAAGTAAATATATATAAGTCAATGTTTTTAGAGTGGTGTGTATATTATGAGACAGTAGAATCAAACGTTATGAATATTAATATATGTTATTTTCACTCGCTATTGTTTTTAAGAAGGTATTTTGTGTTTTAACAGACATTTTCTATCATTAGTAATTTTTATGTAATTATTCACAAAGAAGCCGCTGTTCTAGATTTTTGCCTGTTTAGGCCTACTTTTTCAGGTTATTTCGAAATGATTTTAATTTGGTAAAGTAATTTGTATTATAATTGTTGTTTATAATGTGCATTAACGTGTTGGATGATTCTAGAACACGGTACTGTGTCTGGGCTGGTGTTAATGGTTAGAAAGAGAGGCATGAGAGGCCTGTAAGTGTAAGTGAGAAAGGAACAGTGCTTCCCCGCCAACCGAGATAAAGACTGTAATTTCCCCCCTGCGTGGGAACTGAGTGATAACTGCTCTCTCACGGTGTGGGAGAGAGAACGAGAATGGAAGTCCCCGATTTCGATGTGAAATTGAAAAGAGACAAATCAGGGGAAGCCCAGAGTTCTGTATGTACAAAGTTTTTTCATGTATTGTAACTTGTTCTGTGATTGGCTTGTATCTGTAAGCGAGAAGGAAGAGTGCGTGTGATTGGTCGGTGAGGTCATGTGACGTCTACTCCCTGCGTGGAGGAGACAGTGGCAGGATTTCACCAGTCGTCCGTCGAACGCTGGACGAGTAGGTCGCGTTCGGTGGCTTCTCGCAGATGATGTAGAAGTATTTTGAAGAGATAATTCCACGTTGGTGGCCGGAGCCAGGCCTATTATTAAATCAACCTAATTTTCTATATATTTCGTTTCGGGTATAATTAGAAATTGCGGCCACCTTCGTAGGCGTTTTGGCTCGTGGCGAGATTCGTTTTTCGCTGGGTGCGGCCCTGTTCGAGGTCGCACCATCTTCGTGTACTTGCAGTAAAACATTACTGAAGGACTTAATCGACGTTATTATTTTATTATTAAATCTCATCAAGCGAACTGAGGGCAGTTTTCGACGGGCAGATGTATGTGTGAAACGAGTGAATGAAACATTGGGTTCAATTTGTCTATGCATTCTAGTTTAAAAAATAAAACAACGAAAATCGACGCTTTAAATCTTTATTTTCTTTGTAACGAACCGTTACAATATACATCAGTAAATAGCTATAATAATAATACAAGAGATAGTAATAACATATAAATTTATTGGGTATCACAATAATAGTCTCCTATAACCTAAAAGGAATTACTAAACTGTCACATCAGGCTCTTATGTCTTCTAGAAAACGTCGCTCTCCTCATCCTTTTTAACAATACAATACAAATACAGTAGAACCCGTTTATAGTGAACCCGCCTATAATGAATTCCCGTTTATTGTGAATTTCCGTCTCAGTCCCGGCAAAATGATGTGAGGTTATGTATTAACTTATTGGATATAGCGCACAACTTTTGTCAAT
Source organism: Bacillus rossius redtenbacheri (assembly GCF_032445375.1). NCBI lineage: Eukaryota > Metazoa > Arthropoda > Insecta > Phasmatodea > Bacillidae > Bacillus > Bacillus rossius. Next base: position 232,736,534 of record NC_086330.1, read on the forward strand.
GTTGATACGTTTTCCCTTGTACCACGAACAAATTTTTCCGGCATAATGCACATTTATCTCAAATATTTTCATATAATTACAAGTTTTTTCACAAAACGTCTATTCTGGATCACGTTGAAGTTTTTCTCAGCAATACGCTACTCGATTGTCCACTGTTCATATTATAAACAAGTCGTATTCGAGTGGCCTCGGTAGGCTACGTGTAGCCAAAAATGGTGATCAGTTTGGTGAAAATAAAAAATATTTTTCCCTGCATAGTTAAAGAATGGGCGAACGCGTTAACATTTAATATGTTATCAAAATTAAACATAAATTACAGCCACACAAATACGTATGGACATTATAGCAGCAAATTGAATATTTTTACGTCTCATTTTTATCGTTCACGTTACGGACATTTTGATTGAGTAAGGTTCGTAAGACTACCACTAGATAGAACTCTGTGGACTAAATTTTTCCATAGAACGTAAGAAAATTTCGTTCCAGCTTTAGCAACTGCGATACTAAATGATGCGTAGTGATCTTTGATGCGCCAGACTCGTTATTTTTCGTTTATTTACTTTTGACAGTAAAAATAATTTCGTGTTATTAAGCTGCAAATGTGCTTCAATAAGAAATACGTACATAAAAAAGGGTGAAAAACGCGGTAAAAAACATAAGGCATTATCTGTGCGAGATAAACTGGACATTACTGTCCCGCACGTGTTAACAGCAAAGGAACTGGGAATTGCAACATCCACATTAAGTACAATATTAAACAAGATGAACAATCTTCTTTCACAAGCTGCGAAAACGTCACAGAGTATTAAATGCCTGAAAAAAGGATAATACCCCAATGTCCAAGAACCATTAGGTAATAGAAAGTTTGTACATGTGTAGTTCATTAAAAATAATATCTGCATTTGCTCATAAAACTGTTGCTTTGAGTATTTTCATTCATTCTTTTCTTGGCATAGTCCTATGTGTAGTTAAGATTTTGCTTTTGAGTATGAATTGCCAATATAAAAGTTTTCCCAGATATAAAGTTTCCCCTCTATAGTGAACATATAAACTACGCCCTTTAGATTCGTTATAACAGGGTTCTACTGTAATAAATTTTTCAAATTTAACACCCGGTGTACTACCGAACTAGTCTACTGCTTTGCTTAGGAAATGAATCTTCATTAAGATCTGGTCATCTATATGATAGGGAACAGGATCTTGTTTATCATTGTGCTTTTTTTTATTTTTAAGCGTAATGCTTCTTAGTTTTTCACTGGTTTTTAACCAGAAATGGCGGGCTCTGAGCAACAGGCTTATCAGGGCTATCCTCAAGGCCTATTTCCCAGACGTTGACCAAGGGATGAAGCAAAAAATATTTGGTTTATGGTGTTATGAGTTTCAGACTAATGCTACTGTTTTATAAAAGCAAAAAATGAAGAGAAGATCCCAATCCTGGTTACAATCAAGATGAAAATCCCTTAACATCTCATTCAACTCTCTACCAGGTTACTGGCTGGTTGATAAGGTCGTGTCTGTACTAGACGAATACCCCAATTGGAAACAAAAATATTTGCATTGTAGGTTACTATAAAAGCAGGAAAACAAAAAAATGGAATACACTTTCTAACAAGATTCTAGAAATAGTCATGGCTTTCTGATTCTTCATGGTAAGTCATCACATACTTTGAGAACATATCTACAAGTACTAGGAGACTAGAATTCCCCGTCTTTGATCTGGGTAAGATCCAAAACAGTCAAGATACACGTTCCCAAACAAACTGAGGTGCTATGTTTGAGAAGACACCAACATCTCGTGAATTTTGTGCTTTTAACTGCTGACGGATCATAGAACTTCTCACTCCTTCTTGCACTTCCTTATCCATCCCAGGCCAATAGAAACTGCTTTTAATAGCATTCATGCTCCACTCCTGACCAAAATGTTCTCCGAATTAAAAACATAGGTAATACTCAAATACAGAGGAACCGCGTTACTACGAGAGCTGACAATGGCGGGAAAAATACTCGTAATAACCAATATAGAAAATTGAAAGAAAAAGTTAAGATTCCTGAAACTTTTAAAAATTTCTTAATTTCACACCTTAACTCAAAAATGGTGCACTTCAGTGAAAAATGCATTGAATAAAAGTTGTAGCAAATTAAATTGCAAATTGAAAAGGTCTCTGTGATTTTTTTTTATCTGCAATGGTTTTCGTTTTCATATGGAATTAATTGGTCTGATGCATGAGGGAGCAATGGAACACAGTGCTTTATGCTCATTAATCCACGTAGAATTATATTTAATTGATTCCCAAAGTGGAAAACTCATTAGTGTTGCACTAAATTTTGTAAATTCAAAATTGGCACAATATGTGCTTTCATTAGCGAATAAATACAGTATTTTTGTTTGTATTATATGATATGCATTCAAAACACTTGTCTTTTAATCTAAAAAGAAATGTCACTTAGAATTCACTATGCAGTATTAAAATTTTACATTTAGCATGGTGAATTAATACAAACAGAGAATTACACAACCTTATTGAAAAATTTGGTTAGAGTAATTTATTTTAGTTTCTCACGCTAGTTTTAATGACAAAAGTTTCAATTTGTTGCAATGTGGCTAGCTCTTCAGTTGTTTCCCTTGTAGACCTATAAAAATTGCTAATGCAATTCAAGGCTTTCATGAGTGCTGTTTAAGTAGGGACGTCACAGTCCATTCCTTCACCCCCTTCATCGTCTTATGAACTAATTGAGTCCTTGTTTGTAACAAGGTCTATTAGTTCACTGTCAGTCATTTCACCACAAACATGAAGATATTGTCTGCTGTGACAGAGTCTGAGTACTGACACACAACTTGCATTTTCTCTCGTCAATAAATTCCAACATTCTGGCTCTTGCATTTCACCTTGACCTCCCTCCATCTTTTGGTTTACTTCGTCTGTCTCAAGCTCATCAACATACAATTTGTTGGGGCCGTGAGGATTTTGATGAAAGGCAGCATGTCTGGAACATCCGGAGATGCTTGTGGCTTCACCTTACCCCAAGAAACGGCTATGGCACGGATTGCATCTAGGATGTTCCACTTGACAAGTATTTTTCCCATTGATAGTTTTTGCATTAGGGAATGCACCAACATCTTACGGAAGTGATGTTTCACCAGGCAAAACACACCCTGATATAGATGGTGTAACACACTAGTTGTGTTTGGAGGTAAGAATACAATTTTAATATTCCTAAGGGTCAATTTAGGATGTGCAGGGCAATGGTTGACAAAAAAAAATATTTTTCTGTTTTTCATGCCCATTCTGCTATCAAACGAGTGCAGCCACTGTTTAAAAAGTTTCGACACCATCCACACCTTCTTGTTGGCTTCAACGTACACGGAATGTTCTTTACCCCACGGAATTCCCGGGGATTTGCCAATTTACCAATAACGAATGGCTTGATTTTATTGCTGCCATCCATGTTTGCACGAAGGAGAAATATCAAATGTTCTTTGCTGTGTTTTCTCCCCTTTACATTGCACTCCCTTAACTGTCAGTGTTTTGTCAGGTAACAAAGTATAAAACATACCCGATTCATCAGCATTGTACACATATCGAGGTTCGTAGCACTTCAAAAGTTTACTCAACACAGGATACTAATCGTTAACTTGGCTGATGCTAACAGATACTGATTGGATTCACCCAATATTTGATGCTGAAAAATCCCTCACCTTACCTTAACACAACGCAGCCAACCTTCGTTACACGTAAAATCATCAACTTTCATTTGGAGAGCCAATTCTGACGCATTTTGTTTAATCATAGGCCCACTAATTGGCAATCCAGCAGTGCGCTGCAGGGAAAACCATTCAAAAAGAACTGATTCAAGTTCCACATGGTCGGGCTCCCGTAAACGTTTGCTATTCCCGGGGACGCTACCTTTCAACATCGTATCTTTTATTTTGTCCTTGTTCTTTAAGATAGTAAAAAGTGGTGACAAGCTGAGGTCATATCGTTTTCCAATTTCACTCTTGCTGACGTATCCTAGTTCACGCTCTTGTATTATCGCCAATTTTGTGTATAAGTCTAATGCTTTGCTGTTTTTTGGAAGCCATTTTGGATGCAAAACTCAACAGTACATAATATGTACACTATTCAGTAGAAGCACGAACACTTAACTTCAAAACATCCCTTGTCAGTCTGAATATTTGTGGCCAGTCTCACCCTAAACGTGGCAGCTCTGATGCATTTTCCTCCCCCTTTTTTTGTAAGCCTTCACGTGCTGCTGAAAAATTCCTTCACCCCTTGCCAGTTGTATCTTTTCAAGCACCTTTGTTCAATGCCAACCTTCAACCAAGGGTAGAGAGAGAGAGAGAGTGAGAGTGAGTGTGTGAGTGTGTGTGTGTGAGTGTGTGTGTGTGTGTGAGTGAGTGAGTGATTCAAAACTGTTTCAAGAAGTTAGTCCCTACAGTAGCCACCAATGAAGAAGCTTCAGGCCCTGAACTACCTATCATCTGCTACAGAGGACTGCAGCCCTGGTAGTATCAGCCTCACCATTCATGTTCCCAGTGGCAGTTCTGCCTCAATTGGCCTTTCTTCGTGTGATACTGGTGACAGTGCTGGTGTGGATAGAGAGGAATGGGAAATTCTTCAAAGTAAGCTAAATTTCACAGAACAGTTTAACAGTTTTGTAAAAATAGATGACGGACTTCTTACATCATCCACACCAGATGACTTTGAGTTGACAGACTGTGACACCACTGATGGTGATGTTAACACAGAAGCCGTAGACTGTGAAGAGCCACCAACACTTGCATTGCCCAAAAGAACTGAAGCTTTGCAAGCTCTTAATACTCTGGAAACAGTAATACAGTGCAGCGATGCTGACACTGAAACAATCAAAGCCTTTGACCAACTGTGTGGCTTTGTCCAAAGTGTATTAAAAAAAAATGAAAAGCAGACCAAAATTTGTTCATTTTTTTACCTAAATCTTCTCAGTGATCTAGATATGTAATAATATTTAGCAACATGTCATTCAAAATTGTAAAACATTTTGTGTTAACTTTTACGTAGTCTAACCATGTTTTTACTTATGCAAATTTTTTTTATGTAGTTTTGTAATACTTAGTATATTATTTTTTTAATAATTATGTAAATTGTTTTTCAACTGTATATACTATATACAAACATTGAAATATTTTCAAAATCAATAATGAAATTTGTGCTTTTTTTTTTTTTGACATATGTAATGTACACATTATGGAAAGATATGGTTATTACAAACCTCGTTATTACAAAGTGGGTAAATTTCTGTCTCCTCGGGTTTATATTAAAGAGGTTTCACTGTACTACCGTATATGCCCGAATCTAAGACGACCCCCAAACTACAGCCTCATGTTTTCAGGAAAAAAAAAAAATTTTGTATTAAACACATGCCAACAAATTAGATTAAACACATGCCAACAAATTAGATATAAAATTGAAAATATGAATGTTACAAAGTATTTCAACCACCACTTTTGAAATACTGTTAACAGTTTATGTACAAACAGAAAGAAATACATATATGGCTGGTACTGTAACTGTTGGAAACTGTTAGTGTTTCATTATGCAGATGCATCAGCTTCATTGTTGTCATCTTCACTTCAATGAAATAGAAATGCAACATTTCTTGAAGCCTTTGATGATCACTTCCGATGAGATTGTGTCCCATGCAGCCTTAATCCACTGACACAAGACTGCTACACTTGGTTTTCTGATTTTGCCTGTTGGTGTTATAGCATGGTTGCCTGCCAAGAGCCATTCAGAGTATAGCACTTTTAGACGGTCTTTAAATGGTTTGTTGATACACACATCTAATACCTGCAGCTTTGAAGTCATGCCTCTAGGAATAATAACAAGGTCGGTGTTCATACCTTTAATAACATTATTTCACCTCTGGCGTTAAATGTCCTTTGAATGCATCTAACACTAACATCCCTTTATTACCATCATCTTGAAGTTTTTGTCATAGAATTCTCTTTCCCTTTTAGTAAAACGGCTTGCAGACGTACCTCTAATTTCCAGGTGGTCGGCCATTTTCACATAATAATTTGTGTTTAAAATGTAAATAACATAACTCGCGGAACCGTTTGTCCAACTGAAAAAAAATAATCGCATAAAGGAAGTACTGTATAACCTACATTAATGTTTTTGTACAAGAAACTAGTCTATAAGATGGGTGCCATCTTGTGCTATAGAACATTCCAAAAACATTGATCGTAACATGTGCAGCCAGTAACTACTGCACAACCCAAAAACATTGACCCAAAATAGGTATGTTTACCTAAAAAATCAGTGTATCTGAATCTAAGGCGGCCCCTTTGTTTTGAATTATAAATTATGGTAAAAAATGTTGTCTTAGATTCGGGTATATACGGTATTATTCACTTTTTCAATTTCAATTTACTACACACAGGGTCTCAACTTTACGCATGCAACAAATTTGAATATGTGCTCAGGAAATGTGTGGTGGTGGTCGACCTTTGTCATCTCCTCAGGGTCACATACACTCCCACTTACTATAAATGTTAGCATTGTTACGGTTTAGTGTTTAAAAACCTCCATGATCTATAATACAATTGTGTTTGTGTTTCAGGACAGTTCTGCGATGTTGGAACCAGAGATGACGACTCAAGTAGGCAGTGAAGACGAGTTGAACGTGGTGCCGGCTGCCCAGGACGGCGACATGATGGAGGCTGAGGGCGAGCTACACGTGAAGATCAAGCTGGAGCCGGGAGAGATTACCCACATGAAGCATTACATTGGCCGACGGCCCATGATGAAGAAGAAAGCCAGGATCACAGTGCACGAGGTGGATCAGGAACAAGTGATAATGCGTGAAGGAAATGAATTTGCGTGTTTGTTGTGTACTGGGGAGGAAAAAGTTGTTGGAGACATGAAGGGAATAAGCACTCACATGAAGACCGTCCACGGTATCCGTGTATACATATGTGACATCTGCGGTCAGGACTTCCGGAAAAGGAATGAACTCTCTCTCCACTTGGACGATCATGTCGCTGCAGAGGAAGGGGACTTTCAGTGCGAAGTTTGCAATAGGATATTTAGTAACTTACGTTTGTTCCGTGTGCACAAGCGAATGCACTATCCGCAAGCAAAGTTATGGACTTGTGAAACGTGCGGTAAGCGTTACAGCTCACGTAATCTTCTAGACGAGCACATAAATACTCACTTGGGTGTTCGGCCGTATAAGTGCAAACTCTGCAGCAAGGACTTTGCATCTAAATATACATTTAAAGCTCATGCCAAAACCCACGAGGTAAGACCACGGCCTTTTGCTTGCAGCGAGTGTGGTAAATCGTTTCTCAGCCAACAGAATTTAATGCAACATGAACGTACCCATAATGGAATGCGTAACTACGTGTGCGACCAGTGTGGGAAAGCGTTCGGCACAGCTCGCAATCTAGAAGTCCATAGTGTCGTACATTCCGGTTACAAGCCTTTCATATGTCGAACCTGTGGAAAAGCTTTTGCCCGCAAGGCAGAAATTAGGGACCATGAACGCATTCATACCGGGGAGAAGCCTTATCAGTGCGAGTTCTGTGGAGCTACTTTCAGTCAACGAAGCAACCTACAATCACATAAGCGAGCCACCCACTACCAGGATAAGCGCTACAAGTGCATGGATTGCGGAAAAGGCTTCAAGCGCAGACGATTGCTAGACTACCACGTGAAAGCTGCACACACCGGAGAGAGACCCTACAAGTGCCCCATTTGTGAAGCGACCTTTGTGTATCCGGAGCATTTCAAAAAGCACCGTCGCATCCACACCGGTGAGAAACCGTTCCTGTGCGAGGTGTGTGGCAAGGCATTCAACAGCCGGGACAACCGCAACGCCCACCGCTTCGTGCACTCGGACAAGAAGCCGTACGAGTGCCTGGTGTGCGGCACTGGCTTCATGCGCAAGCCGCTGCTGTACAACCACATGCAGTCACAGGGGCACATGAACGACACCATTGTAGTGAACCAGCCCCGGCTGACCAACGAGGATGACGTGCTGACGGCGGGCGACGATGCCGGCGAGGTGGAGATGACCATCGTAGAGGGCTCGGCGGGCCACGACACAGACACCAAGCTGTACATCGCGGAGCTGAAGGAGCACGTGCTGATTCAGGAGGGAGAGGAGGAACACGTGTACTCGGAGAAGCTGGAGGCAGACGAGCACCTGATTATCGATGGCCAGGTGCACTTCGCAGACCCCAGCGAGTTGGCGAGCCTGCACAGGGACGTGGGGTCCATGGCCGAGATCACCACCACTGCGGCGGCCGGCTACCCACAGCACCGTGGAGCTGAGGGCCGTCACGCGCTCGTGGTCCCCGCCACTCCCAACATGCTCTCTGCAGGGGAGATGGCGTACGAGGAGGGAGACGATCAGGGTCAAGAGACCTCCATCATGACTCTGAGCTCGCCTCAGGCAATCCAGACCGCAGGGGGGCCCGTGCACTTGGTGCAGATCAGGATACCCTCCGACCAGAATGGCACCCGCAACTGGTTCAACGCCATTGATAGCTCGCAGTAATGGGAATGATTCCTTAAAGTTATTTTATGAGAACCCCGTTCTTCTGGAAAACTTGCATCCTTTAGAGTAATTATGTTCTTCAAAGAATTTGCAGTTCTCAAGTTGTTAAGTTACTGTTGGGAACTTCGTGATCATTATTCGGCTTGATTCACCCAGTTTTCCAATTAGAAATATTAAAACCTGGTATTTTGTTTTCTTTTATGAAAGAAATGTTTGATGTATAATAATGTGCAGTGATCATTATAATGGTTTACCATTAGAACAAACAACATTGTTTTGTAATGTTTTGTGTAATTATGTAAGTAGTCCAAGAAAAAATTGATTTGTTACAGTCAAAACTTTGCATTGTAAACAATTTTGTAAAAAGCTGTGTTATGTAAAAGGTATTGTGTTTGGGACTTTATCACATAGTGCTTTATGAGTTTTTGTCATTTTGAATGCCTATAAGCCCATGGTAGTCTGATACAATAGTTATGTAAGATGTGATATAGTAATTGCATATTTGTGTTGCAACAAACATTTTTAGTGGTTACAATGCATTCCTTTTTGTAAGAATAGGGTGGGAATTATTTTCATCATTAACAATATGTGCACCCTCAACATTACTCATCTCTAGCATCAAGTTAAGATAAAAGTTATTAAAACTATTAATTGTGTTTTCACTTCTGTAAGCTTCCTTTAGCTTTCATTAAATGTCGTTATTTATTACAATTTTCTTAAGGAATATTTGTAATGTTGTCTACAGTTTAAATTAATATTTTGCAATTCGTATTTTTGGAGAGAAGAAATCAGGAATGAATGTTACTCAAAAATATATCTTCGAAAAATATGTAGTATTAATTTTAAGAGTCAAATACAGAGCACCTTGAGCATGCAGTAATCTTATCATTAATAAAAATATATTAGAAAGTAAATATGAATGTACATGTTTCTTGATGAAAACTAGCATTTTTGTGCTGTATGGCGATTAAGAAGTTAAAAGTATTAATGATGGATTTCTCAGATTACCCTACGGCAGGCCTGCCGTTTTTACGGATTTTATCAGTTTTCACAGATATTTGAAGCTTAAAACGGACTAACGGATAAACGGCGACATTCACAGATATTTATGACGCTTCGCCGATATTTTCATATTTGAATTTTGTTCGTGTAAATATTTACATTCAACTACCTATTTGAAGTTGTCAAACCATACAAGCGTCCAACAGTCAAGCAAACACTCAAATTAGGTGTAGCGCCATGGAACGTCCAATCGTTTAACCACAAACCAAAAACATATACGTACTCCCACACATTGTTTCATGAAGTACAATATCTATGGTTTCGGGGGAAATGTTTTTTGTTTGTTGAGTTAAATGCTAAGAAGTGTCATGGCGTCAATAAACATTGGAATTTTTTGCCATGACAATGTTTTAGGTGCGGCATTTGTTTACAAACTTCTTACGTGATTTAAGTAGTAGTTTTGGGCTTAGCTGATTATGATGGAGAAAAGCTGAAAGGCTTCGCCAGACAGGTCACTTTACAAACAGCATTATCGTAAAGAATGGGAGCAAGAATTGAAATGGCTGAGTTGAAAACAATTTATCTGTGAAACTCAGTGATAATTTCACGAAACTTGTCCCGCAAATGTTTCCAGATAGCAAAATCGCAAGAAACTTTCATTGTTCTCGCACTAAAACTAGCCAGATAATTATTCAATCTTTGGGTACATCAGCTGCAGATTATGTTACCTATGCAATGCAAACACAATTTTTCACACTGATGATTGATGACTCAACTGATGTTACAGTTACTAGGCAGGTTGTAGTGTTAGCAAGGTTCTTGCCATCGGAGATTGTTGAAACTCATCTGTACAAAGTAATGGCTTTGAGTGGTGCTGCAACTGGATAAAATCTCTTTGCTTTGGTGAACTACTCATTTGAAGAGGATGTCATTCCCTGGAAAAATTGTTTAAGTATGTCAACTGATGGAGCAAAGGCGATGGTTGGAGAATTCAATTCAATGCTATCCAGGGTGAAACAACAACAATGCAATGTATGGTTCTTACATTGCACATGCCACGTGGCTCACCTAGCAGCATCTCATGCCTGCAGTGAGCTGCCAGACGTGTGTGGAGAGTTATCTAAAGATTTCTATGTGCACTTCAAAACCTCAGGAAAGCAGAAAGATGAATTCAAGGATATTCAGGAAATGTTGGAAATGGAGACCCACAACATTCTTCGACCTTGTTTCACAAGATGGCTGGCCCTCCTACAGTGTGTGGAGCGCTTGTTAGAGCAGTGGCCTACACTGATAAAGTATTTTGATTATTTGGATGGGAAAGAAAGCAAATCAGATTCTGTTTATCGCATTGTCAGTACTTTACACTCAGATTTGGTTAAACTTTACTTTTTCTTCCTTCAAGCTGTACTGCCAAGATTTTCCAAATTCAACACTTTGTTTCAGCAAGAAAGACCATACATCCATAAACTCTATCCTGAAATGTGTGTGCTGCTCAGGCAATTTGTTGCAAGCTACGTGAAATTTCCAATAATTCAGGAATGTGGTATCACAAAAGTAGACGATAAGCGTGAAAACCAACAGCCAGATGAAGGAATTTTTATTGGTCACAAAAACCAGAGATTTCTTGGAAACCTGTAATTTAGCCACCGAACAGAAAAAAGATTCTTTTGGGAATGTTAGAAAATTTTATCAGACAGGAAATAAAGAGCTGTATCGCCTCCTGCCTCTTGAGGATGATGTGTTAAAAAATATTACAATTTTTGATCCCTGCAACAAGCCATCAGGAGACTGGCACAAAGTAGAGAAGCTTGCCAACAGGTTTCCGAATGTCATCGGGCCAGATGACAGACTGAATGATGAGTTTATATCTTATTCATTATGGGAACCTGTACCAGCCTTACCAAAACAAGAAATAGATTCCTACTGGCACAGTGTGTCTCAGCACAGGAAAAATGATGTGATGGTTTACCCTGTGCTCTCAAAACTTGCAAAAACCATGTTAATTCTTCCCCACAGCAATGCTGCTGTGGAAAGGTTTTTCAGTAATCTCAAGATGGTTAAAACTGCTCACAGATCATCAATGGAATCACCAATGTTAAATGCGCTTTTGCATTGCAGAATGAGAATATCTGCAGGTCTAGCTTTCAAGCCCACTGACGAGATGCGGAAAAGAGCACAGAACATGAAAAAGCTAGTTAATGATGTGAAATAAATTTTTTTTAAACTTGTAAATAACTTCAGTTGTATGGATGTATTTATAGTTGTTTGTAAATAAGAAAAGCACCAAAGCCTATACTGAAGAGAAACTTTTTAAATTACTTTTCATTTCATTGTGATACCAACTATTAGTTTTGTAATGTAAGTGGCAAATCTTAACAATTTTTTACATTTATTTGATTTTTTTAAAATTATGTTTAGGAATGCAATGTATATTTAAAATTACCGCGAAAAATAAATTATGTCAATTATGGCTATAAATTTAACAGGATTTTTAAAGAGGATTTAGGAACCTAATTTGGTGGCAGGCCTGCCCTACGGCATTGAGGAGAAATAATTGTATGGAAAACCAGGTCAGGTAATTACAGCAAATCTCATTAATACAGAGTACAAACTGACAAGATTAAAATTTTGGCAGTTTGTACAACAATATTTTTAATGTTCTAATGTGTGCTTATAATCTAACTTTGGCTAACTAATAGTTTATTTGAACAGAACCTTTTCAATTTCTAGGTTTTTTGATGTGTAAAATTTTAGCTCTCAGTGGTACGGCATTTGGTGGGAGTAACTTCATAAATACGACAAAAGTCTAAGAACAGAAATGTGTAACTGGAAGTAGGGAAGCACACTCCATTCAATTTTATTTTGAGGAATCAGTATTATGTGCTAGCTTGTTAAGCAGAAATACAGTTAGGTTTTAATAGGGTATGACTTTTCTCAGTTTATTCCCCAAAAAAAATTCTTGGAAGATAAGAGTACTTAAAGGTATTGTTGGTGTTTGGGATATGTTTGTGTTATTTGAAGATAAAGTAATGGTGTAATGTAAATGTTAGTGGTTTTATATGGAACTACTATGTGTGATAGAATATATATTTATCAACACCACCATTAAAAGGGCATTTATAGTCTCTGCCCAAGTAGGGAGATTTTCTTACAAGTTTAGTATGTTACAGCATCCTTGGTTTTATATAGTAGTGTTAGTGGGTTTTTTTATGTGTAATATCTTAACTCTCTGCATAAGGCATTTGGTGGGAGTAATTGTAGTGAATGTGATGGAAATGTGTTACAAGAAGTAGGGAGAAGCGTTTGCCATTCAATTTTTTGGTGCGGCCTACAGTTGGCACATGTGCCTCAGCGTGTCAGCGAGTACAAACATTTCCATGGCATTTGGAAAAAGAGGGAGAAAGAAGACAAAGCTGCTGAGAGTAGTCTTGAAAAAACCTTGTTTGCAATATACTTATTAGATCTTGTACTTAAACCACACTTCTAACAATATCACTATGCGTTTCATAAAAAAACACTGTTGCCAGGGCAACTACTCACTAAACTCAGTGTGAAGATAATGTTTCCCTTCCCCCCCCTCCCCTCTATGCACAAAGTAGTCACAAATTTTCAGTCTAACGATACTGGCTGCAAGCAAGAAACAGTGTGCTTATAGCATGTGCAGCTAGGTTTTCAACATGCAGGCGGATGGTAACGGTACTCTCAGTTGAGCGGGCACTCTGTCGAGAGTGGGGGTAGCAGTCTGGCCAATAGGAGTTCTTAGTCGCCTGTATGCAAGGGAGAAGTGTTCACAGAGGGGTGTTTACGACAAGCACAAGAGCAGGGCAAGAGGGTGAGGAGGCCGCTCGGCCGGCTGCAGCCAGCCTGTAGTGATGACGTGAGGTCAGAGAGAGAGAGATGTACAGCAATTACAATGAAAGATCGCGAAGACTCAGATTGGAAGAGACAGATGTGGTATGAGAGTGACTATGAGCTCGCCATATAAGCGTGCATCATTGAAACGAGCCACTTCAGAATGTTGTTCAACAAACATGTATAATATTTTCAAACTCTAAGCACTGCTTACAATGCTTACATAGAATATTCGCCCCCTTTGTGAAACATCACTTATGAGTACTGATTTTTTTTTTTCTGTTTACATTGAGGTTTTCCTGTATTACCATACAAAAGTGGGCAGTATATTATAAATACAGTAGACTCCCGATTATCCGGGTGCGGATAACCGGTTTGTAAATTTATAGTGCCATATTTCACTCCCATAAACCATAAAAACCAATATAATTTTTTAACCTTTTTTTTATATTTGTAAGCTATTGATGTGACTGAGCATTTTATGCTGTGATTCTCGACGAATAATGCTGCGAAACACGGTACATGCATAGTTGGTAAGTATTAATATGCATCATGAACTTCAAAACAGCAGGAGCAATCATAAATGCACCCCTGTTAACCGTGCGCGCTTGTGTTCTACGCGACCTTGTGAACTGGGCTCAAGTTAGCGCTGACGCGGTGCCGCTGCTGCGTGACTCATGCGACTGATACTGGCTCGCGTAGATTTAAGTCAGCAGTTGTATTGTGTGGTATTGTTTTCTGTAGTAATATTTTGACAGTAATGTCTAATAAACGCAAACGAGTGGTACTCAACATTAAAAAAGAAATTAATAATTATCAGTCAGCTAGAAAAAGGAAGAAGTACGAAACAGCTGTCCCAAGAATATGGCATTGGGGAACAAACAGTGCGTGACATACGAAAGAAAAAGGATGAACTGTTAAATTTTACATCCACATCAGACTACAAGTGTTAAACATATTTATATCCCGTGACTTCTTCACGAGACATTCCCCTTTATCCAACAGATGAGGGAAATTTTTCTATGTCCTCACTCTACGAAAATGTTCTAAGTCCAACGATAACTATTTCATTACGAAATTTCTGTAAGATGTCTTTCAACTGAGCCGAAATATTTTCAAAGTCCGTTAGGGACTTAGTTTCTGACGGCGTCCCTTACCGTATTTTCCTGGTAGCAGCAGTTAGCACGTCTGTGGGCAGCATTTTTTTTTTTTTTCATCACTGCAACACAACACAACACAGGTTTACATAATGAACCCGGGCAGCCGAGGGAACAGCACGTTCCAACGACTCTGAGCTAACACAGAACACATAGCACATATCAAACAGGGTGAGAACAACACATATACATAAGAATGCTAGGAAAAGTTATAATACATACAAAAAACCTAGCATACAGCAAAACTTACAAAACAGCAAGAGTACAAAATAGTCATACACCCAAATGCAAGGTCAATAAACGGGTGAAGGCTTCCATGAGCTTCATGGGACAGTGTAAACAGGTGAAGTACATTCACGTGAACCTTCAACTGCGTGTAACACTATCCTAAAAATACTGAATAAATTATGCTGAGTAAATAGTGTTCAAAAAGGGGTAATTTAACAATTATAGCCAAGGATGGATGCAAAGGTTGAAGTAGCAAATAGTTACATTAACTTAGTTCGTTTAATCATGGGCAAAGGCCTCACGTGGTTCATTATACAAATACATCATTCTTTCACATATAATTAATACTTGCTTAATAGGTACTGATAGTGCTAGTACACATGCCACGGCAAAATACGTGAACGCATATCTATATTTTCTTTAGGATTAAATGCTTGATAGAATACATAATATTAACTTGATAGATACTTGAAAGAAATTTTACAATTAAGTATTAACGCTTACACACAAGGATAATGAATGTCGTGAACACTAACATGCCATTAGAGAATACAAAAACGTCAAATGAACATGCAGGCGACCGCGGCCTAACCTACACTAGGCGGTATAAGCTTACTGTAAAGCATGATAAAGCATGATATAAAAGGAAAATTCACAAATTAATACATTAAATACATTACGTAAAAACAAGTCCTAACGAAGACTGTAGACCAGACGGGGAGAGACGTCAAACAAACTATGCATGGTACTAATACAAAAAATGATCAAGGAAAACAATAAATGCCAAATAGAATTTAGACGGTGACGGCCGAAATGGAATTTATAATACAGCTATTACCAAGTACCGTTTACATTACTGTAAGGGTCACCACCTTACAACACTTACGTGCATTCTCCCCGCTGTCACACACTCTCTCTAAAGCAAGTATCAGACTACATGCTTAATTCACGACCAGCACCGACTGACTGCTAACGAACAAGAAGAGCCTTCATGGCATTACACCTAGTTTTAATTAAGCAAGAGGGCGCCACGCGCATGCGCGGACACCTCACGAGGGGAAGACAAACACAGCACTAGACGCAGAGAGGGGGGGGGGGAAATAGGAAGGGAAGGAGCGCCGAAGCCCGCCGCGCGGCGTGAAGTTCAAGTGACGCGCACCGACTACTTCAACTCCCCCACCCTTGGCGAACGCAACCGCGAGCCTCGCCAACCAAGTCACAAGGACACGAGGAACTGCAGGTCCGGTCACAACTCTTGAAGTAACTCAAATGTCAAGTTAACACAATTCTATGTGTGTACAAATACAAACAATGTTTCTAAATAACAATTTCTTGAAGTGAGTTCAACACATGTCTCTGTGTATACGAATACAAACAATGTTTCTAAATAACAATTTCTTGAAGTGAGTTCAACACATGTCTATGTGTATACAAATACAACCAATGTTTCTAAATAACAATTTCTTGAAGTGAGTTCATGACTGGCATAATTTTCCGTGTAGGACACCTAGCAATGATTCTCAGTGTATCCACAGAAATAAAGATTCTTCAGCGTTTCCACTGAAATAAAAACTCTTCAGCGTTTCCACTGAAATAAAGACTCTTCAGCGCTAAAGAGAATGTTTAGAGTACGGGACGTCCCTAATAAATTCAATATCGGACAGCATCTTCTTCATCCCAGAGTAGCAGGAACAGCATGCCTTCACCCAGCGCGAACCCAGGGCAAGAACGGCGGGCGTCCCCACCGCCTGCCCACGCTCGGCGCCTGGCAGGCAGGGCCATCCGAAGCGGCCGCTGCAGAAGAGTCAGTCTCCGCACGCGTCACGGCCCCTCACGGGCAGGAGACGGCGGCGACTCCATGCCACCGCTCCTCATCGGTGACGTGACGGCGACCAACGTCCCAGCAAGCAAGTGGCCTTGCAGACACGACGAACCCGGCGGGCGGCTGCGGTCACGCTATCTCGGGCAGGGCGAGGAGCTTCGGGTGCGCAGCGGCGCCAAGTCCTCTTCTGGGCGTGGCGGGAGCATCGGTGGGAGGAAAGGAAAAAAAAGAAAGAGAAGGAAACACGAAAACCCAAACAACAGCAAAAAAAAACTAAGTCTAAAAAAAGGAAAAAAAATTATTGATGAAATTTCTTTAATTGACCCACATGGGCCTTTTTATATTTTCTAGAACCAGAAGGGTTACGCAATAGGACCGTGTTGTCTCCCAAAAATTTATCAATCACTAATGGCCCAACAAAAGCAGAAATCAATTTTGAATTAACATTATCAGCCAGTTTTGGCAATTTAAAATTCTTTAAGAGTACAAAGTCATTAACAGCAAAACCATGTGGTCTCCGCGTAGCATTATAAGAGGCGGCTACAGCCTCGCGGGCCTTCTTAAGATTACAACTCACATCGTCAAGCATGGCCTCCAGGGAATCACTGTCAGAGGCGAGTTCCAGAGGCGGCAGTCCCCAGGAGTTAAGCAAAGGATGGGTCAACTCACGGCCCATGAAGGGGGTGGAAGGGGGAAACCCTGTCGCCATGTGGACAGCAGAATTAAACGCCACGTTGATGAATTCAAGGTCACTGTCCCACAACGACTGATCATCCCTGTAATAAGCAGTAAGAGTGGCTTTAAGCACCTTGTTTACACGTTCAGACTGATTACCCTGGGGGCAATAGGGACTACTGTAAATGGGTTTAATAGCCCATTCAAACACATATCCTTAAATAATACAGACCGGAAGTAACGGGCATTATCACAGGTTATCATAGCAGGAGCACCAAAAAATTTCCACACTTGCTCTCTTAAGGCTTTAACAATACTAATCGCCTTCATATTTTTTAAGGGGAGTAACAACACAAATTTGGAACAGATATCCAGAACCACTAGAATGCAAATATTTCCCTTTTTGGAGCGTGTAAGAGGACCAAAAATATCCATATGCAGAACGTGCCATGGAGCAACCGGGGGATCCGCACAATACAGGCCAACCTTGGCACATTGCGGAGGTTTAGAAACCTGGCAGTCAACACAGGACCGCACGTGGTGACGCACGTCTGCTCGTAGTTTGGGCCATGCCAGATGCGCGCTGATGCGGCGGAACGTTTTTTCTATACCCAAGTGAGCACCCAACAATGAGTCATGAAAGTACTTAAGAACCATCGGACGAAGGGAGGCAGGGACCACTGCCTTCCTCTGCTTGCCAGACTTCCCTGTGTAATAAATTACACCTTGTTCCTCTACGTAGGGCGTAACAGTGCCATGATGCAAATCCCTGCGTATGTGAACGCACAGCGGGTCATCCTTCTGACAATCACGGATACTAAGAAAAGACTCTGGGAAGACCTTGCACACCGCGGCACTAATCGGCTCAGAACAAGATACTGGCAAGGCACTGGTGTCAAACTCCTCAGGGGTAAACATCCGTGACAACGTGTCCGCGACCACATTGTCACAACCCTTAAGATGGTGTAGCTTAAAGTTAAAGCGGGACAGCCGTAACACCCAGCGCCCTAATTTCCCTAGCTGGTTAGGGTGGTTAAATAACCAGCTAAGTGCCTGATTGTCAGTGTACAGGTCAAATTCCTGACAGTCCAGGTACGAGGCGAACTTCTCAACGCCGAACAAACATGCAAGCGCCTCCTTCTCATACACGCCGAGACGCCTTTCTCCGTCTGTCAACGATCGGCTAGCATAAGCTATGGGATGTAATCTATCATTTTCGAGGTGACCTAGGACGGCTCCTAGAGCAATACTAGACGCATCGACCTGAAGTGCGAACCTACGCTGAAAATCCGGAAGGATCAAAACGGGAGGAGAAGAGACAAGGGCCTTAAGATTATTAAAGGCTTTCTGTTGCGCGTCACCCCATTCAAAGGCTGTGTTTTTCTTGCGCAGCTTATTCAACGGACCACAGACCGCAGCATAGTCCGGTATAAAGCGTGCATAGTAACCTGTCATGCCTAGGAATCTCTGAATTCCTTTGACGTTTTTAGGGGGCGGAAAATTAACTATGGGTAAAACCTTGCCAGGGTCCATAATGAGCTTTCCCTTAGAAATAATGTAACCAAGGAACTTAACATGGTCCTGGGCCAAACGAAGTTTGTCAGGATTAACAGTTAACCCAGCCGCTCGAAGACGGTCAAATACCTGAGTTAGATGTTGTTTGTGCTCTTCTAAGCTAGCGCTATAAACAATAATATCATCAATATAGTTAAAGACAAATTTATACTTTAAATCAGAAAGAATATGGTCCAGCACGCGGCTCATGGCCTGACTACCAAATGAAACTCCCATGGGCACCCTATTGAACGGAAATTGTCCCCAAGGGGTAGAAAATGCGGTGTATTTACGGCAATCCAGATGCAGGAGGATTTGATGGAAACTGGCGTTCAAATCGATGACGGAAAAAATGGCTGCCTCTCCTAGGTGTTGTAGAGCGCTCTCTACCGTCGGTAATTCGTAAGAGTCCTGAATGACCTTATCATTTAGAGATTTGAAGTTGTGAACCAAGCGAAATTCTCCAGCCTCCTTTTTAGGTACTAGAAAAGTAGGCGAGCTAAAATCAGAAATAGATGGGGCAATGACCCCAGCTTCCATGAGGCGATCGACAATAATCTTCATTTTTTGTAGTTTAGGGGGTGATACTCTGTGGCCTTTGGCCTTAACAGGCGTGCGATCCTTTAAATAAAACTTATAGGGCAATACATCACACCTACCTATACGACTGTTTATTACGTCAGGATAACTACTGAAAACGTCCGAAATCAGAGAGTCTCTGAAGGTCACGTCACTCATGTCAGGACAAGACATGACTTCATGGGCGGCATTCTGCGGAATTAATTTAATTTTTAATGAAGGATGAAAGCCAAAAACAAGATGCTGATTAGCCACGTCAATCAAACAACGAGTTTTCCCCAGAAAATCCAGACCAAGGATAAGTGAATGACACAAACCAGGAATAACGTAAAAATGCCAGTTCCAGGAAAATCCGGCAATTTTTTATGTGAAGCTCAACTGTCATGTTAGCGCGTACTACTTCTCCGTTAGCTACACAAATAATGATGTCAGGGCACGTAGTCACACAGCTCTGCAATGCAGGAAATTTATTACATAAGGAATCAAAAAAATCAGCACTCAACAAAGAACGAGTGGCTCCGGAATCCACTAAAGCCGGGACAATATCACTAAACAAATTAACATGAAAAAAATTGTGAAATTTATGAAAGGCGGCTTTTCTCTGACGACGATCGCGGCGACCGCTCATACGCCCTGATCGGGGCCCGTTTCCCGGACACTGATCCCTATAGTGCCCTGCGCGGTTGCACCTAAAGCATTTGCGTAAATCGCGGCTCACAGCGGGCTGCGTGCACTCAGACACCGCGTGACCGAACTTTCCGCAGTTGGCACACCTGGACCGGCTGGCCTTAAGGCCGGGCGCATTAGTGGGAGGGGGGCGCCTGTCAGTAGCGCGGCCGGAGCCGACAAGGGGCTCGGTTACACTAACCGCACAATTAACGAGCTGCGGCGCGCGCGTAGCACGAGCAGACTGAGAATAAACATTCACAGCAGGCTTAAATTCTAATAGTTTTTAGGCTTATAAAACCGCGATGTGGAAGAAATGGGGAATTCCTCCTTATATTTTCTAACAGCGAGCAAGCGATTCTCCACTTCAGAGCTCCACTTGCGTAAAGCATTCAAAGTTGTGGGAGGACTAAGCATGGTGCTATGTTGAAGCACAAGCGGAGAGACATTCCCTAATATAGTTTGTACTAACTCCGTTTCTGTGAGGTTTAAATTAAGAACGGCCGCATAATTGGCCACGGAATTAATGAACTGAAGAGTGGGCTCGTTAGGCAATTGAAACCTAAATACTAAGTCTCGTTTACAGCTCTCAAGCACACGTGGAGGACAGGCAAATTGCAAAACTGAGCTTTTGAACTGAGCAAAAGAAAGATTCTGAGTAATTGCGTCAGTGAGTAATTGCAAAAATGCGGCTCCACAGAGACTCAGCAGGGCCTTTAACAATTCTGCCTCACTAACTAATTTCAGGCCTTCAAGACGTGATGCCGCACTTAAAAAATCCAAAACAGCTCGTGGCTCGCAGCTATCAAGCCGAGGAAGAAGCTTAAGGTTAGAAAAAAATATTTTTGTATTAAATTTTGAGTTCAAGGTGGGGCCAGAAGGGGGTGGGAACTGCCGAGACGGTACCTCATCAGCTGATTCCCAGGAGTTACGAACATGCTGGACGAGTAGGCTCCTCAAAACAGCAACAGTAGCGCCCTCCTCGAAGGAAACGCCCTCCTCGGAGAGGATTTGAACCAGATCGTCACGGCGTAGACGATACACCCATCCCGTGACCGGTGACCCCATGGTGCATGCAAGACAAAAGAGAAAAACAAACACTTTAATGGTCAGCATAACATAGCAGAGTCGCGCAGTTGAAGGCTTCCATGAGCTTCATGGGACAGTGTAAACAGGTGAAGTACATTCACGTGAACCTTCAACTGCGTGTAACACTATCCTAAAAATACTGAATAAATTATGCTGAGTAAATAGTGTTCAAAAAGGGGTAATTTAACAATTATAGCCAAGGATGGATGCAAAGGTTGAAGTAGCAAATAGTTACATTAACTTAGTTCGTTTAATCATGGGCAAAGGCCTCACGTGGTTCATTATACAAATACATCATTCTTTCACATATAATTAATACTTGCTTAATAGGTACTGATAGTGCTAGTACACATGCCACGGCAAAATACGTGAACGCATATCTATATTTTCTTTAGGATTAAATGCTTGATAGAATACATAATATTAACTTGATAGATACTTGAAAGAAATTTTACAATTAAGTATTAACGCTTACACACAAGGATAATGAATGTCGTGAACACTAACATGCCATTAGAGAATACAAAAACGTCAAATGAACATGCAGGCGACCGCGGCCTAACCTACACTAGGCGGTATAAGCTTACTGTAAAGCATGATAAAGCATGATATAAAAGGAAAATTCACAAATTAATACATTAAATACATTACGTAAAAACAAGTCCTAACGAAGACTGTAGACCAGACGGGGAGAGACGTCAAACAAACTATGCATGGTACTAATACAAAAAAATGATCAAGGAAAACAATAAATGCCAAATAGAATTTAGATGGTGACGGCCGAAATGGAATTTATAATACAGCTATTACCAAGTACCGTTTACATTACTGTAAGGGTCACCACCTTACAACACTTACGTGCATTCTCCCCGCTGTCACACACTCTCTAAAGCAAGTATCAGACTACATGCTTAATTCACGACCAGCACCGACTGACTGCTAACGAACAAGAAGAGCCTTCATGGCATTACACCTAGTTTTAATTAAGCAAGAGGGCGCCACGCGCATGCGCGGACACCTCACGAGGGGAAGACAAACACAGCACTAGACGCAGAGAGGGGGGGGGGAATAGGAAGGGAAGGAGCGCCGAAGCCCGCCGCGCGGCGCGAAGTTCAAGTGACGCGCACCGACCACTTCACGGGGTTAAAAAACAGGCAAGAGGCAAGGACCCGAAAAGCCAGGGCAGACAGACAGGAGGCATCAGCATAAGAATACAGGTCCCCACAAGGTCAGAGCTCAGCACTAGGGAGGGTCCCAAAGCACATAGTCGCGGATCCTGCGGTGGTGGTGCGCAGCCACCGGATCGTAGACAGCGATACCCTGGATACCTGGTTGAGATGGCACCCACACTGGTAGAAGAAAGAGGCCGCAATCCGCCGCGCGACAACTGCAGTGGGCTCCACACCGGCCAGCTGGTAGAGCAGGTCGACCGCGGTGTGGTGAGGGCAGGCAACCATACGCCGCAGGCACCAGTTGTAGGCAGTGCGAACATGCCGAAAGGTGAAAGGCGGCACATAAGCCCATACGGCGACACCGCACAGCAGGATCGGCAGTACAAGGGACTGCCACAGGCGGACCTGTAGCGCCAGAGGCAGCGGACTGCGGTACGACAGGACCAGCTGAAGAGCCCGCATCGCCGTGCGGGCATGCTTTGTCATCTGGTGTACGTGGTCGGTCCAGAGCAGAGTCGGATCGAGGTGGACACCCAAATACTTCGCCGACGACGCCCAGGGGATGATGGCGCCGAGCAGAGACAGAGGAGCAGGGGGCCTGCAGTGTCGCTTCGTAAAGAAGAGCACCACCGTCTTCCGCAGGTTGAACATGAGGCCCTAGGACTGCAAGTAGAAGCTGAGAGCCCGGAGGCCGTGCTGCGCCCGGGCCCCGAGCGAAAGAGCATCATGGCCAGAAAGCAGGAGTGCGGTGTCATCAGCATACTGGAGCATCCTCATGGACGGGGGCGTCGGGATGTCCGCCACGAACAGGATAAACAGCATAGGGCTGACCAGGACACCCTGTGGCGTGCTGGCAGCAACGGGGCGCAAGGCCGACAGGGACGCGTCCACACGAACACGAAAAGTCCGACCAGAGAGAAAACTGCCTAAAACACCCAGAAAATACTCCGGGAAACCGTAAGAGCGGAGTTTGCGAAGAAGGAACAAGTGATGGAGGCTGTTGAATGCCTGCGAGAGGTCGATAAGAACAAGGACGGAGTGCTCCCACCGCTTGAACGCCGCGGTGATGTCTTCGGCAACCACAGCTACCAGATGGAGAGCGGAGTGCCGCTGGCGGAAACAAAACTGCTTCGGCGGCAGGAGCTACAGCTGGTCCGTGATGAGGCGCAACCGCGAGAGCAAGACCCGTTCGGTGACCTTCGACATCATCGGGAGAAGCGAGATCGGACGGTAAGCAGTGGGCAAGTGTCCAGGTTGGCGGGGCTTGGGAATCGGCACAACCACGGCGGTCTTCCACGGGAGAGGAAAGTGTTGCAGCAGAAGGACGGCATTGACGAGCTGGGTCAGGTAGATGACCCTTTTCCGCGACAGCTGGCGGAGAAGCTGCACCTGCACACCATCGTACCCAGGTGCCGTCCCGGTGCAGAGGTGTCCCAGGGACCGCTGCACCTCCCGAGAAGTGGCCAAGAGACGGTGGAGAGGTGGAGACCGGGCATCACGTCCACAGGAGGCGGGTCAGGAAAACACGCAGGAAGATGGCCAGGGGTTAGACCGTGGTGCCGGAAAGTCCCGTGGAACACATTGGCCAACGCCTCGGCCTTAGCGACCGGGTCCTCCAGGGGCCGGCCGTCCAGGCACAGCGGCGGCATGGGAGAGCGGTTGTCCCGCAGCTGACGAAGAAACGTCCAGACCGTGCCCCGCGTCAAGGAGAGCGACAGAATGTGGGTCAGCTGGACATGCACCTGCCAGGCGGTAATCTCACGACGCCCCTCAGACCGGAGGGCCCGGTATTCCAATAGGAGAGGGGCAGCATGGCAATACTGCCACCGGCCGCGCGCCCTATTCTGGAGCGTGAGGAGATTATGAATGGTCACCGGCAGAGGCGGGCCGTGCCGAGACGCCCGACGGACAGGAATGGCGATGGCGGCCGACATGGTGACAAGGGACGTGAACCCCTCGACAGCGACATCCAAGGCCTGGGGCGAACAAGGCACAGCCGACAGGTCCAAGTGTAAATCCAGGTGGCAATGATAGGAATGCCAGTCAGCGCGCCGAAAGTCGAGATGCTCCCG
Source organism: Bacillus rossius redtenbacheri (assembly GCF_032445375.1). Classification (NCBI taxonomy): domain Eukaryota; kingdom Metazoa; phylum Arthropoda; class Insecta; order Phasmatodea; family Bacillidae; genus Bacillus; species Bacillus rossius. The sequence continues at coordinate 232,760,946 of NC_086330.1, forward strand.
AACACCCCCAAAATCAGGCTGCAGCTGGAGAGAGCCAAAGACAGGGAGGTGATCGGAGGCCAAGAACAGCTTCGTCGCGACATTCACGACGGGCAGCCCCGTGGTGAGGAAGAAGTCGTGCTCAGAAGGGCGCTGGGCAGCCCATGCCAGGAAATAGGTCGGTGTGGGAGGCGCGTAGATCCCAAAGCCAGCAGCGCAAGACAAGCGATAAAGGCCGTGGCCACGAGAGTGCGTGTTCGCGCAGCCCCAATGGACATGCCGACAGTTGAAGTCGCTGGCAAAGACATAATGGCGGTCCAGCTGCAGGAACGCCGCGAGCGGCACCGCAGGAAAGGCGATGTGCGGAGCAATGTAGAGGGCAAGGAACGTGAAAGGGGTCTGCACACCAGAGACCTTGATGGCGACCGCCTCTACAGATGGAGCAGGAGGCTGAACACGACGATGGTGGCGGAGATCGGCACGGACCAGCAGAGCAATGCCTCCCCGAGGCCCAGGGACACGATCAGACCGGTGAGCGATGTAGCCAGGGACCTGGAGCCGGACACTGGGCGCGAGCCACGTCTCCGTGACACTGACGATGGCAGGACGGTGCGTGCACAGACCCGCAAGAAACTCGGGGAGACGAGGGACCAGAGAGCGTGCATTTCACGTCAACAGTAAGTCACCCATGGACAGCAGAAGGGAGCATCGAGGAAGATGCCAGGAAAGAGGCGCACAGATCAGCAGCAGCTGCTAGCAAGACATCCAGACGCGCCGTCCAGGTGGAGGCACGGAGCAACAGCGGGAGGTAACGCATAAGGCGCTGCAACCTGAAGCTCACATCCAGGCCGCGAAGGAAGACCAGCAGCTCCCTAATGGTGTCGGAGACGGACGGCTCGGCACCAGGCGTGGCCCGAATATCAGCAGCGGGAGGTGGAGCACCAGAGAGTGCAGCAGCGAAAGACGTCCCGGGAACTCGCCGGCGGCCAGCAAAAGGAGTCGGCAGCGCCACAGGTGGAGGACGGTGGGTGGCCGCCTCCTTCTTCTTGTCGAGGTTGGCAAATTTCTGCAGCCGGTGCGGGCACTAGGAGTAGTTGGCCAGGTGGTCGCCACGGCAATTGCAGCAGGTTGCAGGCTCGGACACAGGCCGAAGGCACTGCTGCGAGGTGTGGGCCTCCCTGCAGCGAACGCAACGCGGAGCCTCGTCGTAGTTGTGGGTGGCTGCCCAAACTCCTGGCTGCAGAAACACTTAACCAGCTTCTCACCACCCCGGAATGGCTCAACCACAACACCGACACCACAAAGGTTGGTCAGCTGAAGGGCCGAGTGGAGAGGAGAAGTACCCTGAAGCATCATAAGAAAGAGAGGCAGTGGCTCTGGAAACTCCTGACGAGACTGCAAGCAGACAACAGATGAGTGCAGTATGCCGCGCTCCGTGAGGGCCCCAGAAATATCCTCAGTGGGGGTGTCAATATGCAGGCCCCGAAGGACGATCATCGCATTGCGGTACTCAGCACACATCCAGGAGTGGAACCGCATGCCAGACGCACGAAGATGCTGGACCATGCGGAAGTGGTCCTCGCGATTCGCCATTTGGTAAGTGGAAATGCGGCTGTAGTGCATCGACTTAAAGTCGGCTGTGAACAGTGACCGCAGTGAAGCCATGTCCTTAATCGCCGATGGAGAAAGTCTCCCTTTGCACACAATCAGCGGCAGTGGCGTAGCGTGCCATCTCGGCGCCTGGGGCGGGAGACCCATTTTGCCGCCCCCATTCTATAGGTGCTTAATTAAAATTAAATTTCACATGCAATGAGGTACCTTTTATTGAAGTTAAAATAGGATGAGCGGTTTTACAAGCGGATTCTACGGGCCTTATGAGCAGTGAAGTCAGAAATAACTTTGTCAAAATCAATATTAGCAGCCAATTCTTGTTCAATCGACAATATAGCCAAGTTTGATAGTCTAGCGGAGCTCATAGTAGATCTGAGGTAATTTTTTATTAGCTTCAACTTCGAAAAACTTCTCTCACAACTTGCAACACTAATCGCCAAAGTCAAATATATACGAATCAAGATGACTATATTTGGAACCGAAATTCCGAGATTCAGTTTTTGAATGAACTGGAGGAGCTCCAGTGGTCCTTTACCACTTATATCTTCCTCTGATTCAGAACAGGCAACAACAACAAACTGCTGAAGACGCTTCCGCTCCATCTGAAACTCGTCCTTGTCGATGTCTTCTAATACATGGGAAAGATCACACTCGAACTTGCTGTCCAAAAGTTTCGCTGGCATCAAAAATCCGAACTTGTCCGATATTTCTTGAATTTGCTGGAATCGAGTCGTCATTTCTTGAATGATCTTGTCGAATGATGTGATAATCTCGCGACGGATTTCCTGTTCGTGAGACAAAGCTGCATCTTCAGAAGATTCATCGCCATGCATGCGTTTTTTCCTGCGAATTCTTCTCGTTTTGAGTTCGATTCCGAGTTTTTCGCAGAGAGTCTTAGAAAAGTCAATTGCTTCTTGCACGAAACGGTCTCTACTTTCCACTAAGAGGGTTTTCAAAGCGCAGAGTTTCTGAGCACACTTATCCACACTTAGTCCTCGTTGCTGCAGGTAAATCTGTGCGTCATCTACTTCAGGTAGCACTGCAGCTCAAAAGCCAAGAAAAGTTAGGAAGTTAAATGACTGCATGGCTGTCAGGAGAAGACTGGCTCCCGATCTTGTTTCGGAAGTTTGAGATGAATCTGTTAATTGTTCCAGTACCTCAAGAACTACCTCAAACTTATTTTTAAGCATCTTGACAGCTACATTTCTAGCGCTCCAGCGCGTTTCAGTGACTCGTTTTACTGCTTGACCTGTGACGGCAACTAAAGCGTTCCATCGAACAGTTGATGCGGAAAAGAAGGCAAACAGCTTCTCCAGAGTTCCAAAAAACGTCACGGAATCCACTGATTCAGAAGCAGCGTGTACCCCAGCCAAGTTTAGTGAGTGGTTTGTGCATGCAACGAATATAGCTTTCGGATTCAGTGCTTTAATCCGGGCTTGAACTCCATTGTGGATCCCTGACATTGTGGCAGCATTGTCATAAGCCTGTCCTCTCAGATTCTGTATGTCCAGTCCGTCTGATGTTATCTTCGCGATTATATCGTTGCTGAGATCTTCTGCATTTTTTCCTTTTGGTTCGAAGAAGTCAATGAAAGATTCTACCACTGCGACTTTTTCTCCTTCGATATGTACGTATCGCAGAACTTGGCTCATTTGGTCATTGTGGGAGATGTCTGGTGTACTGTCGAAGATTACGCAATAATATTTAGCTTCTTGAATACGACGGATGATGGTGGATCGAACTTGCTGTCCCAGTAAGTTTATAAATTCATTCTGGGTTTCTGGAGATAGATACGAAACTGAGACTCTTGCTCCCAGCTTTATCTTTGTCAGGTGTTCCATTAGAAGAGGGTCGTATTTAGCTAGGAGGTGCACTAACTCCAGAAAGTTCCCGCGATTGCCACTATCATCTCCTCGAATGTCTTCTCGATGTCCTCTGAAGGCCAGATTCTGTTTGGCTAAGAACTGGATAATATTCAGCAACTTGTACAGTATATCCCTCCACTTCTTCTCCTCACTTTCGAAAACTTCTTGTTGTTTCTGATCGATGGTTGCTTTACAGTTCAGGCGAACATCCAACTCCTTCCATTTCAAGAAGCTCTGTTCATGGCCCAGGCTATTTTCATGGTCTCCTATTCTTGGATTTAGCTTCCACCATTTGTTGAATCCTTCTTCAGATGCGAAGTTAGAGCCTGAATTGCCAAACAGCTTGCAAGAAAAACAATACAAGGATTGCTTCAAAGGCGAGTACACCATCCATGTTCGGAGAACCTTTTCGCCGTTAGATAATGGTTTGTAGAACCACTCTTTGGATAGTTTTCGGGTACCGCCTTTCATTGAAGTCCCTGAGCGAAAAACATCGGCAAATTTGGAATCGATGTGCTGTACTGAGTCAGATCCGCGACGTACTAGAAGCGTTCTTACTTCGTCGGTCATAGGAGAAGGCCAGCAACCTACATCGTCGAGATTCACATCTTTGATTTTGGCAGGAGCAGAAGGCACGATTTCAATTATGTCTTCTTTGGCAACATTCACTTTTTCTACATGCTTATGACTAGATGCTTGAGGTACTTTTGATGAGTCGACTTCGTCTTAACCCTGCTCTGTGGTGGGACCAGAAATACTTCCAACTGCGACGGCAGGTACGTCTTCTTCTTGTACCTGTAAAATAAGTTATGTATTCCCATGAATATTGGCCGGAGGACACGTTCGAATTTCAAATAAGTATTTTATCTATCACAAAACAAAAGTGGTTTTGGTGACGGCGCGGTTTGCCGGGCTTATAGGAAAATTTACAAACAAAATTGATTTTGTATGGCAGCTACCATTTTTAGAGTTTCCCAGTAAAAACTGACTGAGTAAGCCATGTTATAGATGTTATTAAAAGATAAAATGACGAGAAATTTGAGAAAAATCGTTGGCGCCATTTTTGAGCTAAATGAAAAATTATGTTTTCTTTGTATGACAGGTACCATAAATAATCAAGTTATCCAAAAACAAAAAAAAAATATATTCCTAGACTACTACCTGATTTACAAAACATCCCCTATTGAAGTTTTAAATTCAAGTAGCAGGACATAATTCAGTCGTAAACTTAAAAAGATGTACCTTAACTCAATGTAATTAATGTTAATATACTCCATACTTTTTAAACAATTATCAATGTTCAAACAGCTATTATAGCAATTTTAAGTGTATTATAAAATAAGATTTAATGAACGAGTGTGACTCCGTACTCGCAGACAAACCTAGGTGAATAGGTTTTGCGAGACTAATGTAAGAATTATTGTAACTTTTGTAAACAATAAATAAATAATAATTATAAATAACTGGAGTAATTCTAGGCCATGCATGATTCTAGATGGAGGAATCATATACCTACTTACACTGGAATCACTTCCGCTGCTGCAGGATGCCACCGAAGACGTTAACGTGGCTTTCGAACCAGAAATGGAACTAAAATATTTCAGTAATGCACCTTGAGACTTCTTCGCATCTGCTTCTTTCTTAGCCTTTTTTTTGCGGAATCCACACCGCTTTCTTTGACTCTTTTCATTTTCAAAAACTAGTTCAAAGATTGGGTAAAGTTCTAAATGTTTAGTTTTAGAAGATTCAACAGTATTGTTACGATTTCCCTGCGGGTTCGTAAAGGATAGCCCAATTAAAAGATTTTATTTCACACACACAGTTTTATTTATTACCACTACTTGTCACTTACAAATAATCTTCTAAATTAGCAAATAATTAATTAAACTTAAATAAATGTCAATTCCGCAGTCACTCGTTCAACACACCTCGCTGGGCCGAAACTCTGGCGCAACTCTCGCCGCAGCACCCCTCGTGGGTCTCCGCCGCGGGACTCCCGTCGCCAGTGGCGTAGCGTGCCATCTCGGCGCCTGGGGCGGGAAACCCATTTTGCCGCCCCCATTCTATAGGTGCTTAATTAAAATTAAATTTCACATGCAATGAGGTACCTTTTATTGAAGTTAAAATAGGATGAGCGGTTTTACAAGCGGATTCTACGGGCCTTATGAGCAGCGAAGTCAGAAATAACTTTGTCAAAATCAATATTAGCAGCCAATTCTTGTTCAATCGACAATATAGTCAAGTTTGATAGTCTAGCGGAGTTATGTTCTTATATATTTCTAATGCCTTTTTGGTAATTATATTTAATTTTCGGAGCTCCGAAGTATATGATCAAATTATAATTTTTCGGGGGAATTGTTAAAGTATTTTTTTAGTATTAGTAGTATAGGAATGACGGAACTAGATCTGGCGCTGGCGCATGGTGCCGGTGCCGGTGTCCGCCATCTTGGATTTGTGACGTCACGGCGGCAAAAATTCCTCAAAATTCCTCAAAAATGACTCAAAATGACTCAAAAATTCCCGTTTTAAGAAAAAATTTCCCGTTTTCGAGGGAAAAATTCCCATTTCGAGGGAAAATTTCCCGTTTTATTCCTCAAAAATCCCAACGGCTAGAAATGTCCTGATAGAGGCTTAAGCATCCTTAACTCAAGCCTCAGTTAAGCCTCTATCAGGATGTGACCTTGACCTTTGACCTTGACCCCGACGGCCATCTTGGATCCACCATCTTGGATGACATCATTTCGTTTTCTCGAACATTCCGGCATTGTGTTATCCGCCATTTTGAATTATGACGTCACCGTTGCAATTTCCGTTACGGCCGCCATCTTTAACTTTTTTATTCATTATCCGATTTTAACGAAAATTTTTTTTAAAATTATAAAAAAATTTAAATAATAAAATTTTAATAAAATTTTTTTAAAAATCATACATTAACGACACGGAGTTTGGAGTCCTCGGTTCGAACCCGGTGAGGGCAAAGAAAAATTAAAAATGGCGACCGATCCTTCCCCTACGGTGGACGCAGGCATACTGACTCCCTCCACTTTTTTTTTCAAAGCATAAATATATCGTCAGGTAGTATGACGTCATGTCCGCCATCTTGTCCTCGTCTGCTGGAAGCCATCATCAGTGTATCGTCGGCGAGAGTGCGCTGACGCCATGTTAGTTTAATTCTTATCCGCTAGAGTGCAGTAATCATTTATTATTGCTGTGACACCCGACATCTTGTCATTTGGCTGCCATCTTGAAAATCCATAATTATTTAGCTAGAAATTCGGGAAAAATTCCAAAATGCATTAAATAAATTTGTAATCTATATACTGATCGATTAGGTCGACTAAGGTCCTTGGTACGATCTAGGACGATGCAAAAAAATTAAATATAACATCAATTTAACATAATAGTAACAGGTTCGAGGAATTAAACACCACAAGTTCTTTTACAAACATAATATTTATTACATAATGTCTATTCTACTACAGGATCATTTGCGAAAGCCAGCAATCTTATAATCATTTAGTTCCGCAGCGGTGTGAAATGACTAATTCTTAGCTCCAATCGGTTTATACTAGACAGAGTCCAGCCAGAACCTTTACAGACATAGTCCACCTCTTCTTGACAGAGTTTCTGGATACCGTTTTTAACAGTTTGCTTCACATCGTTAGAACTGTAAATTACTGCAGCCGATGTCTTGAATGCACACTTCTTCACTTTGTCATCGAACGGATATGGCTTTCCATATATACAGTCCAACCACAAGTTATATTTCAAAGGTCCGTTTGTTGCTACATCATCAGTAAGCTGATTGATTATCTTCTGTCTGATATCGTCAAGAAAATTACAAATGTCTTTCGACTCACCTAACGTATTTAAATAATAGTAGTCCTTCAATGTTCCACGAAATGCAGACTGCGCCAAGTAGAAACCATTATCGTTCACTTGTAATGCGCCGAACACAGTCTTAGGTTTATTTTCCTGTTCAGACGTCATACCAATCGGTTGCTGCACATCAGTTTTCTTGCTTGTACGCTCACGAGCCTTCAACCTAAACCGAGGAGTCGAAATTTCTGCAGGTAGTTCAGCAGTAGGCACACGGACTTCACCTTTACAGTTTTTCGCATGTCGACGCAAATTATCAATTCTAGTAAACCATTCATGACACTCATCACATCGAAACTTCATGCGAGATGGATTCTTCGTGCATTTGCTCCGCTCATGTCTTCGTGCATCATGGGAAAATGCGAACGACGTATCACAGTAGCTGCAAGGATACCGTGGTGATGAAGACGATCCTTTCAGACCCGATCCAGATACAGACGTTGCAACAGTAGTACCATTTCCAGGCATCCTCTTATGCACATCGATGCATCGTTGTTGCGACGAAACCTTTACTTTCTGCCGCACAGCAGGACCTTTGCATGCCTTCATGTGCGTTTTCATATTATCTTTTCTGGCAAACTGCTTATGACATTTCTCACAAACAAACATTTTACGATATAGGTTCTTGGCACATTCGCTCCTCTCGTGTCGTCGAGCATTGCTGCTGTTTGAGAAAATCTTGTCACAGTAACAACACCGATGTTCGTTAGTTGTTGTCGATTCGGCATCCATTGAAGCCTCCATCGAGGGCGAAACGAAGTTCGTCGAGTTTTCCTGCACAGCCAGCACTACCGGCATTAAAGTCTCTTCTGCTGGTGGTATCGCGTCTGATGAAGTCTCCTCCAGTGTTGTCGCCGTGGTTGTCAACGGAATCTGCTCCTTCTCCGTCGTAGATGTCGTCAAGGTTCCCGTAGTCGACGGTACAACCTCCATCGAGTTCGACGTTAAAGACGGTAAAGACGCCATCGAGGTCTCAAGAACAGATAATTGACACGACTTATGCACCAGAAGAAACAAACTAGACGATCCTTACACCGCCGACGTCAGTAACAAACTGAGCGATCTACTGTCTAGGACTCGCTTATATACATGCACCGTATGGAATAATACGCTAGTCAAATCAAGAACCATGTACAATAATACTAGAGTCAAATCTACAAAATTAAAAAAGAGGATCATTTGATCGAAAAAAATTCGATCTCTCCAATATACGCCAGGCTCCAAGAGCTACAATTCACGTCATCAGATCCATCTACATTTTGCTCCTATGCTTCAATTGACCATTAGCTGCAAGTTCTCCAACAGCTCCATCAGCTCCAACACGTAATGTACGTAATGTACGCGCAATACATGCAATTTACGTACAATAAATGTAATGATTACACAGTACACACAGGAAACGGAACGTACACACAGTACACACAGGAAACGGAAACGTACACACAGTACACACACAGGAAACTGAACGTACACACAGTACACACAGGAAACAGAACGTACACACAGTACACACAGGAAACGGAATGTACACACAGTACACACAGGAAACGGAACGTACACGCAATTTACGCAAAGTACACGCAATGTACGCAATGTACGCAATGTACACAATATATATGCAATGTACACACAATGACTACGCTTCGTTCGCGCAGGACAAGCATTTAATGAAAACGAAGCACGTTTGGACGGAAATTCTATAAAACGAAAGCTCATTTAACGAAAAGGAGGCACATTCTCTCGTTCATTCAACTTGGTAGGATACGATCGTCAATGATAAGTTAGGATATAATCTCTCCAACAGTCTATGAATCCAACAGTTTATATTTCCATTAGCCATCGACTCCAACAGTCATTGACTCCAACAGTCATTGGCTCCAACAGTCATTGCCTCCAACAGTCATTGGCTCCAACGGCCTTTTGGTTCATCAGCTCCAATGATATTTGGTTAGAATGCTACGACTCTAAGAGACTATGAGACTACAATTCTACGAGTGTACAAGACTCCTCCAACTACCTTCAAGTGTACAAAGCTCCAACTACTTCAGCAGCATTATGTTATAAGATTACATGACTGCTTGTTTACATAGCTACAAGTCAACGAGGTTACTTGGCTACGTAGCTACAAGTATACGAGGCTCCAAGCCATCATGACTACGCGACTACGAGCCATGAGGTAACGAGACTACGTGACTACGGGTATTCAAGCTTACGAGACTGCGAGGCTACAGAGATACGAAGCTTCTAGAACATACGTTTACGAGACTGCGAGAATACAGGACTACAAGTGTACACGAGTACTTGACTACTTCTTAGCTTCATCAGCTCCAAATGGCTCCAACAGGTCCAACAGCCTCCAAATGGCTCCAACAGCTCCAACAGCCTCCAAATGCTTAACACAGCTCCAAATGGCTCCAAATGCTCCAAACGACCTCCAAATGCTTGACAGCTCCAAATGTCTCCAAATGCTTAACACAGCTCCAAATGGCTCCAAATGCTCCAAACGGCCTCCAAATGGCTCCAACAGCTCCAACAGCCTCCAAATGCTTAACACAGCTCCAAATGGCTCCAAATGCTCCAAACGGCCTCCAAATGCTTGACAGCTCCAAAAGGCTCCAAATGCTTCAAAAGGCTCCAATTATCGCATCTGTCTTCGTCGGCATTTTCTCTTTTGCTCACACTGCTCCAACAGCATTATGTTATATGATTCCATGGATACTTTGTTACGTAGCTACAGGTCTACGAGGTTCCAATGCATCATGTTTACGAAGCTTCCAGAACACAGGGTTACGAGACTGCGAGGCTACAGGACTACGAAGCTTCCAGGACACGAGGCTACATGGCTACGAGACTACATGACTCTAACTGATTACAATAGCACCACTCAGTGGTGAGAGTTAGGTTATCTAATGCAAAGCAAATTGATGCAAGTAGTTCTGGCTGTCATCAACAGATGTAGCCACGTGTTGCTTGCAGGTGAATATTAATTAGTTATTTTATGTGGGATGCGGGATGCTCACTAACGATCGCAAAAGAAGGAAGGCTTCGCTAGACACCAAGGAGAAGGAAGTTCGTCCATCCTGTTAGTGCTTCTTAGATTTCTCAGAGATTATTTGACTGAATAATGATATATTTTTTTTAAATTTCCACCTGATAAAAATTTACAAGTGCTGATTTATTGGCAGAATTTCAATAATTAAATGCAACCTTGAATAAAAAATGACATGACTCATTAAGTAAAAAATTCTTCATGCAGAGATCAATTCCTCATCAGTAACCAGAAGCACTCGGAGAAAACCATCAGATGTCTAGTCAGGAATAATCAGGAGGACACGGAGAAAACCATCATAAAATTAGCAAGAATAATCAGCAGCACACGGAGAAAACCAACAAAATATTGACAAGAATAATCAGGAGCACACGGAGAAAACCACCAAAATATTGACAAGAATAATCAGGAGCACACGGAGAAAACCACCAAAATATTGACAAGAATAATCAGGAGCACACGGAGAAAACCGCCGCAAGTTTTCTTTGATATCATAAAATTTCAGGAAAAAATAGTAATAAAAAATTAAAAAAAATAAAATAAAAAAAATACATAAACAGATTCTGCTAGCTTGTGAACTTCTCATTGTTGAACAAAGATAGAGTTCTAGTACAAGCCAGAATTTTATGTATTTTTTTTATTTTATTTTTTTAAATTTTTTATTACTATTTTTTCCTGAAATTTTATGATATCAAAGAAAACTTGCGGCGGTTTTCTCCGTGTGCTCCTGATTATTCTTGTCAATATTTTGGTGGTTTTCTCCGTGTGCTCCTGATTATTCTTGTCAATATTTTGGTGGTTTTCTCCGTGTGCTCCTGATTATTCTTGTCAATATTTTGTTGGTTTTCTCCGTGTGCTGCTGATTATTCTTGCTAATTTTATGATGGTTTTCTCCGTGTCCTCCTGATTATTCCTGACTAGACATCTGATGGTTTTCTCCGAGTGCTTCTGGTTACTGATGAGGAATTGATCTCTGCATGAAGAATTTTTTACTTAATGAGTCATGTCATTTTTTATTCAAGGTTGCATTTAATTATTGAAATTCTGCCAATAAATCAGCACTTGTAAATTTTTATCAGGTGGAAATTTAAAAAAAATATATCATTATTCAGTCAAATAATCTCTGAGAAATCTAAGAAGCACTAACAGGATGGACGAACTTCCTTCTCCTTGGTGTCTAGCGAAGCCTTCCTTCTTTTGCGATCGTTAGTGAGCATCCCGCATCCCACATAAAATAACTAATTAATATTCACCTGCAAGCAACACGTGGCTACATCTGTTGATGACAGCCAGAACTACTTGCATCAATTTGCTTTGCATTAGATAACCTAACTCTCACCACTGAGTGGTGCTATTGTAATCAGTTAGAGTCATGTAGTCTCGTAGCCATGTAGCCTCGTGTCCTGGAAGCTTCGTAGTCCTGTAGCCTCGCAGTCTCGTAACCCTGTGTTCTGGAAGCTTCGTAAACATGATGCATTGGAACCTCGTAGACCTGTAACTACGTAACAAAGTATCCATGGAATCATATAACATAATGCTGTTGGAGCAGTGTGAGCAAAAGAGAAAATGCCGACGAAGACAGATGCGATAATTGGAGCCTTTTGAAGCATTTGGAGCCTTTTGGAGCTGTCAAGCATTTGGAGGCCGTTTGGAGCATTTGGAGCCATTTGGAGCTGTGTTAAGCATTTGGAGGCTGTTGGAGCTGTTGGAGCCATTTGGAGGCCGTTTGGAGCATTTGGAGCCATTTGGAGCTGTGTTAAGCATTTGGAGACATTTGGAGCTGTCAAGCATTTGGAGGTCGTTTGGAGCATTTGGAGCCATTTGGAGCTGTGTTAAGCATTTGGAGGCTGTTGGAGCTGTTGGAGCCATTTGGAGGCTGTTGGACCTGTTGGAGCCATTTGGAGCTGATGAAGCTAAGAAGTAGTCAAGTACTCGTGTACACTTGTAGTCCTGTATTCTCGCAGTCTCGTAAACGTATGTTCTAGAAGCTTCGTATCTCTGTAGCCTCGCAGTCTCGTAAGCTTGAATACCCGTAGTCACGTAGTCTCGTTACCTCATGGCTCGTAGTCGCGTAGTCATGATGGCTTGGAGCCTCGTATACTTGTAGCTACGTAGCCAAGTAACCTCGTTGACTTGTAGCTATGTAAACAAGCAGTCATGTAATCTTATAACATAATGCTGCTGAAGTAGTTGGAGCTTTGTACACTTGAAGGTAGTTGGAGGAGTCTTGTACACTCGTAGAATTGTAGTCTCATAGTCTCTTAGAGTCGTAGCATTCTAACCAAATATCATTGGAGCTGATGAACCAAAAGGCCGTTGGAGCCAATGACTGTTGGAGGCAATGACTGTTGGAGCCAATGACTGTTGGAGTCAATGACTGTTGGAGTCGATGGCTAATGGAAATATAAACTGTTGGATTCATAGACTGTTGGAGAGATTATATCCTAACTTATCATTGACGATCGTATCCTACCAAGTTGAATGAACGAGAGAATGTGCCTCCTTTTCGTTAAATGAGCTTTCGTTTTATAGAATTTCCGTCCAAACGTGCTTCGTTTTCATTAAATGCTTGTCCTGCGCGAACGAAGCGTAGTCATTGTGTGTACATTGCATATATATTGTGTACATTGCGTACATTGCGTACATTGCGTGTACTTTGCGTAAATTGCGTGTACGTTCCGTTTCCTGTGTGTACTGTGTGTACATTCCGTTTCCTGTGTGTACTGTGTGTACGTTCTGTTTCCTGTGTGTACTGTGTGTACGTTCAGTTTCCTGTGTGTGTACTGTGTGTACGTTTCCGTTTCCTGTGTGTACTGTGTGTACGTTCCGTTTCCTGTGTGTACTGTGTAATCATTACATTTATTGTACGTAAATTGCATGTATTGCGCGTACATTACGTACATTACGTGTTGGAGCTGATGGAGCTGTTGGAGAACTTGCAGCTAATGGTCAATTGAAGCATAGGAGCAAAATGTAGATGGATCTGATGACGTGAATTGTAGCTCTTGGAGCCTGGCGTATATTGGAGAGATCGAATTTTTTTCGATCAAATGATCCTCTTTTTTAATTTTGTAGATTTGACTCTAGTATTATTGTACATGGTTCTTGATTTGACTAGCGTATTATTCCATACGGTGCATGTATATAAGCGAGTCCTAGACAGTAGATCGCTCAGTTTGTTACTGACGTCGGCGGTGTAAGGATCGTCTAGTTTGTTTCTTCTGGTGCATAAGTCGTGTCAATTATCTGTTCTTGAGACCTCGATGGCGTCTTTACCGTCTTTAACGTCGAACTCGATGGAGGTTGTACCGTCGACTACGGGAACCTTGACGACATCTACGACGGAGAAGGAGCAGATTCCGTTGACAACCACGGCGACAACACTGGAGGAGACTTCATCAGACGCGATACCACCAGCAGAAGAGACTTTAATGCCGGTAGTGCTGGCTGTGCAGGAAAACTCGACGAACTTCGTTTCGCCCTCGATGGAGGCTTCAATGGATGCCGAATCGACAACAACTAACGAACATCGGTGTTGTTACTGTGACAAGATTTTCTCAAACAGCAGCAATGCTCGACGACACGAGAGGAGCGAATGTGCCAAGAACCTATATCGTAAAATGTTTGTTTGTGAGAAATGTCATAAGCAGTTTGCCAGAAAAGATAATATGAAAACGCACATGAAGGCATGCAAAGGTCCTGCTGTGCGGCAGAAAGTAAAGGTTTCGTCGCAACAACGATGCATCGATGTGCATAAGAGGATGCCTGGAAATGGTACTACTGTTGCAACGTCTGTATCTGGATCGGGTCTGAAAGGATCGTCTTCATCACCACGGTATCCTTGCAGCTACTGTGATACGTCGTTCGCATTTTCCCATGATGCACGAAGACATGAGCGGAGCAAATGCACGAAGAATCCATCTCGCATGAAGTTTCGATGTGATGAGTGTCATGAATGGTTTACTAGAATTGATAATTTGCGTCGACATGCGAAAAACTGTAAAGGTGAAGTCCGTGTGCCTACTGCTGAACTACCTGCAGAAATTTCGACTCCTCGGTTTAGGTTGAAGGCTCGTGAGCGTACAAGCAAGAAAACTGATGTGCAGCAACCGATTGGTATGACGTCTGAACAGGAAAATAAACCTAAGACTGTGTTCGGCGCATTACAAGTGAACGATAATGGTTTCTACTTGGCGCAGTCTGCATTTCGTGGAACATTGAAGGACTACTATTATTTAAATACGTTAGGTGAGTCGAAAGACATTTGTAATTTTCTTGACGATATCAGACAGAAGATAATCAATCAGCTTACTGATGATGTAGCAACAAACGGACCTTTGAAATATAACTTGTGGTTGGACTGTATATATGGAAAGCCATATCCGTTCGATGACAAAGTGAAGAAGTGTGCATTCAAGACATCGGCTGCAGTAATTTACAGTTCTAACGATGTGAAGCAAACTGTTAAAAACGGTATCCAGAAACTCTGTCAAGAAGAGGTGGACTATGTCTGTAAAGGTTCTGGCTGGACTCTGTCTAGTATAAACCGATTGGAGCTAAGAATTAGTCATTTCACACCGCTGCGGAACTAAATGATTATAAGATTGCTGGCTTTCGCAAATGATCCTGTAGTAGAATAGACATTATGTAATAAATATTATGTTTGTAAAAGAACTTGTGGTGTTTAATTCCTCGAACCTGTTACTATTATGTTAAATTGATGTTATATTTAATTTTTTTGCATCGTCCTAGATCGTACCAAGGACCTTAGTCGACCTAATCGATCAGTATATAGATTACAAATTTATTTAATGCATTTTGGAATTTTTCCCGAATTTCTAGCTAAATAATTATGGATTTTCAAGATGGCAGCCAAATGACAAGATGTCGGGTGTCACAGCAATAATAAATGATTACTGCACTCTAGCGGATAAGAATTAAACTAACATGGCGTCAGCGCACTCTCGCCGACGATACACTGATGATGGCTTCCAGCAGACGAGGACAAGATGGCGGACATGACGTCATACTACCTGACGATATATTTATGCTTTGAAAAAAAAAGTGGAGGGAGTCAGTATGCCTGCGTCCACCGTAGGGGAAGGATCGGTCGCCATTTTTAATTTTTCTTTGCCCTCACCGGGTTCGAACCGAGGACTCCAAACTCCGTGTCGTTAATGTATGATTTTTAAAAAAATTTTATTAAAATTTTATTATTTAAATTTTTTTATAATTTTAAAAAAAAATTTCGTTAAAATCGGATAATGAATAAAAAAGTTAAAGATGGCGGCCGTAACGGAAATTGCAACGGTGACGTCATAATTCAAAATGGCGGATAACACAATGCCGGAATGTTCGAGAAAACGAAATGATGTCATCCAAGATGGTGGATCCAAGATGGCCGTCGGGGTCAAGGTCAAAGGTCAAGGTCACATCCTGATAGAGGCTTAACTGAGGCTTGAGTTAAGGATGCTTAAGCCTCTATCAGGACATTTCTAGCCGTTGGTATTTTTGAGGAATAAAACGGGAAATTTTCCCTCGAAATGGGAATCTTTCCCTCGAATACGGGAAATTTTTTCTTAAAACGGGAATTTTTGAGTCATTTTGAGTCATTTTTGAGGAATTTTGAGGAATTTTTGCCGCCGTGACGTCACAAATCCAAGATGGCGGACACCGGCACCGGCACCACGCGCCAGCGCCAGATCTAGTTCCGTCATTCCTATACTACTAGTATTATTATATAGCTATTTTTTATAAGTAGTAATAGGGTATGTATTTTATGATGGATGCACCGATTTGTGATGAAACGATTTTATGATATATATATATATATATATATATATATATATATATATATATATATATATATATATATATATATTAAATGTTGTCATATAAATTTTGCGTCTTTTTAACTTGCTGCCTCCTCTCACTGTTCGCAACCTTATTAGTATTTTTTAAGCCTGCTATTAGTTTGGGTTTTAATATTTTTTTGGGTTTACCTGCGCTCGCGGTACGGGGCAATATATGAGTTTTACTGTGTCCCGGTTTGCGGAAGTTGTTTGGTTTGCCCTGGGTTAAGGTCAAACTTTACAGTACAATGCGTAGTACTAAGTTCAATGAGTGCGAAAGAGAGGCATCGACACGGGCCGACGCGTGAAACAAAAGATTTTGTATGAGTAATTAACATAATAAGGAGTGCCGCTCAACTCGGCTCGCGCGCGCCGGGCGGCGCGGCGTGGTGCGATGTTGCCGTTCGTATGTAAACAAACAAACGTTATAAAGAGCTCTGTCAGTGATTTCGCAGTTTTTCTTTTAAATATATATTAAAAAATAGTTGGTGCGCAAAATTTGAGATAAAAATGGAACATTATAGTGTGTCTGACACATGTAATGAATGAATCATAGATCAGATCTCAACCCGCTTCACCGGCGACCCGCCCCCGCGGGCTGCCGCCCGGGGCGGGCCGCCCCCTCCGCCCCACCCACGCTACGCCACTGCCCGTCGCCGCACTCCGCCGCCGCCGTCACATCCTTCGCCGAGATCCCACACGACGACTCGCTCGCAACTTCCACTCGGGACTCCGCCGCGCCCGCAACTCTATCGCCCGGAAACTCCCGACTCCACTGAACTCACTCACTCCCTGCCCTGGAACCTTCGTCCAAGGACTTCGCCACTCTGCCGCACCCGCGGCACTATTGCCCGGATCTCCGCCGCGGGAGAACTCACTCAGTCTCCGACTCAGACTGACTGATGTCCTCGGGCCTACCTCCTTATATAGCCCTTGGGTTCCCGTCCAGAACAATCGGGTATGTCTCCGAGATATCGCGCGACCTTCGCCGTCGAAATGTCCAGAAACGCGTCGTGAGTCCTGGCGAAGGACGCGGCGGCTGCTCAAAGAATGCCGATAAACGCAACAGCATCAGGTTCCCACAAAATGCGCCGATAAACATGTCTTGAGTCCTTTTATGCCGCAGTGCGGCCTCTTTTAAGTAACTCGATCTGAGGCAGATGCGCGCTGCGACGGTCAGGAAGTTGCGAGATAGTATGACACGAGATACCAGGGAGAGGATGCGGGTGGAAGGGGGCGCAGACAGGCCGAACGAGCGCGGCGACGCCAAGCACTGCAGCCAAGCGCGATCGTAACAGTATTTAAAAGATCGAAACACAATCAAAATGACTTTCGTTCCGTATCCGAAACTCTCGCGAAACAAACATACGAGTAAAGCGTGATTGCGTAACGGTATTTCACGATGCACTAAAACAAACAAAGATCAGTACTGTAGCATGTGTGCTACAGCTGCTACCTTTGATAATGTTTATGTTGGCAGAAATGGTTAACGTATTTTATTAATCTTTCGGATGCACTGGTAATACGAGTTATTTTGGATTTAAGTTTGTTATATGTTGTTTTAAAAAAGAAATTTGTAATTCTTGTTTAGTCTTATTATTTTTAAGTTTAAGATTTTAAGTTATTAAATTGGTCTGGAAAGTTCGAGGACACTACCGAATATGTTGGTAATCGCTGCGCTAGACGGCGCGCGAGCAGAACAGCTGATTGTGTGACGTCAGGTGAGACGGGCGAGCGGAGTCGCCTGGTAGGCCCAGGCGGGCGCGCACGTGAAGTAAAACGCGGGTTGAACATGGTGATGGTTCCACATCGAAGTAACTGTATACGAGTGTTCCTTTTTGAATATGAACGGGGTTCATTTATATAATTTAGAACGTTTTGGTACGATGAACGCGGTTGTTTGGTGAGGCGTGTGTGAATATCGCGAGGATTTTCCAAGGATGAATTATGTGCGCCGAAATAAACTCCAAGATGGTATGGCGAAGGATTCGTCATATCCGAACAATTACCTGTAGCTATGGTAACGTATAATGGCAAGGGTTTGCCATTAAAAACACTCGTGAGCAAACGAGTGTATTTGGTGACCGGACATCACGACGTCAAAAAGCAAGTAAGTGCCAGCCGTGCCACCGCCCCGTTCACCCCTTTGACCCCTGGTGCGAAACTATAATTTATGGATTTTTGGGATTTAAATTAACGGACTAATAAAACTGAAACAGGGATTTTACGTTCAGCGTGTTTCACCCAATCCCTGCCAGACCTAGAAGAAAAAAGGCGTCGACCGTTAGAAAATGACTTAACTGAGAAGGGCTTGTAAACCCATAATTTGTAATTTGCTAATTTTTTGGTATATTTATTTGCATGTTAAGGTGTGTCCATTTTTTGCTAGATTTCGCCTATGTTAATTGGTATTTACAGCGGTGATACGCCCGTTGCGTATCTATATTTGTATTTGTATTTGTATTAATATGTTCTTATATATTTTAAATGCCTTTTTGGTAATTATATTTAATTTTCGGAGCTCCGAAGTATATGATCAAATTATAATTTTTGGGGGGAATTGTTAAAGTATTTTTTTAGTATTATTGTATAGCTATTTTTATAAGTAGTAATAGGGTATGTATTTTATGATGGATGCGCCGATTTGTGATAAAACGATTTTATGATATATATATTTATTAAATGTTGTCATATAAATTTTGCGTCTTTTTAACTTGCTGCCTCCTCTCACTGTTCGCAACCTTATTAGTATTTTTTAAGCCTGCTATTAGTTTGGGTTTTAATATTTTTTTGGGTTTACCTGCGCTCGCGGTACGGGGCAATATATGAGTTTTACTGTGTCCCGGTTTGCGGAAGTTGTTTGGTTTGCCCTGGGTTAAGGTCAAACTTTACAGTACAATGCGTAGTACTAAATTCAATGATTGCGAAAGAGAGGCATTGAAACGGGCCGACGCGTGAAACAAAAGATTTTGTATGAGTAATGAACATAATAATGAGTGCCGCTCAACTCGGCTCGCGCGGCGTGATGCGATGTTGCCGTTCCTATGTAAACAAACAAACGTTATAAGAGCTCTGTCAGTGATTTCGCAGTTTTTCTTTTAAATAAATATTAAAAAATAGTTGGTGCGCAAAATGTTAGATAAAAATGGAACATTAAAGTGTGTCTGACACATGTAATGAATGAATCATAGATCAGATCTCAACCCGCTTCACCGGCGACCCGCCCCTGCGGGCTGCCGCCCGGGGCGGGCCACCCCCTCCGCCCAACCCACGCTACGCCACTGATCAGCGGTGGCTTCCTCGGCTTAGCCTGTGTGAGTAGCGTAGCCGCGGATGGCTGAGACGGCTGCAGCGACGCGGCGGGCGGCGCGCGCGGGGGGCCAGCAGAATGGGAAGAACTACGTCCACCGCGCTGTGGGACAGACCCCTGAGGCTGGCACACCACCCCACGAGACCGGGATGATGCGGAGCGAGCAGGAGAAGCTTCTGCACCGCGGCCTCCGGATTCATCACCAGACCGCAACGACGAGGACCGAGAGGCCCAGAGGACTTCACTTGCTGGTGTTTGGGATGTGCGCCATCCATCCACTCTTCAGAGTCATTGCACCATGCGGTGGCCACTGCACGCTTGCCGAGACGTCCCTCGGTGGCCTCCATCAGATCAGCAGAACCGTCCGCCACGCCAGACGGTGATGGGCGCGGGAGGTCGACCAGGCATTGGTGCAACGGTTGGCCAGCACCGGGGATGGAGTCATGGCAGCCGCAGACGACTGGAGCGAAGGCGGCGGTGCAAACGAAGCAGACGGCACCACCACGGGAGCTGGAGCCGCAGCGACACCAGCAGGGTAGGCAGCCGGGCGAGGAGGCGACAAGCATGGCGATGCAGAGACAGCCAGCGATGGCGCCACAGACAAGGTAGGAGAGGTGCCAGTTGGGGTCAGCAAGGATATACTGATTCTGCTAGCTTGTGAACTTCTCATTGTTGAGCAAAGATAGAGTTTTAGTCCAAGCCAGAATTCTTTGTATTTTGTAATTTTTTTATTTCAATTTTTTTAATTTTTTTTATAATTTTATGTTATCAAAGAAAATGTGTGGTGGGTTTCTCCGTGTGTTCCCGATTATCCACGTCAATATTATGATGTTTTTCTCTGTGTGCTCCTAATTATTCTTGTCAATATTATGATGGTTTTCTCCATGTACTCCTGATTATTCTTGTCAATATTTTGATGGTTTTTTCCATGTGCTTGCGATCATTCATGTGGT
Source organism: Bacillus rossius redtenbacheri (assembly GCF_032445375.1). Taxonomy (NCBI): domain Eukaryota; kingdom Metazoa; phylum Arthropoda; class Insecta; order Phasmatodea; family Bacillidae; genus Bacillus; species Bacillus rossius. The sequence goes on from NC_086330.1 coordinate 232,781,444, forward strand.
TGCTCCAAGTGCTTCTGGTTATTTCTAGGAAACCGATCTCTCCATGAAGGAGTTTTACTCTTAATGAGACATGTCATTTTATTCAAGGTTACATTTAATGAGTGAATTTCTGCTACTGAATCAACACTTGCAATATTTTTATTAGGTGGAATTTAAAAAATATCATTACTCAGTAAAATAATAAGCTCTGAAAAATCTGAGAAACTCTAAGGGCAGTATTCCAAGACGTTTGAGTAAGGTAGCGAATATGCACTGCCTTGTTGGGCACCTGCTGTACCCTAACTCTCGGGTCATATTCCAAAACATGTCCTAACTGAACCCCTATAAGGTATCAGATCGGCAGCCATTTTAATAAACGAGGACTTGTGCGAGGCTATAAACAGTTGTACTTCGTGGAATACATCGTAATTTTAGCTTATTTTTTAAAACTGTGGAATTATAATGTGAAATAAAATATTTAATTTTGGATGTACAAGAATAAACGATGAATTTTTGGCCACATTATTGTTTGCTGTTTTTTAAGATTTTAGGGGGGAAATTGTAATCGTAAAAGTTCCGTTAAAGTTTATTAAAAAGGAAAATATATACATATATATAGTTATGGATCAAATCGGCAACAGGTAGGACATCAAAAAATCAGTGCCCTAAAAATAAGGGACTGGCCGTGTCCTATCTTGCACTTGGAATATGGTTAGGGTACAGGTATTGCATATTCAACACCTAAACCCTTATTTTTGTGTCTTGGAATACGGCCCTAACTGGAATAACAAACTTCCTTCTCCTTGGAGTCTAGCGAAGCCATCCTTCTATTGCGATCGTTAGTGCGCATCCCCTATAAAAGAAATAATTAATATTTACCTGCATGCAACACGTGGTGACATCTGTTGTTGAATAGCAGAACTACTTATAAGTACCTTTGCATGAGATAACTGAACTCTCGCTGACGAAATATTTAAAGAATTCTATTTAAGGAATGGTTTTAATTAGAGCTCTTAGTTTGCATTTGCCATTAATCGCAGAAGCTAACATGTACCCTTGTCCATTGCCTTTAGTTGTATCAAAACATCACTGTAGATACTGCAGCAAGGTGTTTACATTGAGAAAGAATGCTAACCGACATGAGAGAAGCTAGTGTAATTGCAGTTAGTGTCAGAAATCCTTTGATAGAAGATATTATTTGGATAGACATTACAATAACTGTACAACTAAGATGAATAATTATAACGAAGACTGTGCTACAACATCGCGGAAGAGGATCGAAGGCTAAAAAAATAATGCTAAAAATACTGATCTAGATCACGATAATAATTTAAAATTCAAAACAAACGAAGAAAGTTGCGACCACATTAGACATGAAAATATATTTACACCAATATCTGGTCGTCTCCATGAAAATGTGAAAGATGGAGAACCACCTGAAGCTGACAAGACCGAAGACTGTGATGAATCATCTGAAGCTGACATGATTGAAGATTGTGGTGACACATCTAAGGCTGACATGATCGGTGACTGTGCTGACACATCTAAGGCTGACATTATTGAGTACTGTGCTGAAGCACCTAAATCATGCAAGGGCGAAGACTGTGATGGTGGCTTGAGATCAAAACGATGGAAACGACGTAATAAAATAAATTATCCCGATCAAGTTTGTGATAATCACTGGCTCGATGACGAAAGTGACCTTGTGGTTGATGTTAAAACGGAAGACATCAGGGATAATAATATTTATTATAAACATACAAGGAAGATGAACGTAGCAGAAGAGATTGATTATACCTAGACTTGCCATACGTCCCGGTTTCGCCAGGACAGTCCCGGATATACTGGGTTGTCCCGGTGTCCCGCCCGGTTGTTGAAATAGTCCCGGTTTAGATTCAGGGCACAGTTTCTTGGAAATAATTGAGCAAAATTATTAGATCAGAGAAATATTAATCTGCTCGTGTGTGATCAGTAACATTTTGGTAAGTAACACAGTAATACAAATTTACAGAAGTCTGCAGCAGAGAAGTCCGTTGGAGGCGAAGCCTGCAGTCGACGTAACCTTGAATCAACCAATACGCATCCCGCCCCTACGTGATTGTCATTGTCAATATGTTTCCCCACTCTAGCAGCGCCAAAATATATACCTACCACTTACGAAACTGCCCGACTTGTACCAAGCACTAACGGAATCTCGCGGTAGTCGCCATCTCCAACATTCCATCAGTCACGTACTAGCATGTACACATGTGCAGTATTAGTTATTAATTTATTATTAATATTAAGTATTAACTATTCATCGTCATTTCAGTGTGTTTTACAGGAGTTAAATATATTGCCTTAATCGATTTAATAACTATTTGTATAGTTTTCCTTGCATCAAGTAGGCAAAACAATGTAACAGTTTGTGTGTCAGTGTGACTTTGTGTTTTTCATCGAGTAATCTAACCTCAAAACCATGCCGAAAAGAGTCTGCAAATTTAGTGAAAGCCTTCAGAGTAAATTTCCGTTTTTAAAAAAGGTATGTACACACGATAATAGAGTCAAATGTGAACAATGTGGCTCTGACTTTTCCGTTGCTCACGGAGGACAAACTGATATTAACGACCATTTAAACTCAAAGAAACACAAAAATAGCTTACTAAGCCTTGCTGGATCGTCAAAAATATCAACTTTTTTCAAAAATACAAATCCTCTTGATTCTGAATATGAAATAGCTGCTAAATAAGCGACATTCGCCTATCATACATCAAATCACAACATAAGCTTCAATTTCAACACATGTTCCTCTAGATTGATTTCCAAATTTTTTGAACCAAAATTTTCATTGGGAAAAACCAAATGTTAGGCTATAACATTAAATGGAATAGCACCTTTAGCGCTGAAAGAATTAAAAAATGATGTAATAAATGCAAATTTTGTTACGCTAAGTATGGATGCTTCCAACAGAAAAGAGGTTAAACTTGTCCCCATAGTTGTGCGTTATTTTAAACAGGAATCTGGAGTGCAAGTCAAACTACTAGAATTTAAATCTGTACCTGGTGAAACTGCAGACATAAATATTAACAAGTCATCTTATGACAGTCATCAAGGAAAATAAACTGGAAGATAAAGTAGTGGGCTTTTGTGGTGACAATTGCAACACAAACTTTGGTGGAATCAAGAGGGCAGGGAAAAACAATGTTTTTACTCTTGTAAAGAATGAACTGGGGAGAACAATAAATGGTATCGGTTGTGGAGCTCACATTGTCCACAACGCAGTCCAGACTGCAGTAGATGTGCTTCCCATTGAAGTCGAAGCCCTTGTAGTAAAGATTTAAAAGTATTTTCACATCTATACAGTAAGGGTCACTCAGCTCAAAGAGTTCTGTGAGTTTGCAGATGTTGAATATTGTAAATTATTAAAACACAGTAATACAAGATTCCTCGCCCTCATGCCTGCAATTGAACGAATTTTACAAATATTTCCTGGTTTGAAGGAGTACTTTCTTATCTCAAGAAATGTGTCCAGCTCTGATAAAAAACTTTTTTGATGATGAATGTGGTGAAATGTTTCTTTGGTTTGTGCATGGCCAGCTAACATTGTTTAATAAAACAATTTCAGCCTTGGAAAAAAGTAAGTCCAGTGCTACTGATGTTGCTCATTTATTACAGTTGTTGAAGGAGAATTTAAAAGAAAGAAAAGAGTCAAACTTCGTTCCCCAGGGGGCTAAATGTCTCTTAAAATCATTTCAAGGGAAAGACAATGTAGACTGCAACCGCATTGCCAGTGACTTCAAAGAATTTTACAGTCGGTGTATCTCTTATCTTGACCTGTGGGAAGACTGTTTCGGTGAAGCACGAGACTTTGTCTGGATCAATGAAAACATCATTTCATTGGAAAACGTTGAAAGAACAGCAGAGTTGATAAACAAGAATCTCGGAAAACCTAAGGTTAACACTGACGAGCTTTTTGATGAGGTTGTTCTTGCCAAGAAATTTTGGGCTTCTAAAGTAGGTGATTGGGAAAGAGAAGAAAAGGAAAACGATCGTAAAAAATCAAGCAAGAAAACATCGCAATGTCTAATCTTGGAATGGTTGTTGAGTCTGTGTTCTGTCTTCCTGGAACGTCCGCCCCATTTGAGCGGGTTTATTCGATGATGAACAGTGCCTGGAGTGATGAACGGGGTTTGATGCATGAGTCCACAGTCCGCGGTTTGATGGTGTGCAAAGTTAACTTCGGACTTAGCTGCAATGAATTGTATGATAAAATTAAAGAGAAGAAGGACTTATTGAGAAAGGTTCACTCAAGTGAAAAATACGAGTGGTACAACAAGTAGAAAACTGTTTTGTTTTGTAAAAATATGTTTGTGTACCATTATGAATAAAATAACAAAGATTATCTATTCTATATTTTAAGTGTTTTTTACATTACTGTTTTCATAACCCCCCCCCCCCCCCCCCCACGACGAAACCGACATCCCTAAAACCTAAAGTAAAAAAGACAGAACTGTCCCGGTTGGTCCGTGAAAAAATATGGCAACCCTAATTATACCTCATGGGAAGATCCTAACATATTGGTTGACATGCTAAGACTTCTACATAGCTCGCTTTGTGCAGGAAACTATTCGAGCATCAAAGAAATATCCTTCATACTCAACGAACTGAGGGAATCTGGCTACATACAATAATGGCTTCGATTAAAGGCATTTGTATAAACTTGAAGAAAAATTAATATATTTTTTTCTCGAAATGTATTTTATCATTTCTTGAAATCTCATTTCTAAATAAAATTTATAACTTAAAGGTGTAAAAAACTCACCACTGACAGCCAAAATGTATAGGTACTAATAAAGTCATGCAAGTAATCATGTCAAGTTCATTAAAAAAAGTAATTGAAATCAGTTGGGGCATTTGGAGCAGTTGGAGCTGTTGAGCATTTGAAGCATTTGGAGCAGTTTTAGCTGTTGGAGCTAAGAATTAGTCGTTTCATGTCTATGCAGGGCTAAATGTTTATAAGATTACTGGCTTTCGCAAGCGATCCTGTAATAGGATAGAAATTATGTAATAAATACTATGTTTGTAAAAGAACTTGCGGTGTTTTATTTCTCGAACCTGACACTTTTCTGGTATTTAAATTAAATTTATTTTTAGTTTCGTCCATAGATCGAACCAAGTTTCGATTTAATATGTAAAGTAATGTGTGATTTTTTAGGTGAATTTTGGAATTTTTCCTGAACTAATAAGTCAATAAATACAAATATGTAAGATGGTGGTCGTAATGGTGTAAAGGATGATGGTAGTAGATGATTTAAAGTCTCTTTTAGGACTTTGATCATGATTTATTAAAATTATTTTTTACACAAAGTCAATTTTTTTTGCATCATTCAAGGATCGAACCAAGAACAGGAATTGATATAATCAATCATTACTTTAATGAGTGAATTTTTTGATGAATTAAGGATTTTTTTCCTGAATTTCTAGATAAATAATTACACGATTTCAATATGGTGCCCAAATTCCAAGATGGCGGGCACCTTAGTAATAATAAATTATTACTGTACTCTAGCGGGTAAAACTTAGACAAGTATAATAGTAATGTACTCTATAAGACGTGTACAATGGCAAGGGGTGAGTTTTCCACTAGGGGAAGCTACTACTGGTGTAGGAACATCCGTCCCATTCATAAAGTGGGGGGTCCGGGGGTCCTCTCCCGAGAAAAATTGAAATTATAGGGGCAAATTGGTGCTATTTAAGTGGTTTTAGTGCCTAAACATATAATATACACCTGGTAGACATATTAATATTTTTATGGTACATATACCTAATTTGTTTGAGTGAAGAATTTAACAAAGATACCTTTATCAAACCCAAAGACTTAGCCAGTCAATATCTGTATTATTTTTGTACCGCGAGAATTATAATATGTATTACAATTCTCATTGACAGAAAATAAATTTTTAAATTGCAATACTAATTAAATCTTTAATAGAACAAATTATAGCATTCCAGTAATATTTATGACAACATGTTAGATTTTTTAAAATGAAAACTGTAGGTATCTACAAAACAGTAAAAAACGATTTAGAATTAACATTTTTAATGATTTTCACAAACTCACCTATTATGCGCAACGTCCCAGCTGTTTAGATCACTATGCCTCAAAGCAGTTTACACTCTTCACGGGTACTTGCCTTATAGGTTAATATAGGCCTTCTGAATAGATTTCATACAACAAACAACAAAACTACCCTAACTTTTGTACACAAAATTCATTCTTCTCTCCTTTTTTCTCACAAATTCCGCCGTGACACATTCATAAAACTCAACTGTCAGTTTTATTTTTGACAAAAGTTTCTTCTCTATAGAGGAAAGTGCGAGACCAAATAGTCTGTTTTGCCCCATTGTATTTCGTGAGTAAGTTTTCATTCGTTTTAACGTAGAAAATGAACGCTCCACAGATGATGTTGTAAACAGTATTGTTGCCACCAACACATACAAATTATGGAACTGTGGAAGAGCATCTTGTAAATCATTGTCATGAATGTATTTAAGAAAATTTTGAACACTTTTGGATTTCATAGCATCTCGACTATACACAACTTTGAGTTCAGACCGTAGCTTATCAAGTTCAAAATAACTGCCATAATATTCGATTAGGGACTTAAATTGTATCTCAGGAAATCTCTGTGAAAACTACTGGAATTTTGGAGCATTTATAAGTTCTAAAAATTTTAATTTATTGATGTTTTCGAACCGAGTTTTGATTTGTGTCATGATATTGTCTAATTAATATTTCAGCATGTAGCCACGAATACTCTCGCGTTTGGTCTTCTACTTCTTTTTGTTTCCGACGTTTATTTTTTAGTCCTAGGCCGAATTTTAGCGTGCCACAGAAAACACTTTCAAAATCGTTTCTGAGTTGACAGAGAAATGCTTTCGTTTCTTGTATTTCCTGAATACAGAAACTGATGTCGTGTTGTTTGGTCTGCAGTATATTATACAGGTGTCCAGTGCTGTCAAAAATCTTAGAAAATAGAACTAGGAAAAACACATTTTCAAAAGTTTCTAGAAAACTTGACGTCATCCGACCGAAGGCCACCCTAAAGCCCGACCTGCAACCGCCAGCATTCAACCCCGCTAACGGAACGCGCCCCTAGCCATGGCCCACCCGAGTCAGGCGAGCCATTAGCAGCCAAGGTAGAACCCAGCCCCATAATAAACAGACCGACATTACAGCCGACCACGTTGCTAAAACACACACAGAATATTAAACAATATTACGTATAAATTAAAAGTTGATTAACGAAAGTGCGACGTAGGAGTGCCCGGGCACTCACGTGTGTAAATGTGTCGATACGTGTGTGAGTGTTCCCCTGGCGGCCTTCTGCCTAGATTAGTTAATTAACCCATGTGACAATTATTAACCCTTGTGTTTCGTTACTACCCCCCACCGGCGAGAGACGAACAGTCTCTGGTGTGACGTATAATTTAAAGGACACAATTCGTAAACATACTAACTCTAAATTGTAGAAGGGATGAGTAATGTTAATTTAACCTTAATAATTAATGTAGGAATTTAGCGCCCTTAAAATCTCTTACTAACATGTTACATTAGAAAATAACGTAATGAGGTCATCCTTGGCGCGAGGGACACAGAGCCTCGGCCGGATGCCATCACATCACGCCAGTACAGCGCGACTCGCGGACCGGGGCGGACGCACGTCCCACGGAGAGACATCATCCATTGTCTGCATTGAACTCACTTCTGGTAATTATAGTCACTTCCTCGAAACCTCTTTTTTCTAATCTCTCCGTGCGTACCCGGTCCAATTTTCGGTCCAGGACTTAATCCGGCCGCATAACTTTTAAAACCCTTTGCACCATACTTGGTCTGCGGGGTAGTTTTCAGTATACGGCACGGGCCGCCTCCCGAACCACAGAAATTGAACTAAAACCAGTCGCCCCGGCGCTGACACCACCCCGTAGGGGAACTTGGACGAATTTAGCTGCGGTCCGCGCTCCACTACCGTGGACGCAAACACCGCCTCGAGACATTGATATACGGGATTGGCCGCCTCCAATCGCCCCCACCCCGCTTTTGTATTACCAGGCTCAGAACCGCCTAGTGCCACGCTAATACGTAACATTTAGTAATTTTGTGCGACGCCTTGAACCTGGAACGTTCTTGAGTAAACTTGTGCGATGCGCCACCACGTAACATTCAGTAAATTTGTGCAACGCACCATCACGTAACATTTTTTTGTGAACTTGTGCCACGCCTTTATTACATAACTTTTAAACTAACTTTGTGTAATTGTGTAACTTCTGTATTGTGTGACGTCACCCTCTGTACGACGTGGTGTGTAATCAACAGTATTACACCAAACCCACAGTCGCATGAATAAACGACGCATGTCATTTGTTGCACTACTTCAGCGCCTAATCAATTAATAATACGACTCCCAACCACCACCAAGTAGGGAACTCCTCATATCCCACGCAACACCGCCGACGATCCTAGTGGGCCACGCAGGGCAATCGACCCCACGACCCACCTATCGACTAGAAACAGAGCTAGTCTGGCGCCCACCCGGAAACACTACATCGACAACAGCCATTCCCACTAGGAGCCGCACCGGGACTCGAGCCCGAGACCCTGGACGACGGCAAACTGATGAAACCTTTTGCTGAAGAAATAGTGTCACTATCCTATTCTTGTGGATGTTTACCGCGCGCGCAAACAAACATTACGATTTCGTGTAACACTGTATTATCCTATTCTGTGGGTGTTAGACAACACTGGTACTGACCTACAAAAATTGGTACTTCAGTCCAAATACTGGTTCACATGACAAAAATTGTCGTCACAGTTCGCGCATATTTTTAAAACTAACTGTGAAACTCGCCTAAGTCTAAAACTGGCTTTTTTGTTAATTATTTGTAGCATAGTAAAAATTAAATCATAGTATTTTTCGTACCAACACAAAATAAATTATCTTCATACGTGATCAGAAACTCTGTTAACTGGTACGTGTACCAAGAAACTGGCACGTCAATCATTCCTGAAACGCCACCTCGCCACCTGCCCTGCCGAACTGTAGCGGACATAGCCGAAGCAGTCAGCGGAAGAATTCCACCTTCTGCTTCGGCCATGTTCGCTTCAGTTTGGCAAGAAAGTGTTACCTTCCTAGCTTCTAACACGTATTTTTACAGTCAACCCCCTCCTCGAACCTTTGTACCATGCCACCCCCCTTCCGAAAGGAAACTACTGCAGCAGCCTTCCTGCTGAAAGCGGTCCTACCAGTGCTTCTAAACGTAGCAATGCTTCGAAAACAGCATGTCTTGTGTGTCAACGAGTTCTTTTCTTATAGCGCACAGTATTGGGTCCCAAGAAGATAGTGTAAAAAATACATACACCTAACTGCACGAGCCAAAGTAAAATACTATTCTGAATAAAATATTTATTTAAAAAATACGATGTCTGGAAACTGCCTGGGCAAGCACTGCTTGCCTTGCTTGCCCTGACGAGATGCCACTGGACATGTACACACAAGATGGAGTCCTCCAGCAGACCAAAACAAGATGGTGGCAATGACTTCTAGCAGGTGGTAGCTCCTGGTAGCATGTACTGAACACAAAATGACGTATCCATAATGGTCTTCAAAGTCAAAGTAAAATTTCAAGGTTAAGGTTAAATTTCAAGGCCAAGGTTAAATTTCAAGGTCAATGTCAAATTTCAAATTCAAGGTCAAATTTCAAGGTCAATGTCAAGGTAAAATTTCAGGGTCAAGGTAAAGTTCAAGGTCAAGGTCAAAGTTCAATGTGAACAGTTGAGGACAAATGTATGCCCATACAGCACACAATGTTTCAGTAACATGTCTGTGATATTGCAGTAACATTACTATGTTTCGAATAGATTACATTTCATCTGTCATGTTTCTGGAATATTTCATAAACATTTCATTGGACACATAGTACTCATGTCTATAAATGAAGTTTCAGATACATTTCAGCAAGATTCGTTTGGCAATATTACATTGTGGTTGATTCTGAAATGTATCTGAGACATTATATTGAAACTTCCCATCATGTTTGTTGGCACTGAAGTTTAGAAATCTTTGTCTTTGTGTATTATTTCTTGTTTTGGCGCAGTATTTTGGTACTTGGATTTTTATATGTGGTGAATAAATTGTAAGTTTTAACATTATTTATTTCATGTTAGTTTACTTTTTTTTTGTTTTTACTTTCGCACTTAAGCAAGTACCGGTATAGAAACATTCTTTTATGCGTCTTCGAAATGTGTAAATCTGTAGGTTAAGGAATGTCTTTTTTTGTCGGTATGCTTAACATTCCCGTGCCATATTTATATGTGCGCTGTTTTCAGTCTGATTTTTTAATTTATGTGATGCATTAACAGGATATTCGCGATTTAATAAAATTGCGAAAGCATCTAATGAGTTTTCTACTTACTGTAGCTATATATGGTCGTTGACTGTAGAACACGAATGCTAATGTATGGGTTATTTATTATCTTTAGTTAAAAATCACACGCTTATAGGTTCCTAAATATTTTGGTTTTAATAGCATTTGATTAAACCAATTTATTTTATTCAGTTATCACCTTCGGGCTTTTATAATATACTTAAGTAAATATATTTCATAACCTATAATATGTAGTTAAGGGTAATTAATGTTTATTTACTGTGCACAACACATAAATTAATTATGTTGTGTTTATTTTAATATAAATATTGAAGTTTTTTATTTGAAATAATTTACAATTCTACTGGTTAAGTAATTATTTTTATTATGTTATGTTCTGCACTCTGTAGTACTTACATCGTATGTTGTAGGCCTACGTATTACTATTAACGGAAATTTAATAAAGCCTGCTATTATATCTGGCTTGTCATAAATGTAATTTATTGTAAGTGAATGCACTAGGCCTACACATATAATTAGACAGCGGTTTCATTAATTGCCATTTCGCATTTATTTCTGCAATCTGGCCTTCATTTTATTGGTGGGCTGGAATTGCAGCGCAAAATAATTGAAATAAATCTTGTCCTTTACCGCAGAGAAGGTACAAGTCTTCGAGTTGTGTTGTATTAAGCATAAGCATCATTGGTTTTTCTATTTAAATTAGTTTTTTTTATGCTAAATTATGGTAGTAACCAAGTATGTTTGATTTGGAGAGTTTGACAAAACCTAATTCCATCCATTATATGACAATAAAGGAAACACATTAAATGATGATTTATTAGATTACATGTGTATAGTTATGTAGTGGTAGCAATTTAAATAATGAAAATAAACATTAAATGTGCACTACAAAGGATAATATTGAGAATCTGCTCAAAAAATTACTAGAAATTTTAGAGTATTATTGCACAAAAACATGGGCTGAATTGTAATGATGTAACATCACAGGCACTGTTCACACAGACACTTATTAGGAAATCATTAGGATTTAAATTTAAGTTTTCTTTTAAAACTTTGCTTAAAATGTGTTATTATACAATGTCATGGGCCTCTTTGCATTAACCAGACACCATTAAATTGATTATTAGGAATGTAAATAGCATGTTAAGAAATTCCCAGTAAAGAAGTATTCCTGCTTAATAAGTTTGAAAAAAAAAATGCATAGGTTGCAATACCAATTTGTCCATTTTAAGATACTTTTAGTTTTGAAATTTATCATTGGCATCAGAAACTTTTTTTTTCTGTTTGCATGGTAATTTAAAAATAAATAATGTAACAACTTAGTGTCTACATGTTTAAAAATCTCACATACATGTCATAATTGACCTGAAACAAGTTAAAAATAATTGTTTTTTCTTCTTTTTTTTCCAGCAAAAATCTCCAAAAACATCTGCATAGAGAGTCAGTTAAAAGTTTCATGTATTGTATATATTATTTATATATACTTATATATAGTTTTTTTTATTAAAGTCTACTTCTCAGACTATGTTGTTATTTGTTATTGAAAATACCCCTTTGCATCTTTGCCTCTATTGTTAAGTATTCAAATGGAAAGAACCTGGTTTGACCTGGTGTGGCTTTCTGATTATGGTTATACATGGTTCTTAACTTACTTCAGGTGCATTCTTGGCTGGTTTCATAACATAGATCATAGAAGTTACAATCCAAAACCCTATTGTCTGTTTGAATAAGTGTCTCTATCTCTAATGACTTCATTGTTGACGAGTTAGGCCAAACTAGCTACCTTCTATTTTGTACAAAGTATAACTCGCCATTCATATTATTTTAAAATTTTGTACTGCATATTACAAAATTATTTATATTATTTGTTTACAATAAATTTGTGATCTCATTTGAATATAGTTTGTGTGGAAGTACTGTTGTGTTAATATTATTTTGTGTATTTACTTTGAAAATTTGGATTTTAGAGACCCTATATACTATTGCCATATTGTATTTGTTGTTTTATCCTTAGGCTATTTAGTCAATTTGGTAGTATTAAAATACAAATATAAAACCTAGCTTAATCCACGAACTTTAGGTAGATTAACATGCTATCTATAGAAAAAATTAAGGAAACCAGATTTTTTATGGACTGCCACTATTGTATCTTCAGCAAGTCACTGGCCACTCAATGTTAGGGAAGTTGGATCAATTTGAGCTCTTGTCTGATACAATAAGTCTTTCAATTAGGGAAAGTGACATTGCAATGTTAAAAAGTATTTCTCATTGCACATTTGTTTCATTCCCATTTATATTCCACTACTTCACCACCATCTCACTTCATTTAGGCTGGTCAGACAAGTTTTTTGTTTAGTGAGGACAGCCGATTCTAGTCCAGTCTCATTTATGTTGAGCTTGTGTGAAATGGAAAACAATATGTCGATTATAAAGCTATATGATGAAATTGTATTAAGACTGCATTGTTTCATATTTAGACCCTCTGTAAATTAGTATATGTGTTGACGACAGTCGTCGTACCCTCCCAGATACAGAGGCCGTACCTGGCCACCGACGCGGGCCTGAGGGGGCCTGTTTTCCCCCCCAGTGAACCCCAGTGTGTGCGACGGCCAGGGACGCACCCGCGTGCGCCCTAGCATGCCAACGAGTGTTTTTTCTATGTGACTTTATCTTTTATTTCAGTGTGTATATATTTGTAAACGAATAAGGGATTTGAATGTGTGTAATTAACTTATTTTATTTATTATTCATTGTGCAAGTTCGCTGTGTAATTAATGTCTCGTGTATGTCTTTGTAAATAATTCAATAACTTTTTCTGAAGTGTTTCGCCGTAGTATGTAATTGCAGCCTGGCGCGCCGCGGGACGGAGCTCTCTCCCACGCCGGCCGATTTTCCCCTCCCTCCCCGCCACCCGCGGGCGCCGGCCCGCGGGCGAGCGGGGAGAGGCAGTCGCGTCCTGGTCTCGAGCGGAGACAGACGTGTTCGTTGCTCCGCGAGCCGCGCACGTTGCGCTCGGGATTGAACGTTCGCTCAGTCCGCAGTCGGTCACGGCAGCTGAGCTGCCACCGCGAATCAGCTTAGCATTGTTAACTTACGAGTCATCGGGAGACGTGTCTAGCGGGCAGTTTCTACAACGCGAACGTGGTGCTACGAGTCTCTGAACTTTTCGCCGTCCACGGAACATTACGTAACGGGCCGCGTATGTACAGCGCTCCGTCTTCGGGCCCTCTCTCACTGAGTCAGCCTAGCATTAATAAACTTTACGATTCGCGCCGAAACGTATTTGAGAACCGCCCCGTCATCAGGGAGTCCGTGTCGCCGTGGTAGGGCACTTGTTCCGCGACGGTTCCGCCAGGCTGCGGCAGGACTTTATAAGCGTTAATAAAAGACGGCTCGTGAAATTCGTTAATGCCGTGTTCTGCTTGCGACAACCTACCAACATTCCTCGCAATCACTTCACTCTCCCTCCAGGTCCCGCCTTTCCCGGTCCCGGCCACGTTGGCCTGGACCCACACCTCTCCGACGAGGGCAGTACGGGCATAACAGGACATTTATTTCAACGGGAAAACGGGGACCTGAAGCCGAGGGACGTCATTTGGCGCCCAACTAGTGTGGCCGTAAGCATACGCAAGCGCACGCAAGCGCGCAGGTGCAGGACAGAACGGAAGCAGATGCGGCTGCGCGGCGTGGGAGCGGCTCGAATTCGAGACGTCGCGCCGGCGCGCCGGCGGGAGATAACGCAGCGCGGGAACGGCGCGAACACGAGACGTTTCGGCGAGAGATAGCGCGTCGTGTGGGACAGAAATACAAGACGGCGGTGCAGCGGTATCCCGGACTGAAGATAACGCGCTGGGGAGGATCGTATTGTATTACTGGGGGAGATTGTGTTCACGATCCGCGGATCAGTAGCACAGGAGGACAGGATGGCGTGGAAACAGGCGGGACAAGAAAGATACGATCTAATCAGTTTCGAAACGGACTTGTGTGAGGAGGGAGACTCCGCGAAAATGGACGTAAAAAACGAGGTGTGCGGGTCCGGCGGCGCGGCCGAGGGCGCGAACAGCACGGACAGCACAGTTGAGGACAGTAATCGGGAACAGGGGGACAGGCACGCGGACGCAGATGGGCCGGTAGTGCGGTACGTGAGCGCGCAGTTTGAGTTGCCAGAGTTTGCGGGGAGAGACAACGAGGACCCGCGGGAGTTTTTGCGGGAGTGTGAACACCTCCTAAAACTGTACGAAGTGCGACGGGCGGAGTGGACGCCGCGAGTGGCGGGACAGCTCCGCGGTGAGGCAAGGAACTGGTGGTCAATGGCCGGGAGTTTTGATACCGAGTGGGGACATTTTGTACGCCAAGTCAAAACTAGGTTTGATAACGATCAGGCGCGGGCAATGTGTTTGCGGACATTTTATTGCCGAAACCAGGAGGAGGACGAGAGTGCAGAGCAGTTCATTTACGAGAAGTTACGCATGTTCCGCCGATTGGGGACAAGTGGGGACGTGAGTGCGGCGTTGCCAACCATTGTCGAACAATTGCTGCCAGAGTTTCGCCCCTTCATGAGGACGGCTGCTGGTCGTGACACGGAGGAGTTCGTGGCCCTCGCCCGCGTGATCGAACGTGACATGTCGCAGTGGAGGACGGCACTCAGGGGCGCGAGAGCTCCCCGTGCTCGCTCGGGGCCGCGGGGGGTCACCGTCACAGAGGTCACGGACAGTGACTTGGCCGTGGTGAGCTACGCCGGCGGCGCGGGACCGCGCAGGACAACAGACCGCGGTGGCACCAGGGAACGCCCGGAACCAGCTGCGACAGGAGGAGGACGTCACGAGCGGACAGATACGAGAGAGAGGGACGAACGTCCGCCGCGATGCCGTTTTTGCCCGGACGCGTACCATTTGCATCGCCTCTGCCCCACCAGAGCCGCGTGGGAGGAGGCGCGCGAAGGCAACACGTCGCAGGCGGGAAACGCAGGACCGGGGGCGGAGGGACAACTGGGTGCCGCTCCCCGGCCCGCCAGCCACCGGCAGTCCCAGTAACTGACAGAACACGTCGACCACCACCGGCGCCTACCGCACTAACGTCCTGTATGCCGCCGGGAAGCAGGGGACAACGGGACTACTCCTCATCAGCTGTCCCCACGCCGAGGCAACTGCGGGGACAGCTGACTGCCGGCGCCACCACCGCGGCCCTGAGGCCGGTTATACCAGGGCCGGACCAGCCGCCTCGTCGACCTGTCGTCGACGAGGTGGACCACCGGAACGTCAACACGTCGGCGCCGGAGCGAGCCGCGGACCTCGCCGCGAGTTCCCCACGCCCGGACGGCCAGGTGGCCGGGGGCGGTGGGGGACAGACGACTGCACAGCTGGGGCAGGTCGGCCCCGAGGAGCCGGAGCTGCTGCGAATTCCTGTCCGCGCTAACGGGCGGGAGATGCTGGCCCTGGTGGACACCGCCGCCAGCCGAACCTACATCGCGGCCCACCTGGTGGGAGCGGAGGCAGTGACACCGCGGAGGGAGCTGGTGCAGCTGGCCACCAGGGACGCCGTCGTTGCAGCAGGGGGCATCACTCAGGTAACAATGAGCATCGTTGGTCACGTCAGCCACGTCGAGGCCTGGGTGGTCCCCGAGCTCCGCGAGGGGCTGATTCTGGGGGTCCCATGGCTGCACGAGGTCGACGCCACCGTGGAAGTACGAGCTGGCCGGATGCTCTTCGGCACCCAGGGGCGCTGGACGGTGTACGGCGTGCACCAGGTTCCCCCCAGTCCCCCTCAGTCAGTCATTCGCCTAGAAGACCTTCAGCACGGTGTTCCAGAGGAGTACGTCGATGTCATCAACCATGTCCTCACCTCTCAGGCACAGGTATTTGCGGCCGCGGACCGGCTACGACGGACAAACGTGACGGAGCACCGGATACCGATGGTACCGCACCGCCCTCCCTTTGAGAAGGTATACGGATTTGGCATCCGGGAACGGGAGGCCATACAGACTCAAATTGACGAGATGTTACGTGACGGGGTAGTGGAACCCAGCACCTCCCCGTATAACTCACGGGTGGTGCTGGCCACCAAGAAAGACGGAAGTCTACGCTTTTGCGTAAACTTCAAGGCGATAAACAAACTGACCATTCCCGCCCCGCCCCCGCAGATCAATATCACAGACGCACTGGCAGGACTGGGGGACGCCACTATTTTCACGACACTAGACTTAAAATCAGGCTACTGGCAGGTGCCGGTATGTCTGGAGGACCGCCCTAAGACGGCATTTACGGCACCAGACGGTCGACGTTACCAGTTCTGCGCCATGCCGTTTGGTCTCATGGACGCCCCTGCCACGTTCCAGGCCCTGATGGTACGTGTTCTGGATGGGTACATTGGTGAGTTCGCCAGTGCCTATCTGGACGACGTTATCATCTGGTCCAGGACGTGGGAGGAACACGCGCACCATCTGGCATTGGTGCTAGAACGTATGGCCAGACACGGACTGACGTGCGCCCCAAAGAAATGCCACATTGGGGCCACGGAAATAGAGTTCCTAGGACACATAGTGACGGCGGAGGGGTGCCGCCCCCGACCTGAGCAGTTGGAGCTAATAGAGGGAAAGGGGGCACCGAAGACCAGGAAGCAGCTCCAGAAGCTGCTGGGGCTGCTCAACTGGCTGCGGTCCTTCGTCCCCGACTTCGCCACGGTGACGGCCCCGATGACGGACCTACTGTCGCCGAAGACTAAGTTCCGGTGGACCCCCGCCGCGGACGAGGCCTTGCGACAGGTGAAGCGCCGGTTCAGGAACTGTCACACGCTCTCACGCCTGGTGCCCAGCCGCCCCATCTTCATCCAGACGGATGCGAGTCAGGAGGGGATGGGGGCGGTGTTGTACCAGATGGATGACCGGGGCGAGAGGCGCGTGATCGAGTACGCCAGCGCCAAGTTTGGGCAGGCTGAGCGGAAGTATCACGTGAATGAGCAAGAGTGCCTTGCGGTGGTCTGGGCCCTACAGAGGTACCGTCACCACGTCGAGGGCCGCTCATTCACGCTGAGAACCGACAGCCAATGCCTCCGCTGGTTGGACTCCGCTCAGGGCCGGAAGTCTAAGTTCACTCGGTGGGCCATGCTGATCCAGGAATTCTCGTTCACGGTCGAGCACATTCCTGGACGTGAAAATCAGTTGGCCGACGAGTTGTCCCGGAATCCGGACCCTGAGAATGAGTTCCACGACGACCAGGGCTGGGAGGAAGTGCTCCTCCCTGAGCGTGAGCGCGGGGTAGAGGACACGGTGCCGCGACCGTGCGCGTTGTACGCGCTGACAAGCCCCACTGCTCCTGCACCCGACGCGCGACCCGAGACTATGACTGACCTGCTGGCGTGGGTCCACGCGGCGCAACTCCGGGACCCCGACACCCGGACCCGACTGACAGAGTGTGGGGAGGGGGTGATACCGGGCTGCCGGAGCCTGAACGGGGTGCTCCAGACCAGGGGGGCTCACAGGTCGAGCGGGTGGCGGACCCACGTGCCGCCCGAGGCCAGGCGCTGGGTCCTGAGCTACCTGCATGACCACCCCCTGGCGGGACACCCGGGCGCGGAGCAGACGCTGCGTGAGGTCAGACGGACGTTCCGCTGGCCTGGCGACGCGGCAGAAGTGAGACGCTACGTGCGGGCCTGCCTGCGTTGCCAGGAGCGGAAGTCCAGGCGACCCGACGGCAAGGAGCAGCAGGTCCCACGACGGCCCCGGAATCCCTTCCACACTGTGGCGGTGAATATTATGGGGCCGTATCCTCGCACGTCCCGTGGTCGGCGATTCATTGTTGTGGTCACGGATGTCTTCACCCGCTGGGCGGAGGCGTTCGCAGTACCAAACGTGAAAGCCGGCACCGTGATTGCCCTGCTCGAGCGCGAGTTCTTCCCGCGATACGGGTACCCCGCGGTCCTGCTGACGGACAACGGGGTGCAGTTCACGGGGAGAAGCTGGCGAGTGTCCTGCGCGGGTTGGGGGGTGGAGCATCACACGACGCCCACCTACCATCCGCGCGCGAATCCGACCGAAAGGCGGAATCAGGACATTAAAACTCAGCTGCGCATCCGGTTGGACGAGGACCACACCAAGTGGGACCTGCACCTGCCGACGCTGCTGTTTTGCCTGCGCCGTCGGACGAACGCGGTCACGGGCCATTCCCCCGCTGAACTGGTGCAGGGCCGGAACCTCGCCCTGCCCGGGGAAGCGCGCGCAACCCCCGACTTGCACAACATGACCACGGACGATCTGCGCGAAGACGCCCGACGTCGCCAAGCTGACTACCTGACTAGACGTACGCCGCAGACGCACCAGCCCCCAGCACGACTAGAGCCTGGCCAGCAGGTGTTTGTTAAGTGTCATCACCTGTCGGCTGGCGAGCGGGGCTTTTGCGCCAGTCTGGCTCCTAAGTGGGCGGGGCCACAGGAGATCGTAGACAGACTGGGCACCACCTCGTACCTCGTGCGTCGCGCCGACGGACGGACAACTAAGGTGCACAGGGACGACATTCGACTGATAGGCGACCCGCACGACGAGTACTACCACGACGACAGCGGACCAGTGGACGGTGACGAGGCCGAGGATGACGTCACCGAAGGTGTACTGGCCGACCTCGGCGCCCCTGTGGTGGTACCGCCGGAGCCGGACCTGGGACGTCGACGGGGACACGCCCACCCCAGGTCACTGCGGGGGGTTGGCAGGAACGTTGACAGGGACGACGACACACGGGACGGGACCAATGACAACGTCGCAGTAGGAGTCCTGGTCGACCTCGATGACCCCGTGGTGACGCCACCGGAGCCGGATCAGGGACGTCGACGGGGACACGCCCACCCCAGGTCACTGCGGGGGGTGGGCAGGAACGTTGACAGGGACGACGACACACGGGACAGGACCGATGACAACGTCGCAGTAGGAGTCCTGGTCGACCTCGGTGACCCCGTGGTGACGCCACCGGAGCCGGATCTGGGACGTCGACGGGGACACGCCCACCCCAGGTCACTGCGGGGGGTGGGCAGGAACGCTGACGGGGACGGTGACACACGGGACAGGACCGATGACAACGTCGCAGTAGGAGTCCTGGTCGACCTCGGTGACCCCGTGGTGACGCCACCGGAGCCGGATCTGGGACGTCGACGAGGACACGCCCACCCCAAGTCACTGCAGGGGGTTGGCAGGAACGTTGACAGGGATGACGACACCTGGGGCACGACACATGGACGGGCCCCCACGACGACACCGACTCAGCCTCCTACGGGGGGACAGAAAAAGGGGAACGGTGGTTGGCAACTGGCAAGAGGGGGCGGGGAACGGACGCCAGTCAGAAGGGGCGGAAGGGGTCCGCGTGGCGCAAGCATGGCAGAGCTGGAGCGCTTCGTGGACCGGGTGCTCCCGCCTGATGACGTCAGCGCCTACGCCAACGACACTGATGGACCACTCATCGAGGACGTAACACATGACAACACTGCTCAGGGCGACCTGGTCGACCTGAGTGAACCAGTGGTGACGTTGCCGGAGCCTACCCAGAGACGTGGACGGAGGTACGTCCACTCCTGGGAACGGCGGGTGACGGGGACGGACGTGAGCAAGGACGTGACAGACGGGGTAACGGTCCGGCTCCTCAGTGGGGAGGGCGATGTCGACAGGGCCCAGCAGGTGGTCCTGGACTTGCCTTCCGGGGAGCCGAGGATGACCGCTCACGCGGGGAGGGGACCGGCGTTGCGCCGGTCCACGCGTGAGAAGACGGCCCCCCACTACCTCCGGGACTACGAGTGGGGGAGTCAGCGCAAACCCCGCGACGTAAGACAAACGACCGACGGGGGGTTACGCTGCAGCGTGATGCAGCTCCTGCCCCAGTTTGCCCGACCCGGACGGAATGACGTGACGAGCTCCGACGACCAGACAAGTGGCCGGACGCGGACGCGGCTGCCGGTCTAGGTCGGCGTCGGGGGCCAGGACGGCCTCGGGAGAGGGGGGGCATATGACGACAGTCGTCGTACCCTCCCAGATACAGAGGCCGTACCTGGCCACCGACGCGGGCCTGAGGGGGCCTGTTTTCCCCCCCAGTGAACCCCAGTGTGTGCGACGGCCAGGGACGCACCCGCGTGCGCCCTAGCATGCCAACGAGTGTTTTTTCTATGTGACTTTATCTTTTATTTCAGTGTGTATATATTTGTAAACGATTAAGGGATTTGAATGTGTGTAATTAACTTATTTTATTTATTATTCATTGTGCAAGTTCGCTGTGTAATTAATGTCTCGTGTATGTCTTTGTAAATAATTCAATAACTTTTTCTGAAGTGTTTCGCCGTAGTATGTAATTGCAGCCTGGCGCGCCGCGGGACGGAGCTCTCTCCCACGCCGGCCGATTTTCCCCTCCCTCCCCGCCACCCGCGGGCGCTGGCCCGCGGGCGAGCGGGGAGAGGCAGTCGCGTCCTGGTCTCGAGCGGAGACAGACGTGTTCGTTGCTCCGCGAGCCGCGCACGTTGCGCTCGGGATTGAACGTTCGCTCAGTCCGCAGTCGGTCACGGCAGCTGAGCTGCCACCGCGAATCAGCTTAGCATTGTTAACTTACGAGTCATCGGGAGACGTGTCTAGCGGGCAGTTTCTACAACGCGAACGTGGTGCTACGAGTCTCTGAACTTTTCGCCGTCCACGGAACATTACGTAACGGGCCGCGTATGTACAGCGCTCCGTCTTCGGGCCCTCTCTCACTGAGTCAGCCTAGCATTAATAAACTTTACGATTCGCGCCGAAACGTATTTGAGAACCGCCCCGTCATCAGGGAGTCCGTGTCGCCGTGGTAGGGCACTTGTTCCGCGACGGTTCCGCCAGGCTGCGGCAGGACTTTATAAGCGTTAATAAAAGACGGCTCGTGAAATTCGTTAATGCCGTGTTCTGCTTGCGACAACCTACCAACATTCCTCGCAATCACTTCACTCTCCCTCCAGGTCCCGCCTTTCCCGGTCCCGGCCACGTTGGCCTGGACCCACACCTCTCCGACGAGGGCAGTACGGGCATAACAGGACATTTATTTCAACGGGAAAACGGGGACCTGAAGCCGAGGGACGTCAGTGTGTTTAAGAAGAAAAAGACATTAATTATAACATAAAATTGTTACATGTCTTTTGAGGGTTTTCAAGCGCACATTTTTTTCTTGCAAATGTCCAAAAAACAAGCACCAGCCATATATACTTACTATAGCATTAAATAAGGAGAAAAGTACATCACAATACGAGCACAGGTCAAGTCTCATGGCTGTTCATTATGTTAATACCGGTTTCCTGTGCAACATACAAGTAGGAATTTTCTATTATAATATGTTAGTGTATTGTATATAGGTATATTATTTTTTTATTTCTATAACATTTGTTTGAGGTTGAATGCGATTTTTTTTCTTGTGTGTATCAAGTATTTTAAGTTAATGTAATACCACATGATTATCTAGACCACTGATATGTACACAATAACAGTGTCGTGATTTTTGAGAATGTCAACATCTGGAATGCAATAGAAAACCATACCCAAATTCTCAAGACATTGTTCAAATACAGATAAAGACATTGATGGACAAGTGCTCATTTATGATACTCAAAAACAAACTTGAAGTGGCCATAACACATTGGGTTGTGAAAATTATATTTTAAAATGCTCAGTAATCATGTCTCCTATGCAAGTGGGGTTTGGTTGTTATGGATTAAGTAAATATTAGCATACTTTCTGTGCTGAGCATAAGGAGATCACATCCAGATAGCTTGGGGAGCCTCAATTTAATTTATTCATTACAAGATGACATTGTCATTGTATTTAATAATGGAACCTTTGTGCATTAGCTTGTCCCTTTTTCCCCATGTACTGATGTAGATGCATGCCTGCCTGCCACTATATCACATTCAAATTCCCCATTAAAATAAAATGCAATGGACAGGAACCATGGACACCAATGCTGGGCTACCTATTACATTCATGTAAGTTTCATTCACTTTGCAAGCATACTGAAGACTTATTTAAATTTTACTTTTATAACCATAATTTGTTTTTAGAATAATAAAATAGTTTGTAAAATTAATGTTAGGCAAGTCTGGTACGCTGACCTGGGAAAACATCTGATGTCTTTATTAATTAAATTATTTCTTTAACTTGGTTCACACACACACACACACAATGACGTCCCTCGGCTTCAGGTCCCCGTTTTCCCGTTGAAATAAATGTCCTGTTATGCCCGTACTGCCCTCGTCGGAGAGGTGTGGGTCCAGGCCAACGTGGCCGGGACCGGGAAAGGCGGGACCTGGAGGGAGAGTGAAGTGATTGCGAGGAATGTTGGTAGGTTGTCGCAAGCAGAACACGGCATTAACGAATTTCACGAGCCGTCTTTTATTAACGCTTATAAAGTCCTGCCGCAGCCTGGCGGAACCGTCGCGGAACAAGTGCCCTACCACGGCGACACGGACTCCCTGATGATGGGGCGGTTCTCAAATACGTTTCGGCGCGAATCGTAAAGTTTATTAATGCTAGGCTGACTCAGTGAGAGAGGGCCCGAAGACGGAGCGCTGTACATACGCGGCCCGTTACGTAATGTTCCGTGGACGGCGAAAAGTTCAGAGACTCGTAGCACCACGTTCGCGTTGTAGAAACTGCCCGCTAGACACGTCTCCCGATGACTCGTAAGTTAACAATGCTAAGCTGATTCGCGGTGGCAGCTCAGCTGCCGTGACCGACTGCGGACTGAGCGAACGTTCAATCCCGAGCGCAACGTGCGCGGCTCGCGGAGCAACGAACACGTCTGTCTCCGCTCGAGACCAGGACGCGACTGCCTCTCCCCGCTCGCCCGCGGGCCAGCGCCCGCGGGTGGCGGGGAGGGAGGGGAAAATCGGCCGGCGTGGGAGAGAGCTCCGTCCCGCGGCGCGCCAGGCTGCAATTACATACTACGGCGAAACACTTCAGAAAAAGTTATTGAATTATTTACAAAGACATACACGAGACATTAATTACACAGCGAACTTGCACAATGAATAATAAATAAAATAAGTTAATTACACACATTCAAATCCCTTAATCGTTTACAAATATATACACACTGAAATAAAAGATAAAGTCACATAGAAAAAACACTCGTTGGCATGCTAGGGCGCACGCGGGTGCGTCCCTGGCCGTCGCACACACTGGGGTTCACTGGGGGGAAAACAGGCCCCCTCAGGCCCGCGTCGGTGGCCAGGTACGGCCTCTGTATCTGGGAGGGTACGACGACTGTCGTCAACATATATATATATATATATATATATATATATATAAATTATAAATTAAGCTCAGTAGGGTGGAGAATATGGTTTCATTAATTTACCTGAATTGTTGGATTTTGTCGGCAGGCCTTTTTAATCTTACATTAGAAATTATAAGTAAATTTTTAATTATTGTACAAGCCAAATTATTAAGAAATATAATCAATTATCATTACATTAAAAATGACAAAAATTTACATTCTATGCCCTACCAGAGCACATCTTTAAAATAATTTCAAACAAAATAATATTACAATATCTATTTTTTTATATAATCAAAAAATGACACATTGCTATGGACAAGCAAAACTTGACGAAAACAAGAAGATACGAACAAGATCATATCAATCCACCGATTAACACTTTCTAAGGGTGTGGTCAAGGGGCATTATGCAAAAAGTGATCAAGAGGACGTGTACGAGGGAATGCTGTGATGAATTGGAACACAGTCACTGCACTTCACTGCAACTAGCTGACCAATGCAGCTGTAACATTATGGTATCTGTTAAAGTGCAATACTCTTTTAAATTATAAATATACCCTCAGTCATCCTAATTTCCAGAGGTATTTTGGGTCACATGATACATTTTATATGTATTTCAGAACATTTATGGAAATATTTCGGTTAAATGTTTCAGAAATATTGATGGGACATTAGTGGAAACATTTCAGAAACATTACCATTTGAAGTTGCAGGGAGGTTTCATTGAAACATTTCAGAAACATTACCATTTGATGTTGCAGGGAGGTTTCATTGAAATATTTCACAGGGCGGACATTTAGACGTTTCTGAAATATATCCGAGATGTTTCAGGTAGGTTGCGAAATGTTTCAAACATGTTACAATGTTTCAAAAGTTATATTTCTGAAACATATCTGTAACATTTTGTGCTGTATGGGTGGTGAACATAAAATTATACTAACATGGTATCAGCACACTCTAGCAGACGAAAACAAGATGGTGGTCTCCAGCGGATGAAGACAAGATGGCGGACATAACGTCATACCAGCTGACGATATATATACCTTGGTTATGGTGGTGGTAGGTCAGTCTGTAGGTGGCTTCTGTGGAGGAAGGATCTGTTGTTTTTTTGCTCTTAGCGGTTTAGAACCAAGGACAGGAATCGAAATAATAAATCAGTATTCTAATAAGTAAATTTTTTGATGAATTTTGAAATTTTTCTCGAATCTCTCGCATTAAAATTACGGATTTTCAAGATGGCGGCCGTAACGAAAAGTGCAATGGTGTTTTTTTAAGATTTTTATTATTTAATTCGATGGATTAATTTTTTAATGACGTTTAAAAATTTTCCCGATTTTCTAACATAAAAATATTATGGATTTTCAAGATGGCGGCTGTAACTGAAATTGCAACGGTGACGTCATATTCCAAGATGGCGGTCATGAAATCCTAGATGACATCAGAGGCTTATCGGAGACTGTAGACATGGATGCTTAAGCCTCTTTTAGGATTTTGAAATCTTTCTAAAGCAAAAAGACTTTTGAAGTTTTTTGAAATCCTAATTTTTGAATTGAGGAATTTTTGAGAATTTTTGGTGGAATTTTTTTTTCCAAAAAATGGAAAATTATGCGAATTTTGGCTAATTGTGCGGAATTTTGGGCAAATTTTGGCAAATTATGGAGGTCAAAGTCAAGACAAGGTCAAAGGTCAAGGCCACTGTCATCCATGATGGCCGCCGTGATGTCACAAACCAATATGGCGGTCGGCACCTCTGGCACCTCACCCTGGATCCTGCTCCCGGACATACATTCCTATATAACTCACGAGTCAAAACAACATTTTAAAAAGAGGATCATATGATCGAAAATAATCGTTTAGGTGTGATATGTTCTCTTCTCATGAATTAGATCTCACCAATATACGCTAGGCTGCAAGAGCTTTGAAGTCCCTCGGCCTATGGTCCCTAATTTCCTGTGGTGAACTGTCCTGATTTGCCCATGTAGCTCTCGTCGTTGAGGGAGAGTGAGTTCAGGCCAACGTGGCCGGAACCGGAAAGTAAGGGACCAGGAGGGAACTTTGCGTATGTGGAAGGAATGTTAGATGGTAACAAGGATAATACGATGATGTCCGTTTTCACGAGCCCCTTTTATGCCGTAAAGAATCCTGCCGCAGCCTGGCCGGCACGTCGCGGAACGAGCGTCCTCCCCACCACGACCCGGACTCCCGGAAATAACTCTTGGCCACAAAATGCGACCCGATGTGACAGAGAATGCAACCCTGTAGCGAATCGTACCGGTTACGAAAGTTCAGCAGTGCTACGCAGCACATACGCGACCCGTCACACAAGCGGAAAAGGTCCAGTAACTCCACGTACTGACTGAGAGAGTTCGGCGGTTCGAAGAGGCACATACACGACCTATGACTTATGCAAATAAAGTCCCGAAACGATATGTAATGACTGAGAAAAGTCCAGCGGTACAACGAATGCGGATATAGAGCAGCTCGACTGCAGAGGCAGTCCCGTGACGCTTACACTGACTGCGAAATCGGAGCTAAGATCCACGTCTCCCGAGCGGAGTGGAGCGAGCGCGCGTCCGCTCGTCCCCGCATCTGGTTCGCCACTGCCGTCCTCCGCCTGTCCGCGAACCGAGGCCCGCGGGCCGCTGAGGAGGGGAGGGGAAATCGGCCGGCGTGGGAGAGGCCCGCCTCGCGGTGCGCCAGGCTGCGATTACATAGCCCTTGAATAATCAAAGAATTACTAAACGACATGACAAATAATTAATTAATGAAACGAAAACACAAATTAATTAATTAATAAGTTACAGATTAAACACAAGCGAAGTATTTATACAGCATTTACATACACTATTCCAGACGTGAGAGTTCTGTTACGTCGCACATATATATAATTGTGGAGGCTCGTGATTACTTAAAAATGTGCATACAAAACATAACTATTTACAACACCCTGACGTCCGCTGACGTACCAGGGCGCACGCGGGTGCGTCCCTGCTCGTAGCACTTCACAGCCGGTGCACTAGGGGGAACATACCTCCCTTAGGCCCACGTCGGCGGACAGGTACAGCCTCTGCATTTAGGAGGGCACGACGACTGTCGTCAGCTTCAATTCGTGTCATCATATCCATCTACATTTGGCTTCAAGAGCTACAATTCGCGCCATCAGATCCATCTACATTTGGCTCCAATGCTCCAATTGACCATCAGCTTCAAGTGCTCCAACAGCTCCAAAGATCCAAAGCTCCAACATGCAATGTACACAATGTACGCGCAATACACGCAATTTACGCACAATAAATGTAATGAACTCACAGTACACACAGGAAACGAAATGAATACACAGTACACACAGTAAACAGAACAAACTCGTAATGTTCTCGCAATTGACGCACAATACACACAAAGTACACACAATGTACGCAATGTACGCAATATACGCAATGTACACACAATGACTATGCATCGTTCGCGCAGGACAAGCATTTAATCAAAACGAAGCACGTTTGGATGGAAATTCTACAAAACGAAAGCTCATTTAACGAAAAAGAGGTGCTTTCTCTCGTTCATTCAACTCGGTAGGATGCGATCGTCAATGATAAGTTAGAATATAATGTATCCTACGGTTTATGAATCCAAACAGTTTTTAGTTCCAAAAGTCATTGGCTCCCATAGTCATTGGCTCAATCAGTCATTGACTCCAACAGTATTTTGACTCCAAAAGTCATTGGCTCTAACAGTCATTGGCTCCAACTGCCCTTTGCTTCAACAGCTCCAATAATATTTGACTATGATGCTACGAGTCTAAGAGGCTATGAGGTGACAAGGCTATGAGTCTACAAGGATCTAGCAGGTTACGAGTTATACATGGCTGCGAGACTGTATGGCTAAAAGGCTGCGTGGCTACGAAACTACATGGCTATGGAGCTACATGGATACAAGTCTACTCGGCTCCAAATGACTGCGAGGCTACATGGCTACAAGACCACTTGGCTTCAAAGCTTCAATTCTATTAATCTACAAGACTCCTCCAACTGCCTACGAGTCTACAGAGCTCCAACTGCTCCAGCAACATTATGTTAAAAGATTACAAGGCTACTTGGTTACGTTGCTACAAGTCTACAAGGCTACTTGGTTAAGTAGCTACAAGTCTACGAGGCTCCAAGGCATCATGACTACGCGACTACGAGCCATGAGGTTACGAGACTACGTGACTACGAGTCTACAAGTTTACGAGACTGCAAGGCTACAGAGCTACGGAGCTTCTAGAACACAAGGTTACGAGACTGCGAGGATACAGGACTACAAGTCTTTATGAGTACTTGGTTATGTAGCTACAAGTCTAAGAGGCTACTTGGTTACGTAGCTACATGTCTATGAGGCTCCAAGTCATCATGACTACGCGACTACGAGCCATGAGGTTACGGGAATACATGACTACGAGTCTACAAGTTTACGAGACTTCGAAGCTACAGAGCTATGATGCTTCTAGAACACAAGGTTACGAGACTGCGAGAATACAGGACTACAAGTCTAGTCTACATGAGTACTTGACTACGAAGCTACAAGTCTACAAGGTTCCAATTGCTGCATCTGTCTTCGGCTGAATTTTCTCTTTGGCTCCAACTGCTCCAACAGCATGATGTTATAACATTACAAGGCTACTTGGTTATGTAGCTAGAAGTCTATAAGGCTTCAATTGGCGCATCTGTCTTCAACTGAATTTTCTCTTTTGCTCCAACTGCTCCAACAGCATTATGTTATAAGATTACAAGGTTACTTGGAGATGTAGCTACAAGTCTACGAGGCTACTTGGTTACGTAGCTACAAGTCTACGAGGCTCCAAGGCATCATGACCACACGACTACGAGCCATGAGGTTACGAGACTACGTGACTACGAGTCTACAAGTTTACGATACTGCGAGGCTACAGAGCTACGAAGCTTCAAGGACACGAGGCTACGTGCCTTCGAGACTACTTGGCTCTAACTGACTACAATAGCACCATTCAGTGGTGAGAGTTAATTTATCTCATTCAAAATAACCCGTTTAAAGTAGTGTCGATTCTTGGCAACAGATGACACCACATGCTGCTTACAGGTAAATATTATTTAGTTATTTTATGTGGGATGCAGGATGCTCACTAACGATCGCAAAAGAAGGATGGCTTCGCTAAGCACCAAGGAGAAGGAAGTTCGTCTTGCTTATTAGTGATTCTCAGATATCTCGGAGCTTATTATTAATATGACTGAGTAATGGTATTTTCGTTTGAATTACACCTGATAAAAATATTACAAGTGATGATTTAGTAGCAGAAATTCAATTAACTAAATTTAACTCTGAATTTAATGACATTACTCATTAAATAAAAAAATCCTTCATGCTTAGATCTGTTTCTCAGACGCAACCAGGAGTACATGGAGAAAACCATCAAAATATAGACAAGAATAATCGGGAGTACATGGAGAAAACCATCAAAATATTGACAAGAATATTTGGGAGCACATGGAGAAAACCGACACACACATTTCTTTAATATCAAAAAATCACAGAAAAAAATTCAAAATAACAATAAAAAAATAAAAAATAGATAAAAAATTACAAAACAGCTTCTGACAGCTTGTGAACTTCTCATTTGTTGAACAAGGATAGAGTTCTAGCACAAGCCAGAATTTTGTTATTGATTTATTTTAGTCGGCGGAGCGAGTACTTGACCGAAACCTCCAGCCGATCAGAGGCCAGTTCCCTACTTCCTAGGCCTCCGGGCCCCTAGCGCGAGTTTTAACTACATGCAGTCAAAAGGATTGATTCATTCGTCCTTCTGCCGTCACCGTGGTCTTTTTTTCCGGTGCTTCTCACCCGCGACCCCTTTCGCACAGCAGTCTCGCAGTGACTAGCTTAAGGGATGTGATCCCAGGGAGTCTGGGAGTGATCCCTAATTTATTTTTTTCGAGATTGATATTCACATAGTTCTGATTACTAGGTAATTTTGTAGCATGATTCGCATGTGGCTTCCGTGAGTGCTTTTGCATCACCATAGGGAGTGATTTTTATCATTCTACCCCCAAAATTATAAGTGGTAAATTCTACTCCTTTTCGCCTATAGTTGACTTTCTACTTAACTTTTGTCCTGATTTCACGATTCCTGTTTCCTGTGACCTGTATTTGTATTCTTGACGACTGGACCTCTTTTTTCGTTGGATACACACCTGCTTATGTTGCGAGAGGTTCTGGGTTTGAGTCCAGGATACGACATGGGTGTAACATATACATACTGATATTTGATTACGATATGATAACGATATTTGAACAAGGTCAAATTGATTCCTTGGCTGTTTTGTGTAGGCTGTAGGTTACATTATATATATATATATATATATATATATATATATATATATATATATATATATAACTCCCTGTGCTATTTTTAATAAATTATTGAATTAATTTTTATATGAATGCCTTCACAGTGAGTACCAAATATATGAAAATTCTTCACGTAAACGATTTATTGAACACATAAATATACCTTAAAAAAGTGAATAAATATGCAGCGCTGAAGCGCAAGTAGTTTTTTTTTCTTTTCGTGTAGTTACAAGTATTGCCGAATTGAACGATGAGACCTTTTTATTTTTATTTTTATTTTTGTTGACAACTATGTATGTGTGTGACACATCTCACACTTTTGTCGTGGTTATGTATTTAATGTAAAACTTGTAAAATAATTGTTAAACCCAAACCAATGACACTATCACTTACTATATATAATAGCTGCCAGTTGAAGAAGCAACACTTTGCAAAGCTAAATGCGCGCTTAGTTATTTGTTGCCATAGCTGAAGTGAGGAATGGAAAAGGAATGAAAAAAGGACAATGAATAGTGAACTTGACCTTCAAAAAAGAAAAGAAATGTGAGTAGGGGTGCAGTCGTAGGTTGAGTCGTAGTAAGCAAGCGAACAACAAAACTACAAATTGCTGAAAAAAAAAGAAAAAAAGTACATATATTTTTTTTTTAATGCGACACGTGATCCTTCCTGTAGCTGTACTTGCCTATAGCAAAGTGTCAAACGAAGTTTTCGTTTTCAACACATTTTTTTTTGTATTTGTTTTCCCTACCCGTGGATTTTTTCGATGAACTCTGCCAACTGTGGGTAACAATCTGTATTTATGGAAATCTAAGAAAATTTTAATTATGTATGCGGCTATTCAAGAATAAAATTATTTACCAAGCCAGTTTGTTATAAAAATAATAGTGTATATTCTTTGACTGGAATCAGTCAACTTCTGAAATCTGTATGGGTAAGTTAGGTAATTAATTCAGGTAACGTCAAATGTTTCATTATAGCTTGACTAAAGATAATTTCCCCTGTTGTAGGGCACATGTTGTTTGGCAATTATTCTTGATGGATTTATTAGAATATGATAGAAAAAAACATGTAATTGGGCTTACGCCCTTTGGCAAAGATTCTGAGATTATTTTATATTCCGATACCATAACAATAGTTATGATGTCATCAGATGGCTTTGAATACATTTATCACCTCCACTTTCTTTCGGGACAAGTGTGGGAATATGGGGGTTTAGGCCCCCAGGGAACGATAAACACACTATTTATGGTGTATTTTATTTTTTCACTATTATGCTTTTTCGGTATCATAAACTAGACTATAATCCCCCTGCTCTAGTCTATTTTGGGATACCGCAGAATCGAAAAATAGAATAGACTTGGTGGGACTATATTCTACTTTACAATATTGATGAATTATTATGTCAAATTGTCTCACTTTATAAATATTAAATATTGGTAACGCAAAATAAATTAGTCCGGGTGGGGCTGCATGCCACTTCACGATACAGAGAAAATATTTTTTCAAAAGGTTTCATGTTCAGAAAATATTATTTTGAAATGTCTCACATTCAGAAAATTTAATATCTGTACGCAAAATATAATAGACTGGGAAAGAATTGTATTCCAATTTACCATACCAAGAAATTATTATTTCGAAAAGTCTTACTTTAGAAAAATTAAATTCTGGAATCAAAATCAAATAGACCAGGTGGAACTGTTTTCTATTTTACAATTCTGATCAAATTATTATCTAGAATTTTCATTATGGTAATTATTTAAATCCAGTGTCTCAAAATAGACTAGATCGGGTGGGTTTATTTTCAATTTCATTATATCACAAAATTTTAATCACGAAAATTCAGGATTATTCTAGTGAGTGATACCATAACATTATTAATGATGTCACCAAGATGGCATCGCATACGTCATTATCACCCCTACTTTCTTTCGGGACAAGCGTGGGAATATGGGGGTTTTGGGTGGGAAACATTGAACACACTATTTTTTGCGTATGGTGTATTTTATTTTTTTCACTATTATGCTTTTTTAATATAAACTAAGACTATAATCCCCCCTCGTTCTAGTCTATTTGTGATACCGCGGTATTGCAAAATAAAATAGACCAAGTGGGACTGTATTCTACTTCACGATACCAAGTAAATATAATTTTGAAATGTTTCAATTTCAGAAAATTCAATACTGGTATCACGAAATAGAGTAGCCAGGGTGGGACTGTATTCTATTTCACGACACCAAGTAAGTATTAATTCGAATTGGTTCACGTTCAGAAAATTTAATACCAGTATCGCAAAATAGAATCGACCATGTGGGACTGTATTCTACTTCACAATACCGAGTAAATACGTGGGTCATTCAATAAGTAATGAGACAAATCAATGTAGCTCAAAAATGGTTTATTTAATCAAAAACATTTTTTACTTATTTTTCAATATAATCCCCCCAACACTTATACACTTGTCCCATCGTTCCCTTAAGTTGCATATGCTCCTGGAATAAAATTATTTTGGCTGCTTTCGGAGCCACATTTGCACCTGAATTTTGACTTCTTTGTTGGAACCAAATTTTTTACCACGTAGAGCTTCCTGAAGGGGACCAAACATATTTAAGTCAGAGGGGGTGAGATGTGGACTGTAAGGAGGATGTGGAAGAATCTCCCAGCCCAGATTTTGAATGCATTCTTGCGTTATCTGTGCTGTATGTGTCCTGCATTGTCGTGAAGCAAAATTACATCTTTTTTTTCAAAAGTCCACGATCTTTAGTGTGAATTACAAGTTTTAATTTGTTTTCCAGTATATCACTGTAATATTGAATGTTGATTGTTTGTTGGTCTTCAAGAAAATGGCATAATGTGGGGCCTTGTGAGTCTCAGAAAAGTGTAAGCATCACTTTACCAGCAGATGGCTGGGACTTGAATTTTTTCTACGTTGGAGAACTTGTGTGTTGCTTTGTCTTTTGACTCAGGCTCGTAATAATGAATCCATGTCTCATCGTCCATTACAATTCTTTCAAAAAAAGCTTCTTTCTCACTGGAACATCGAGCTTTCAACTGTTTACTGATTTGAAGCCTCTTTTCTTTGTGGGTGTCTGTAAGTTGTCTCGGCATCCATCTCGCGCAGGTTTTTTGTATTGCAGTTCATTTTGAATGATGTTATGGACAGTTCCAACACTTGCAGTCACTTTTGCAACTATAATTTCAACAGTGATTTTTCTGTTGTCTCGGATTATCGCATAAATGCGAGATTCAAAGGATGAAGTGGCAACTTCGACTGGTCGGCCACTTTGCCATTCCTCCTTTTAATTTATTTGTTGTCGTGAAACACGAACCTTCACTTTCCTGGTCACTACTATAATCACAACCACACATTCTCTCTCTACACTCTACAATTTACTGTTATATTATTTCAATATAAATAAACATGACTTTCCTCTTTTCTCTTGACTACTACACTCATACCCCACATAGGCCTATATCCATTATATTTCTTATAACCTACTTAATTCTTATTGTGTACTTATTTATTCACTTGATAATTATATTCAGTTCTACTTATTAATTCACTCCTTCTTGTATAACCGATTGCTACTATCACTCCAAAACTCACACTATCATTCGTCTTTTTTTTACACAGTGCTATTTTGTCTTTTGCTGTTGCTAATACTACATACTATATTTTCCAGTGTACCACCATTCGATTTAGTATCATTGGCTAACATCCATGACGTCATTCATTTCCCATTCATGATTCTCAACCAATAGGAATCCGTTATTGAATATTAGAATAATTGACCCAAGATTCTGTTATTCTGAAAGAGAGCCACTTTTTGTAAAACATAATAAAAATTACAAAATGATTTAGCTACTCTACCATGTTTTCCAATTATTATCTTAAGAGGGCATTGTGATACTGAAGTAGTTTGTCAGTAATAGACTGTTTTAAAGAATGGTTATGTTAGAATAGGTACATAGAAAGTAGTGTAAAATCGTGAGTGGTTGGTTAGGTTCGCTACATTGAAAATACACTATAGAAGAGTAGGCAGTTGGTTAGATTAGGTTTGGCTAATGACAGTTAAAATACTTTAAAATTGTGTGAATAATTGGTTAGGTTAGGTTACTTTCATTAAATTGTGTTAATGGCTGGTTAACTACCTTAAAAATACTATAAAATAGTATGGATGGTAGTTTACAGTATATTTTAATGTAAATAACCAACCATCCACATTATTTTTAAGTATTTTCAATGTTGCTAATATAATCAAACTAAATATACACACTATTTTAAAGAATTTCTTATGTAACTAACCTAACCTTACCAACCTAACCATTCTCACAATATCACAGTATTTTTAATGTTTAACGTAAGCTCACCACTTGTTACAGTGGTAAACTAAAGTATCACAGTACCCTCTTAAATAATTATAGTTTAACTTGTCAGGAAGTAAAAAATTAAACCATTATGAAATTTTTAATGATTTTTTGTTATCTATCATATAATTAAGTTCAACCCATGATCCTATACATATTGATCCTGTGATACATGAAGCTTGCTGTTTTGATTTAGTTCATAAGATCCTGGACATTAAAATAAGTTGTGATAGGCCTGTAAAATTTTAATGATATTTAGTTGAACAAACAAGAAAATATTTATTATGTTCAAATTCATTGTCATAAAACAAGTTTTGTTATATCCAGGATCCTTTGACATACACAATTAAAAAAGTAAGCATTATGTACCACATGATCAAAATATACAGGATCAAGGGATAAACTTGGATACGTGATGTGCAACTTTTACAATTATTTTTCTTTCAGAAAAGTGGCTCTTCTTCAGAATTACAAAATATATCTTCCCCTTCTTCACTCTCCTACTTTCCCTGTACTCTCCTAATGTCTCTAAATACACATTCCTATTCCCAATTTTATTTCCAACCGTTATTTCCCTCTCTGTTTTCTTCCTCACTTTGAGAATTTTTCTGGAGAATTTCCCGGTTTCATGCTGTCAAATAGCCTTTTCCCTATCCGGTCGCTTAGTTGTCCCAACTCTCCCCCTCTTCATAAATTACCGCATTCACTTCCAGTAGCCAATGTGACCGCCTCCTGTCCTTCAACATATAAATATTGTGATGGTAGTAGTGCTTTATCAGGCAGTTCTAGAGAGCAAAAGGTCAACATGGAAACTTGTTTACAGCATGCTTTTTTTTGTCTTAAATACGTAGTCCATCGTAGAGAAGTTTTTTAAAAAAAATATGGCTGTTGTTTGGAACGAGAAAGTATGTTGTATTTCTTTTAATGTTATTTTAGTGTTCTTTTACTGCTATGCCTACTGTATTTAATGCATGACTATGTGGTTAGTTCATAATATGCCTAATTTAATATTTGCATTGGATTAGTGATATTGAACTTGTTTTTTCTTTACTTGTAGCCTTCTATTTGCTACATGTCGTGTTAAAAACATGTACCTCTCTCATTTGCCAAAATTAAAGTCTAGATGAATGTTGATGCATAGTAGCATAAACCTACATGATACTGCACAATTACAATAGAGGAGGAATAGTTTGAGCATGGCATGTAAGCAGTGTGAACTTACAGGCCTATTTCATTTGTAAATGTTGATGCAAGGACCAGAGAAAGTTGGAGGGGGAAACAGTGTGGGCAGTGACCGTAGTAGTTTTGGTGGAAGCAAACTACATAAGTAATTTGTGAAAAAATAAGACATATAATGCACATTATGATGTTTTAAATAGCCTGTATATATTTACATTGTTTGGACAGTCAAATTAGGTTAGCTGTTGAAACAGTTTAGGACATGTCAGATACAAAAGTTTTATGTCCAGATGACATAGATGATGCATTTTTGTAAAGTTAATGTCAATGCTGCACTGTGAAAGAATCGTCAGAGCAACCGGTGGGACGTCCCAGATCCACACAGCTAACGGCGAGTCTATAAGTAGACATCGAACTAGCTCTGGACAACTTGAAATCTGTCTAGGTAGTCAGCATTCCGGTTGAAGTAGCTAATGAACAGATTGTATACTCCTTTACGCCATATGGGAAAATTCACTCATTAATGGATAAAAGTTGGTGGAAGGGGGAGGGGCCTACAGTAACTTCAAAGCCAAGACAGGGTTCGGATTGTGAAAATGGAACTCGATGAACAGCTGACAATGGACGGTCACCAAGGCGTCCTGGTCTACGACGGCCAAACACAGCTGTGCAGCAACTGCTCGCAGGCGGGCACCACCGCGCAACGTGGAGATGGATTAAATTAGTGGGATTCAGGTTGTACTAATATTTGCGCGCAAAAATTATTTCAGGAAAGTTTTCTTTTCAAGATGATACAGAAACCGAAAGACACCTTAGTTTGATACGTTCTTTAAATGATTCATGCATTGGGGAATTTTGATTCAATACAATTTCTTGGACATACACCATTGCAGTTTTGTCATGGAAATAATTCATGAATGCAAAATAAGAAAAAAAATTAAAACATAAACCCACAGAAAACAAGCCTAAACCAGCTGATTTACTCACATGGAATGACTCATTGGCTAGGTTGTTAACAAAAACTTAATATACAAAATACACTGGTGAATAGGCAAATCACACCTGGCCTTTGTAACTGAAACACTGCTAAATAGTATTTGTCAATGATTATTGAATATAATAAAATTTAATTCTTGCACTCTTCATAATGAAAGTTCTAGAATTGATCTCTTATATGCACAATTGTGGAAACTACTGTTCTGTCCTTGTGGATGCAACGTACACGTCCATTCTTCGTGTGGTCCAACAGGCTAGTGTGGAGGTTCTCTCTGAAGACGCCAGGGAGAGACTGTCCCCGCAGTGCCACCCGCTCGCTTACGTAGCTCGTGGACTTGGGGACGAGGGGAAAAGAGGGAAAGAGAAGTGGAAGGGTGACGTGGGCCGAAGGGAGACAAGCTTAGTGGGAGGTGCAGGAGAGGGGAATAAATACAAACCATTTACATATTCTACTTGCAAACTTAAATTAGCAAGCTTTTTTTTTTAAATATGAATACTGCTGCATCTGGGCACAAACCTAGTGGCAAGCATTCACTGTACTTTCCTGTCACTCGTGGCCTGAAGTAAACCACACTTTTTGCTGTCACGCACTCCTCTAGCAAGACATTCCATTCCCCTATCATTCTCACTACCATTGAGTTTTGACATTTACAGAAACATGTTTCTCAAACAGACATCTATATTTAAAGAACAAATGAAAGAATACTTATTGGCCATTATTATTTATATTCCATCGATAAATATTTAAAACATTAAAAATATTAATACATATTTTTAAATTTTGTTTCATGCATTTTTTCTCTTTTTATATTTTTTTTACATGTTAAGATATACTCGCAGTACCAGTCGTGTTTCATAAAATTTAGTATTAGAGGAAATATATATTTTATTTGCTTATTTAATTTTTGTTGTATTATTTTATATTATTTTTGTATAACTTGACTTGTTCACAGTCTTTGTGTGAATTTATACACAAAAATGATCTATTGGGTGTGGTAAACAAAACTAATAAAGTGTTAGCTTGATTCTCAGTTAAATATCTGTACCAGAAATTGTTTTAATTATAATGTTTACTTTTCTAGGACCCAGAAAATCAATTGACAGCTAATGATAAAATTATGATCTGGCTTCGAAAACGCAGATTTATCAGAAGGTAAGTAGATTTCATGAATGTGAAAATTAAAAATTGTTATCTTGAAATTCTCTGTGGCACTTTAGATTGTTTGAATGAGTAAAATATAGAAAATAGTTTTATAGTGGCCTATTAGTTATTAGTGTAATGTATGATGTAATAAAGTTAGGTCCCAGTCCTCAGCTTGAACTTCTTGTTCCACCTGTTCAGTGTAACTTGTTAACATTTCAGCTCAAGCACTGGGCCTTGCTCGTGTCACATCAGATTCCATTCGAGACTTGAGGATGATCTCTTGAAAACCAATTAATCTAATTAATCCTGTCTGCAGCCGAGATGATGTCCTTAACTCAAAAAATAGTTTTATCATTCTTATTTTTTTATTGCTTCCTTTTACCATAATACTGTTATGAAAACTAACGAGGAGGGGTAGTGGTGAACAAAGGGTTCAAAAGGATAGCCAAATTAATAAACTTGTCTATTAATTAACTATTCTAATATTTTCAATTATCAGTGAATTTTTAGTATTCATCTATCAAAAAAAAAAATATTTTATTAGTAAATTCAGAATGCCTTTTGTCTTTTTATCACCTTGGGTCTTCGAAACCACTCATCAGAGAACTAGCCTGCTGCTGAAGAAGCTCTCAAGACTCTCTCTCTCGTCGGTTGCTCTCACTGGTATCGCTACCAAAGACTTCGTCACACACAGCGTTCGGACTTTCCACTGCTCCGGCCTTCCCACTGCTCCAGCTGTTTCGCTGCTCAAAAGCTCCATGCTCGGACTACACGTGCCTCACCTGGACTCTCCTTAACCGAATTATCCTCGCCTGGACTCTTCTCACCCGTAATCTTGTGTGCCTCACGCGCACATCTCGCATGCCTCGCACTTTGTGCACCACTCACCTCACTTGCTCACCCTCACACGACGTGACTCCTCTTGACTGTTCGGCATCTGCCGGCCAGACCTTATATACTCTCGCAGGCCCACAGAAATCTCTGGTAGCCCACATTGTGCAACCAAGGATGAAGGTTTTCTAGAGATCTGTTGGTGCGAGGCGCAATGATGACAATACTCACGCACGTGCTGGGTAAGGGGAGGGGCTAGCAAACCACACACTCAAGTAGTCATGCATTGCTGCGCTAGGTAGCAGAACCGACCAGAGACTTAGCGGCCGCCTACTCTCAAGGTGATGAAGAGGAGGGAGTGGTTGTGGGTTTTCCCAGGACATCGTGACATGGTCGGGCAGTCTGGTCGTCTCTGCTTGCCCCGCTACAATACTCTTTCGGTCTCAGGGAAGTCAAATTTTTTAACAGTTAAATTCTTTTTTTTGTCAGAAAATATTTTCCAGTTACACGCTGTGTTTCTGTGCTTATTTTTTTTAGCTTAATTTTTAATGTGACTAGACGAATCTTATTAAATACATGAAGCTTTTGGTTTTCTGACAGTACTTCTATTTTTACAACAAATTATCAACAAACTTTTTCTCTCTAAAATCAAATAACTTACCTTGTGCACACCTTCTCCTTCTGGGAAGGCACGGCAAACTCACCACCAAGCTAGGAGCGATCCAGATCTTTAAAAAACCAACTGCCAATTCACTGATTTCTAGCGGTCTTTAGTGAGCTTACGGTTTGCATCAAAACAGTGACAGAATTTAGACAGATTGAAAACGGAATGAAAGGGTACAAGTTTATCAGAGCACAGAAAGGAAAAACTGTATTTAAAAAATAAAATTTAAGGTTTTTTTTTAAAGCGAACCAAAGGAAAATTGCAGCTGACAACCAATGCTTACTCGCTAAGTTAAGAGAAAAAGTGGGCTAGTTCAACATTTGCATAATTAAGCCTATTTGTGAGATTTTCACATTTCTTGTGTTGCCTACTAACCTTGACATCTTAAATGATATTACCATAACTACCTTGTGTCAGTAAACTAGGACTGGAGTCGCCTACAACGTACATGAGTACATATTAATACATGTTCTTTACACACTATCAAATAAATAGATTTAACAAATTTAAATAAATTCATAAATACTCAAACACTCATTTTAAATCAATTTAAACACTGATACATAAATAGGCTAAGAGTATATGTATATATATATATTTATTTATTTATTTATTTTGTTAAATTACTTTGACAATACATATTACATTTCTCTAATCATAGTCAATTTTACATAGCATTGCTTCATTCTCACTGCAAAGTTGGTTTTAAGGTTTATTTTCCTACAGAAGCTAATTTTTCATTAAATGAATGGTACTTAGGAAGATGTTAGTAGGATACATAGTTTGAAGTTAATCAGTACCTCTAGTATTATTACGTAATTTTTCATACAGAGAAATAATGTAAAGTGGCAAAGGTTATTGAAATTTTTTCATTGTATTTTATTAGATGCAGAGACAGACAGACGAGGCATATTCACAAAGGGGTCGCCATTGTTGTGGTACGGAACTATGCCTCATTTGCCTGGAGTGAATGGAAAACCATAATCAGGATTACCAGCCTGGAATTCAAACCCAGGTCCTCTGAATGCAAGTCTAGTGTTGTACCACTGCGATGCCTTGTTTCAGCATTGTGTTACATGAGAACAAAGAAAGGGGAGGGGGGGGGGCTATGTTTATTTGAGC
Source organism: Bacillus rossius redtenbacheri (assembly GCF_032445375.1). Taxonomy (NCBI): domain Eukaryota; kingdom Metazoa; phylum Arthropoda; class Insecta; order Phasmatodea; family Bacillidae; genus Bacillus; species Bacillus rossius. The sequence continues at coordinate 232,821,770 of NC_086330.1, forward strand.
CTTTGATTATGGTAAGTATCACAAGTCTATGGAACAAGTTATTTCTACATGAATCAGTGTAATATTTATATTTACAGTTTACATATCTAAAAGCATACTAAATTCAACGTGAGGTCCAAAATTTTTTCTCTCCCAAAACAAAAATGTTACAAGTCAGCAATGAAGATAAGTTTTTTGAATATGGGAAAGTTTTAATGCTTCTTGGAATGGGAAAAACACACACTGCTACAACATTTTTAGAAAAATGGCTAAATTGCTGTGTTTTTTATCTGTTATCTACATGAAAGCATGAACATGCGAACAGAATATTAATAGAATGGCTATGGTACACTGGCCTTTTATTTTCAAAAAAAAAGAAAGCTCATTCTTTAAAATACTTCGGTATATGTTGTGCCTGAAATATTTTCTCTGTGATCATCATCTCGGGAGACAATATCTATCTAAATTATCATCTAGCTACATACTGACACTTACTAGGTTTGAAATAGATTACTAATTAACTTTCTACCCTTAACATTGCCTCATTCATGCTTTATGACATCAGCATCACTTGTGCTTCAGACATGTGAATTATGTTCTAGATCAGCCGGTTGATTTTTAGACACTACATGTAAGTTAAAAGACAGCACCGCAATCAGTGTGCACAAATATAACAACAGAACACAGCCTTTAACTTCAGTTTTCATTTACATACCTCTTAAAAATGTATATGTAGGCTTACATTTGAAGTCTAAGCAAATCTGGTTCAAGCTTCTTCTAGTGCTGATTGTAAATTTTGCCACTTACTAAGATATCATTCAAATAAACAAGCATGGCTGACATTCTGTCCATATAATGTTCAAAGATGGCTGGAGTTGTCTTTTAACTTACAGGTAGTGTTGAAAAACATTAAGACCCTGAAATATTTTTCAAATAAGTATTTCTTATTGTGTTTCTCAGCTATTATTAATTTTTTTTTGGATATATCAAAATAAACAAGTCAAAGAATTTGCTATCAGTCATCAATCAATTATTTAGTAAAGTATCTGTTTGGGAAAACAAACAAACAATATTTACAATAGATTTATCAAATAACATATGAAAGTTGTTACTTATTTTCATTAGTAGTATGACCAGTTATCACCAACTGGTTTTACAAGCTTGTATTATACCATTCTTACTCTTAGTGTGTATGTCAACTATGGTATGGGTAAAAAGATTTTCTGTAAAGATACAGATATGGTGCAGTCCAGTCCAGTATCCAAGATAACCATTTATCCATAAATGCTCACTATCGCACTGAGGTCTTGAGTCCCAAATAAACTAACACTAATATTTGTACGAGGGTTATTTTTTTTTCAACCTCCGATCGGCTGTAATAAAAAAACGGGAATGAATTGGGAAATTATTTTAAGGCTAAGATCCTTAGTTTTGCAACCTCCAAGAAAATTATTTCTCCCATGAATATCGTAGTAGATAAAAAAATAATAAACGGCAGAATTGTAAATAAAACTTTGAATTTTGTAAATATGATGATAAAAATTTTCTCAAAAAATTATTTCTTATTTAATTTAAATTTTCAAATTTTCAAAACTAAATATTATTTAAACGGTACACAGCTGTTAATTTGCACACAACTTAAAGGAGGTACAATAAACAATTCTGCCGATTAATTTTTTTAATACAACGTACAGAATTTAAATAATCTGAGTACAAAATATTGTGATTTAACTGTCACTTGCCGCTGATGGAAGGAACGAGTTCAACAGTTTGCCGCTAGAGCTCCGATTAGTTCCGAGTTTACTCACTAGATGCCTCGAATATCGCAGGAGTTCAGGCGGGAATATTATCGCTTCGAAACGGTCAAAACACAACACATAAGCAATAGTAAGTTATTAGCTGATATTGAATACAAACAATTTTTTTCATGACTACAAAAAATAAGGTTCTTTGCTTGGAGAGTGATTATATTATACTAATGTCAAAAACATGTTATCGGGAAAAAATAAATGAAGTTATTTTATATCACTGATTCACTACCCATAAAATCAAACTGCATCGTCTTTGCAACTAGTATCTCACACAAGAAATATAAAAAATATTCGTGCTTCATTTTGTATAAAAATAAAACACATATATAATATCGGGAGACAGCCTTGAAAATCGTGCATATCACCAACATGGCCAATCAGACTCATATTCATGTTTACGATGGCAAGACAGCTAGCAAACCAGTTCAGTTTATATGCAGCTTAACTGAAAAATTTATTCAATATTTTCGGGGTAGTTTTACGTTCAAAATTAATACAAAACCAAATCAGCAATCCTTGTATGATCATTTATAATACTAAAAAAAATCTTCCATTTCCTTTGAATTGTATTGAGCACTAAAATATTGATTTACTTTTGGCTCAGATTTTATTCGACGATACTCTGTAGAGTTTCGCTTGTTTGCATTGTTTATTTATTAGGTTTAAATCATGGCCGAATTTATTGAAGTGTAACACAAATTATATATATGTGTGTGCCTGGTTAGGATTTTGTTTGATGTGCTAGAAAAACTATGTCCTATCAGTGTAATAGTTGTACCCTTACAAGCGTTGAATATTTATGAAACATTTTATTTCTTTGGTTTTTTAAAGCCGCAGACTTATATTTTATTTATTTCATTTAGACAACATGCGTCCGTGTTTTCTACATTGCACGCTCTGTAATATTTTGAATGTTATAGTAATTTTGGCTTTTTAAAATCTGTGATTTATGTGCAGTAGAGTAATTTGTAATTTTTTATAATTTCTTTTCATATTTTTAATGATCCATTTGCTAATATTATATACATTTCTCCATTTACTATAATAAACACATATTCCATTATTGGAATTCATTCAGAATGGGAATCACAAGACTACAAAAACTATTCTTCCGCATAAGAAAGGTGATAATACCAGTAAAGAAAATTATCGTCCGAGAGCAATTGCGTCTTATATCTAGGGACACCTGTATTTCGCGAATACGTTTCGTGTCAAGGTATGTTCTTGTAATAATTGTCTGTGGTCGGTGAAGGCTGTTTTCCCGCACTTGACGGGGCCAATGAGGACGTAGTTACCGTACTGCTGCACGCCCGCAATTCGCCAAACCTCTAAGGAAAAAGCTACAGTTATGTGTGAAATAGCCTGACACGAGATGTATTCGCGAAATACAGGTGTCCTTAATTATATCGAAAAATATTTTAACATTGTTTGATAATTTTAAGTATGAAAAGTACAAAATACGTTCAAATTTAATACATGGTTTTACATAAACTCTAAGCACTAAAACACATACTGCTTATTTTCTACAAAATAAATCTATACACAACAACTGATTAGGAATCACTTGAGTTTTTTTTTATAAAGCATCTAAGGCCTTGATTGTATAAATATATTGTTGGATAAATTAACTAAACTAGGAATACTATAAAATGCACAAAAATAGAAGAGTTTGATCTTAATGACATAAAGCATAAGTTATAAAGAAATCCAACTTGAACAGTAAAAAACAAAGGCTTTTAATGAACAAACCAACTCAGTCAATACAGATAATTGTTCAAACCATTTAAGATTCATCCTGTTACATAAATTTTTATATTGATATACATCTAATGTATAAACAAATCTGAAAAAAAGGCAATAAATTCCGATTGACTTCATTATCGAACTAGAATAAAACACAAAATACACTTGCAGAGAACCACCAAATATATTGCGTAAGTGTTTCTGCAATGGAGTTAAACTTTAAAATTGACTTTATTATTTCAAAAAAAAAAATTTAAAACTCCAAGCAAATGTAAGAACATGTCTTCTAGATATAATGGAAGATTATAATGCCGTGTCCGAATTCGCCTGAAGAATATACTTGTAGATACTTTGGAAGTTACTTTGCAAGACTGTCAGAAATGGACGTGAAGTATGCTATGCAATACGCAAGTAAATGAATCTGTGTAATTCTCACGTACTTGAAGTTGAAAATACGTCTTCATTTAAAAAAAATTAAGGTCATATTTTATATATCTTATCATTTAAATAATTTAAGAGGACGTAAAATAAATATAATTTATTTTGTATTTTACTGGTATCAATAAATAAATTGACAAAATTAATTTATGGATATGGATGTTTAAAACGAAGTTTCAACAAACACATGTACATATTTAGCCTACCGATCGGTACTACAAAACAAAAGTACAATTATAATGTAAGTTGCCGTAAATTCACGTGACAGCGATGAAGTGTTAAAAAAAAGGACTACTTTCACATGCGTTTAAAAATAAAATCTAAACATCCTTTTCGGCTGGCTAAACATTGAACCCATACCGAATTCGTCAAAGGCAAGTGAAGTACGTAAGGTTGCAAACATGTAACTGCATTACTTTCTGATTAATTTTAATAAAATTATGCATATCTCCAAAAAATGTTCAGTTAAAATTAGTATTGTATTGGTGTTTGTATTAAAATATAATGTAGACCGGGTATATTTTTATCGTGTTTTAAGATTTATTGACTTTTGTGCCTCATGTACTTTTGGTGAAAAATGAAAAGGTAATTATGTATTATTATCAGGGCCCAAAGTATAACTATATGTTCGTTGGCCGAAAATGAAATGTAGTTATACTTGTATATCTAAGAAAAATATTTGTATTTTGTATGAATGTAAGTATTTTATTATGTAAATTTTTATTACTTACAAATATTTCGTACTCATAATATCTAGTTTCCATTTGTCTTAAGACATAATTAAATGATATACTAAGCAAAAAATGTTTATTGGTTCACAATTTTTCATTGTTACAATATTTTAAAATGAAAATTTGCTATTCAGCAATATCAACTTCTAAAACGTTAGTAAAAATTATCATTAAACTAGCTGACCCAGCGAACTTTGTTCCGCCTTAGAGGCAATAAATGAGCAGATTTTGGGTTTTATTAAATTCAATTTTTTATTAAGATAAAAGCAATACTTAAACTTTTTAAATTTTTGAGGTTAGGTGTCTATTTTCTTCGGTGATTGTTGTTTGGACATTGATGCTGAAGGTTATATTTTACTTTCAAGAGAATTTTGTAATTTAATGAAAATGATGTGGATCGAATTACTCAACTTTTTTGAACTTTTTAAAATGTTAGGATTTAAAATGTTTTTTTTTTTTTTTTGTAATAGTGAAACATATTTCAATAGAGCATGCTTTCAGTTTTTTAAGCTAAATCGGATGTCAGAATTTTTAAATACTCTTGATTCCAGTCACGCAATAAAAATAACAATCACCATATTTTATTTTATTTGAAATGATCTTTGATACTTAAGGACATAACGCGAGCGAAGCCGCGGGTAAAAGCTAGTATTTCAATAAAGCATGTTTTCAGTTTTTTAAGCTGAATCAGATGTTAGAATTTTTAAATACTAATGATTCCAGCCACGCAATAAAAATAAGAATTACCATATTTTATTTTCTTTGAAATGATCTTTGATACTTAAGGACATAACGCGAGCGAAGCCGCGGGTAAAAGATAGTAATACATAAGAATAAGTATAGTATATTATTTTTCTACTGTATTGTATGTAAGTACAAAAATAAATAAATACATTGTAAGTCGGATTAAATCCTCGTTCTTCGATAATGTCTGCCCCAAATTAGGTCATCTGGAAACAACTATTGTATTTTTGAGTGTTTGCTAGAAAATGTCGTGATTCGGGTGTTTTGCCACGAAACAATGAATGCAATGGCTCAGGTGGCGGAGTCAATAATGGCAATTTCACTTTCCCACTAAGGCAGCACAATCCTGGCGTTTCTCCGGAAAACTTCAATGCGCCACAAACTCGCAAACAACGTCCATTGGCCCTATGCGAACGCTAGTATGCAAGCAGTAATCAGTGCTGCAATCGTATCGAAATGCTGCTCGTTTCAAATCAGTATTTGATAAATTTCTTCTTGTGCGTCGAAAATTATCTAGTTGTTGATCTCTGAGGTTTGCTCGACGATTTCGCATTGCCAACCGAGCCGTTTCACGGGCTGCCTCGCTTTGCTCTTGTGATTGAGAAGCACGAAGTCGAGCCATACTAACGCGGCGCTCTCCACGTGCAATTTCTTGTTCTTCCTCAGTCCTTTCATTCGCAATGTTTCGAATCCTAGTTGCATTACGGCCTTGTCGGGGAAGATTTGATCGTCTTGGTCGCGGCAGTGTATTGTTAATGATAATATCGGCACGATAAGCCAATAGAAACTCGAAAAAAATACATCAACCGGTCAACTTTAAAATTTTACATTGTCAAATTTTCAACCATACTTAACCATAGACAACATTACGCTGAGCTGTCAGTTATGTTTTGTTAATTGTCAAATTTTCAACCATAGTTAACCATAGACAACATTACGTTTAGCTGTCAGTTGTGTTTTGTTATTCCATGTCAGTTGCGTTTTGCTATACCATTTTTAACAAATGAACAGCTAGGCTGATGTTTTGACTGATAAATTTTTCGTTTTGATTTCAGTTGCGTTTTTTTATACCACTTTTTTTACACGCTTTATATTAGCTTCACCTGTATGTTTGTTTGTTTGAATGTTTGTAAACGACTCCTTTGGGTACGATTTTGACCCACTTTAAACGGCCAGATTACATTCAAACTTTGTAGATTTATCGAGGACCGATGACAATATACTAATTTGATAAGATTATTCCATTATTAAATTTGCAAAATAAGATTTTCGTCAATTTATATAATTTCACAATATTTAGTAGGCTGAAAGAAAAGAGTTCGCACATTGTAAAGAAAACCATGTCGCTCATGTGCGAACTCCTTTCTTTCAGTTTGTCTTTGGCGCGATATAAACAAAGTCTACTAAATATTGTGACATTTAATTAAATGAAAAGTGACATTTAATTAAATGAAAAGTGAGAGTGGGTTATGATTATTTTGAACAATATACTTTCTTGATTTTCTATTTTTTTAGTTTGGTTTTCTATATAAAGCGTGTTTTTTTAGTTTTTTAAACTATTATTTATTTTTTTCCCCGGGAACAGGATAAAAAGTATCCTATGTCCGTCTCCTGGTTCTAAGCTACCTCCCTACCAATTTTCAGCCAGATCGGTTCAGCCGTTCTTGAGTTATAAATAGTGTAACTAACACGACTTTCTTTTATATATATATATATATATATCAATGGCATATTTATTGCATTGGTATTCCTTGCTCCTAATCACTTACTCTGGCCTATTACCTTCTGTATAACCTCAGTGATCGTAATTTATGTACACCTTTTTCCCACTAAGACGATTCAGGTGCAGATTCTGGAGCAGTTTTTTTTTATGTACGGATGTGCCAATAAATCCATCAGTTTGGTGGTGGTGTTGGGGGGGGGGGGGATAATACTACTCTTAAAATATCACTTTATCTGTATGCATGATAAAATATCCTTGGTTAGCTCCCTCCGAAATATTCTTATACAACCTATGACGTGTAGCCTACTCCTTAGATATTTTAAAACACGTTTGATTGCGTAGAGAAGGCAATTCTTCGAGTATGTGGCCCTTACGAGCGATTAGGGTATCGATTAATGGGCATGCCATGGAGAAATGAAACTGTAATCACACTGCAGGGCACTGTTAAAATGTGGCTGAATAGGCAGGAGGCATCATTTTATGCAGAGGGTATTTGGAAAGCTGGTGCATCGGTACGACAAATGCCTCTATCTGCACGGTGATTATGTGGAAAAATAGAGTAAAGATGTACGTTTCTTTTGACATTAAAATAATTTCCCAATTCATTCCCGTTTTTTTATTACAGCCGATCGGAGGTTGAAAAAAAAATAACCCTCGTATAATGACTCCTGAAGTTTAGTTTGCTAGTCTGGAGGTGTGTTGTATGGTGTCTAGCTAATTCTACTCCTTGCTTGCCTGAAAAGCTAATGAATGATTTGGGGGTATTCTTGCTCAGTGACCCAGTAAAATGCTTTCAGACCCTAATTCCTTGTCTTTGTTGAAGTTTGTTGTATGATTAACAACATTGGTTACACACAGCTTGATGTGTTATAAGCAAGAACACATAATAGCACTTTAATTGTGATGCACTGTTACTGCACTTTTGTAGTTAAAGAAACCTTTATATTAATTTTGTTATAAAAGCCCTGGAAGCTGCTTTAAGTGGGCGAAAGACACAACAGTATACTCAAAGAGAGGTACACAAGGGAAAAATATAAAAAGAAAAGGATCTTAATTTCTCACAATAGGAAGTAGAAAATGGATCGTATTTGAAGTAATGAATAAAAAAGGAAGAAGTTTGCTTAAAGCTTACCCTTTTTATTGTGATTTTCATTGTTTTCTTTTGATAATCTCGGAAATTACAAAATTACACTGATCAGAATTAATAGGGGAGCCCCAGCCGTCAGAAGTATTCAATTACAAATAGATTATAAATTTTACAAATTTAACAATCATGTTTTCACAAAAAATAGATGAATAAATTTAATTATAAAGTTGAAACATTTGTTAGCACAACCAGTGCGGGACTATATATTATTTTATTTTACAATATTTAATCGTTGACTGTTCACTGGCAGTTACTAGAAGTGGGGGATACTTGTAGAATCCATTCCAGAGGGAAAGGTGTAAATATAGTTGTATTCCGGGATGGGCTTGAGCTGGAGAAAACCCTGCACTCTTGCACCATCTCATGGACTCCACTGGAACCAAACGAGAAAGTAGGTCCAGTAGTCAAGAGTATAAATTAAAGAGCAAAGCAACAAGAATCGAAGAAGTTAGGACAAACGTTAAATAGTGAGCCAACTGTAGGCAAAAGGGCGTTGAATTTTCCAATTACCATTCTGGGGGTGGAATGAAGAAAATCACTCTCTCGGAAGCTGCACGAATGCTCGCGGTAGCCACGTGCGAGTCATGCTAACGAGATTATCTAGTAATCCGAACTACAAAGACTAGCAGACTAAAAAATAAAAAAATAAAAAAATAAAAAACTTGGGATCACTCCTGGGCTCTAGGGATCACATCCCTTACTTTAGTTGCGGCAAGACTGCTTCCAAAATAAAGTCGTGGGCGATAAGCACCGAAGAGGTGCGATCACAGTGACAACAGAAGGATGATTCCCTCAATGCATCAAACTGCTTGTAATTAAGAACTTGTGTAGGGGCCCGGAGGTGTAGGGAGTGGGGCAACTAGTCTCTGAGTGGCTGGAGGTAGCGCGCGGGGGGCTCGCTCTGCCGATCCAAAGAAAAAGAAACAAATGTGGCTGGTAGCCTAACTGAAGGGGCATCAGAGGTTAATCACAGTCTGAAAGCAGTGCGCTCTGTCAGGGAACAGGCGGAAGCAACTCGGGTTTACTACGCAAAAGTCCCGCTAGGGGGACTCGCATAAGCCTGGCCCTTATGGGTCCAACTGGATCGTGCTCTGTTGGTCAAAAAGAGAACTAGAGAGAGGTCAGATTGCGGCTGCTAGAGGGCGCACTCCAGCGCTGAACTAAGTTAAGTTAGTTGGCCTCGTCGCCACCGGATGGCGAAAGCAGGCCTTTTGCCGGCTAGCGAGATGTCCTCGCGGCCTAGGGAGGTTAATGCCCCCGGTCGTTGCTCTGGGCGTAGTTCCTGGAAAAGATGGAGGAGGGGGTGATCAGGATAAACAATGGGCTAACCAAGTTTATGTTAGGGAATTTAAAAATAAATAAATTTGTGCCAAATATCTCAAATTTGTGGCACAGCACTGAAGAAGATTATATTTGTTCTTTAAGTAAAATTTTGTAACTCTGGCCATACATTGAGTTGGAACAAATGTGTTTCTCTGTTGACCATTACTGAATTACAACTGTTCCCCATTTTACTTCAAAAACTGGGAGCTGTTACAATACTTTCGGTGTGAACATAGGTACTTACATTTTTGTTAACTGAACGTCTAAGGGAACATGTGTGAAAGAATTCTTTCGTCCTTACTTGAAATCCTTGAAAATATGATGCTAATTATGTTTTGGTTCTAACCTGCATTAAGTCACAGCTTGGGTTAGCTTACTCCCAAAACTCATATTGTATTAGCTAAGTATACTAGATTTCAATAAGAGGGTCCTTCTGTTTTTCTCCAGGAACTACACTCTCTTCCCAATTCATCACTGGCCGTTTATCTGGAACTAGTCATTGTTGGACAATTGTTGGATTGTTGCATCAGAATACTCTGGTGTGACTAAGAAGATGATTTAGACATTTTGCAAGATCTTTTAACGAAATTATAATTTTTCTGCAAAATTTTTGTAGCTAACTATTGATAAAAACCTTTTATGAAATACATATTCCATGTAGATAGTTGAATATAAATTTCAAGATATTTATTTTATATAATGTGCACATGTAATTAAAATTCAAAATGAAAAATGTATACAGCGTACTCTGATAGTGTACATTTCCATAGTGAAATTAAGACCTATGTAACTAATTTACTGGTGTCATTAGTTTCATTGGTATTATCAATTTTATTGCACATTAACTAGTATTAATATTTAAATACAAATCTGTAGAACTTCTGTAATATCAGACATATGAATGCAGTCCCCTAAAAGTTATGAATGGATTACATACATACAGATAAGTAATCATAGTTGGTTATTCCCATGCTTGTGTATTTGTTTCTTATCCTTGTGTGAACAAAATCTGCTGTAGCAGATATATATATATATATATATATATATATATATATATATATATATATATGTGTGTGTGTGTGTGTTTGTGTGTATGTGTATATATATGTATATATGTGTGTGTATATATATGTATATATGTATATATGTGTGTGTATATATATATATAAATTAGTACATCTTCCAATTACTTTTTTTCTCAATTCGTGTGCTATTTAAAAAATAACCAAACAAGTTATATATAATTGTGGTTTTTTTAAAATTAAGGTTTGATCCATTATCTTGAATGAATCTAAACTTTTGACGACTAATTGAAATTGTTAAAATCATTTACTATAGTAAAAGCACTTTATTATTATAATATAATAAAATTACAGGGAAGATAATTAAAAGTAGTAACATACTTGTAGTTACTTTGTTACTTAAGTTATAAGCATATGTTTTTTTATTTATTTACTTAATTGTGCTGTTGCTGTTCAGTTCGTTCATGGACCACGGATTTAGTCGGCGCAGCGGTAAAACACTTGACTCTCATTCCTAGGAATCTGGTGCGAATCCCGGTCAGGCCCATTCTCATTTCTGTTTTCCAAGTTTTACCCTAAATCACTAGGCAAATGCTACACAAGATGTGAAGCCTAAATACAATTAGAATCAAAGTCCTTTGGCTGATTTGATGCTAAGCCCCACGTCCTCCAAGCCCTTTATCTCCTCGTAACTAAATCTTTTAAAATCTGCTTCCCATATTTGAGCGTCACTCTGCTGCTCCTGTTATTACACTATCCTCTTTTACTTACAAACTGTGCCACATTCAGAGACAGTTATAAGGAGATTTTAGTGTTTGTGAGCATGATGAATATTTGACACCGTCAGTTAATGAAGTGGCTCTAAACTAAAATTTTAATTGCTCTGCTGTGAACTAGTTACAATATTTCTTAGAATACTACATGCTTTTCACAAATGTGAGTTGCTTTGAAACATATGAATAACTCAGTGGTAATGCATGATAAAAATTTTGATATGCATCCTTTTCCACAACCATCTGCAGAATCTTGAGAATTTTAGTTGTTCTCAACACACATGTGCCTATCACTTATTTGTTAAATAGCCTGGGTCAGTTATAGAATGGGGAATTGTCTAGCATAAAACATTTAATGAATACTTAATTCTAAAATAATGTTCCTGACTTTTGTGCGTGTTTTTTTCTGTTTCAGGTACTGTGCATAGTTGTTTTCTAGCTCTACTGTTTTCTTGTCTTTGGTTGTGTCAGAGTAGCATGCTGTAGGGTGTGCAATGGTAGCAGTAATGTGTGGGACTAGAGTGATGTGGAAACTGCTGGTTACCGTGGCAGTGCTGTCGAGTGGGCCCCTCGTTCTGTGGGCCTCTGGCATGTAAGTACAGTACGGTGCAGGGCTCTGGCTACTCGCTTTGCTGCGCCTGTTCACTTTCACTTGGCGTTCATTTAGAACCAAGGGCAGTCTTACCATTTTCGCTCGTTGCTTGTTGTGTGACTTCACTTTTACTTAAATTTGTGCATTTATTGAGATAATGGTTGAGCTATAGTCTATTCAGTTACATTCAGTTTCTATACCTCACTGGTTGAGTATCTAACCAAGTACCTGCTTGCTGTCCACATAACACATCGGCCTATTTAATAAGGTGCATAGGATGATGAAGTTAAGATAGTGTGGCTACATAACAAGTAGGAATTACGTAACTGCTCAATTGATAATTGGCATCAAACTAAACCAATGTCTATTTATCACACTGTACAAGAATAACTTACCTAATTGTTTTTTTTTAGTGTAGTTCTGTACACATTTTAATTTAAATGTGTTATTGGCATCCACAGTAAAACTAAAATAAATATGGAAAAAGTCTGTACTTAAGTAAAAGAGAGTTGAAGCTGTACTAAACTAATTTTGGTTTTATGAAATCATCTAAGTAAAAAAAAAATAGTTACAATATAAGAAATTTAAAACTGTTAACAAAAATTATTTTGTCAAATGATGAGAATTTACTTTTTTTGTAATTTTGCTTTCTAGTTGTAGCGACTTGAAAATCACGGAATTTTATCATAAGTGAAAAATAAAGTCATGATATTTTATGATAGAATTTAAGTGGACACCCTTTGGTACATCTGTGGCATTCCCTGTCATCAGTATTAAACCATCAGTAAATACTTGTTTCTAGGGTACTTTTTTTGCAATCTCCCCATCTCAAGGTTTCACTATGTATTTGACTGGAGGCTTTGGACATTCGCTTACAATTTGAGTGCACCTGGGAAAAATTTTAATGCGTAACTTCTTAGTTCTCAGTGTACAGAATTTGGTGGGAATAATTTTGTGAATGCGACGGAAGTCAAGGAACGAAAATGTGTAACAACCACGGTGCTGCCGTCTGTGGTGGATGGTGTGAACCAAAGCTCACAAAGTCAAAACTTTATAATATTAACAGTTTAATGAATTTTAACACTATGGACAGTATTTTAATAAAATTCCATGTCCAAAACTAGGTTCAAAGCCGGAGTGTACAATATTTGAAGTTTTTTTTTCTTTTACCAGAGCCGTTTAATAATATTATGGTAAGCTCATTTCAACAGCCTGCCGGAAGATGCCATATCATACTTGTCTGAAAAAAAAAGTTTTCTTTAACATTATAATTATAAGAAAAAAAGGAGGGGGTAGTGGTAGACCTGGTACCTAGATCTGTCTCCTCCTGTACAGGAGTTGGAAAGGATTGTATGTGGTGGGGGGGGAGGGGGGGGGGGGGTGTTTGTAGGTATTAGCTGAAAACATTAAAAAAGTATTCTGTTATCATTTCTCTTGTTTTTATTTACTTAACACAATAAAAATAGAATATCGGTCAATGACAAGTAACATAAAAAATAAATATCTTACACTAAATTATTACATTTCATGAGTGCAATGCATTTAACATAATTCTAAGGCTTTGTATTCATTTCTGTTAATTTAAGTTCCTTAACTTTCAGATTCCCCCTAAAAAAAAAACTAGCTCATATGTCTGCCACACATAATCTTACATCTAAACTAACTGTTATTAGCTAAAAAAAAAAAATATCTATCTTCAAGTCCGTACAACTACTAAGACACAACACCACCCTTAGTAAATAATAATTATTCTACTACAACTTCTACAACTTACACAAAGCCCCTTTTGTACATTAGTACCTCAGGCCAAGGCCGATCTTAAATATTAATGTACCTGTACGCGAGGTACGCCATCTTACCTATCCCTCTCTTAGTAGTCATGTAGCAGCACGGCAGCAACACACAGCGCACGCGAGGCAACACCAGAGGCAAAAAGCCCCGGACCCTCCATGGGAGGCCAATTTATTATTTCAAAATCACATAGTCACGGGAACACCAGTTCAGTGGAAAATGCCACGGGGGAAATAAAACAGGCCGGATGTTTACACCAACGCCCCCGTGTGACCAAGCTATCTCTGCTATCTCTGCTACGCCCAGCCAAGCTTCACATACCTGGCACAAGATGGCGACACGAGCACGTACAGCCAGTTCTTCGTACATGCACAGAAAATAAACTCGGCAGTTACAAACCAGGCTGGCCAATGCCCCCAGACACCGTAGAACTTGGTGGCTCGCAAGCGTGCTCGAAAATAACACCGCCAACAAGAGCAAGGACCTCTTACACTCCAACAAAATTTCTACAACGTGACAATTTAGTTTAAAATTTTGATCTGCAAATTGAATATTTTGTTTGTCAACTTAGCTGCTCCGGCAGCGAATTCTAGCAGCTGGTGCAGAAAATACATGTGATTGGCATTCAGAAATATATTTAAAACACAAGTTGTTCATATTTGTCACACTCTGTATTATTTTAAAGAGTTATAAAAAATTTCTTGTACAAGTTTTGTATTTTAAGTGTACTATTTGCAACTTTAGAACACATGGATTTGCTTGCTAACAAGGTTATATGTTACACACCATGTAGACTAGGGCTGAAGCCTTTGAAAATAGTAAAAAGTGAAAAAAAAAATTATAGTAGGATGAAATCCATTGGAAAAGGAAGAGAATATAACAAAAATGAAAGGAAAAATAATTTACGGGCGATCTGAGGTCGGGAAGTGGAAGGGGGTGAGTTTTTAAGGGTAAAAAATGGTTTATCTCAATTTCCGCCAAAACTATTTGTCCTATGGAAAAAAAGTTGACATTGACCAGGGCTATGCCCTCCCTAAGCCCGATGTGCCTCACGCCGTCGCCACCCCTCTCCTCCCATGACCACCCTCTATTTCAAACCTCCCACCCCATGTGCAGGTGTGTGTGCATGTGAGCCTTGGTCCTGCAAGAGGCAGTAGCTTCAGTGCCAGGTTCCCGTAAAAACTTAATTAAAATAATAAGTAATTGTAATGTAAACCTTTTATTTTCATCTTTTTTTTAAATTCCTAAGTGTTTATGTTTTAAGTTTTAGTTAGTAAGGACGATGCAGCGCCCGCAACTACTTTTTTGAACTTTAACGAATAAATTAAAAATAAGTTAAGTTTGGTAATGATAAATCACTGTGGTCAGTTTTTGCTTAGTGTTTAAGAGGGTTTTTCATGTTAATATGTCACCAGGTATCTACCTGGTAACATAATGGGAACTTAACGCTTCCCGGCAGCCATGATGCCCTGGCCTCGTCAGTCAGCTTCCGTTCGCCGCCCGGGGTAGAAGGCCTGCGCGCGCCTCGTCGACTTCAATATTTTAGTTTCACTGATCTGTTAACATCCGTCACTCCATAATTATTTCTTAAACCTTTTTCTTTTCCTCGAGGTCTACCCCGGGAGGATGGCTCTTTAACGTAATTATTTAAATCCAGTTGGATATTTTATTTCTTAATACGTAACAAACTTTCGAGGCCAGGTCACGAGGTGACCTGGTCAGCCTTTAAGCCGAGGTAATATTCCTGTTGCCATGTTATTTCAGTGTATCAGTGAATAACTCTTTTCACGTAATTACTTATGTAACATTTTATTTCCTTGTGCCGCTCGACATCAATAAAGAGCTTTCCCTAGACTTCTGAGAGTTTCACTGAGCAGCCGCGTGAGTCCCAAGGCGTGTGGGACGCCTTAAGAGCCCACTAGTGCTACTGCACAAAGGGGGAGTCGAGCCTAGTCCCCACACGGGTCACGTCACGGCCCCGAGCCAGGAGTCTACGGCCGGGTCCACGTGCCCCTACACGTGGTGGCGCCCAAGATACGCAGTTTGTCTATCCGAAAACCCCCCTAAATGACAAAGTTAAATGGCAAAGTTGTAGGTAATAAAAATATATACAACTTTTTCACATAACCTCAAAATTTATGTGAAAAATTCAAATAACCAAGTTTTGGTTTTTTATTTTTAACTTTTAGGAACAAATTTTTTTTTTCACAAAATTTGGTGAAAACGTATCTTTTTATGTCCCAAACACACTGTAATTTTTTGATTTAAATTATTTATTTTTTTACCATATTTTGACTTAATATCGAAAAAGCACCCTTATTTTCAATAGGAAATTCTCCCGTCAAAATATCAGCTTTTTTAAAAAAAGTTGGTGGGCTTTTTGTTCGTTGAAATCTCTACTTTCTGATGGTGTAAAAAAAAATACATTACTATGGTAAATGTTCTCAGAAACTGCAAGAAGAAAAAAAAATGAAAAAAAAAAAAACTCAAATCAGAATTTTTTTTTAAAAATCATTAGGTACAATTTTGAGCTATTTATTACAATTTACACTTTAATTACTCGAGAAACTAATGATTCCATTTTACATTGATAAACAAAAAAATTACAAATCCATAAAACATGAAGATTGCAAAAAAACATGCGAAAATAGTTGTTCTAAATATTAAAGATAGGATTTCAAGGGGGATTTCATCTAAAAAATGTGACTGCTGCAATTTTTTTCAGTAAAAAAGTTGATCTATTAAATTCTAATTACATTTGTCATAGAAAATCTCATAATATATAATTATACATGTAAATCGTACTATTGAATTTAGATACTTTATACTGATTACGTTATTCATTGTAATATTTTTGAATACATTATTCTTGTTATTTATAAATACCTTATCTTTAATTCTAATCACTTATCCATTAGTTCTTGTCTCTTTGTTGGCATTTCTTCATCGTTAGATTCGACAAACCTTCCTGATTCTAGTAGATCTTCGAAATCTTCAAGACCATCACCATCTTTGTCTCCAATATTATTTCCAGTCTGCATCGGTTCTTCATCCACAATTTCATCTGAATCATTAACTTCCGTGTAGATTTTTTTCTTCCACATTGAAACATTTTTCAGAACCATGACAATTTGAGCATAAATGTGTGCATTTTAAACCATGTTTTCGGCAGCCACATTTTAAACTGTTACATCCAGTTTCACAGCTGCAGCAAATAGTTTTGAGAAATATTTCCGGAAGTAATTCCTTTTCTGTAAATTTGGGCATAATGCCACGTTGGTGTTGCTTCCAGCCCCAATCTGTTGCTGTCAGTTCGTTACCCAGCCAAGTTTGAAGCCCTGTAACAATGTTGTTCTGCTGCACATTCTATAGGTGTGAGATTTGCCAATATGAAAGATGATTTAATTTTTGCCAAATGATATTTTCGAAATCTTAATTTATTTAGTGTTATATTATCATTTTTACATTTATAAATAGATTTGATTAATTGTAATAAATTTTTTTCGATATCTTCTTTGTTTTCATCTTTTTTACAAAAAATATTGGCCAAGTTTGACACATTTTTACCATCTAATAATGAATTTACGATACTTTTCTTTCCTTTTCCGGCAAATCCAGATAATGTATCGCAACTAGACAAACAATGCAGAAATGCAACAATATTTTTGAAGGATTCATACTTGAAACTATTAGACGTGAAAAATAGATCTTTTACATTTCCAGAACCTGCCTTGAGAAAATAAATGTCATGATTATCATGTCAAAATCCTATCTTTAATATTTAGAACAACTATTTTCGCATGCTTTTTTTGCAATCTTCATGTTTTATGGATTTGTAATTTTTTTGTTTATCAATGTAAAATGGAATGTCATGATTATTTGAATTTAATTGATTCAAAAGGACCAAAAGATTAATATCTTGACCCACAACAATGATAGTTTTATTAGTATCTCTGGCGATTTCTATCGAGGTCTTAATTTTGTCAGCATCAGCATCATCATCATCTACTTGTTTACAGGAAAATCCTTGTGACTGTAATCTTTTCATTAACATTTTTATTATTTTGCCTTTACAGTTTTATCATGAGTATAACAAAATTTTTTGTGCAAAATAAACAAAATTATTATTTTTTAATCTTATACTAAATTATCATTCAATTTAAATTTTTTAGGTTATTTTATTTTAAACATACTATTTATGAAAGAAAATATTACTATTTTTATTTTAGAGCTGATTGATACAGATTAAAATACAGGTAGTATTTACCTTGCTATGTATATTTCAAAAGTTTCTTTTAAAGTAAATTTGTCACAATTCTCTTTTAAAGTAACTCAGACTACACGTGTATTTTTATGAATGATGTTCACTGCTCTGTATCTCGAATACTGGCTAACGGTTTTTACAGCTGCTACGAAATAACAGGTAGTAAGAGCCAGACCCTCCTAGCCTCTTCCCCACTTCTCTATGAAATACCTTTTGATGGGCTAAATTTTTCCGTAGGTCACTCAGGTATATAAGTTATCTTAAAATAGCAATAAATAGGCATCTACACATATAATTTAAAGAAGATTCTACTATTTTCTCAAAATATTGTAGATGTCTTATTAAATATTAACTTTATTAACTTATTTGGTTGTTAATTATAGTAGTATATTTCGATTTGCAATTTTTTTGTTTATCAATGTAACATGGAATCTTACGTTGTTCGAGTAATTAAAGTGTAAATTTTAATAAATAGCTCAAAATTGTACATAATAATTAAAAATTTTTTTTTTTCAGATTCAAGTTTTTTTTGTTTCTTTGCATTTTCTGAGAACATTTACCATAGTAATGTATATTTTTATTTACACCATCAGAAAGTAGTGATTTCAACGAACAAAAAGCCCACCAACTTTTTTAAAAAAGCTGATATTTTGATGGGAGAATTTTATTGAAAATTAGGGTGCTTTTACAATATTAATTCAAAATAAGGTGAAAAAATAAATATTTTAAATCAAAAAAATTACAGTGTGTTTGGGACATAAAAAGGTAAGTTTTCATCAAATTACATAAAACTAAAATTTTTTTTTGTAAATGATAAATATATAAAACAAAAAATTGGTTATTTGAATTTTTCACATAAATTTTGAGGTTATGTGAAAAAAGTTGTATATATTTTTATTACCTACAACTTTGCCATTTAATTTTTTTCCATAGGACATGTAGTTTTGGCGGAAATTGAGATAAACCGTTTTTTTTCCTTAAAAACTCACCCCCTTCCACTTCCCGACCTCAGATTGCCCGTAAATTATTTTTCTTTTCATTTTTGTTATATTCTCTTCCTTTTCCAATGGGTTTCATCCTACTATTATTTTTTTTTTGTTTCACAAATTATCGACCCTGGTCTAATGTGCGAGTACTGAGTGTGTTACAAACACTATAATTAATTTGCATGCTGTCGATGTGCCATGGGCTCACTGGTCCAAATTCATTTATAACTTCCACTGTTACTTTTAGGTAGATTTCAAAGAGATACTATAAATTGTAGCCATTACTATAGTGTAACCTTAAAAAATTTTTGATATAGTTTTTTGTTTCATTGTCTATATATCTGTGTGTGTGTGTGTGCGTGTGTGTGCGTGTGTGTATTTTTTTTGAGTGTTTTTTTTTTTTAATTTTGTGGACACGATAAGTGTCACAATTTTCAAAACTGATTCATAAAATCTAGTAGTAGAAAATCTAGGTTGCGTTCGTTAATGGGCAATATCTGATCAAAGGTTTAGAAATGGGACATTTTTTTGAAAAACAGAAAAATCGCTGTAACTTCCATAATATGGAAAATATCTCGTATGTTTGAACGTATTATAACTTGTAGGAGTAATACCAAAAACTTTTTTCTGAAAAGGTTTTTGATACAACCAACCATAACTGCAAGGGGTTAAAAAAAAAGGGTTGGAGGACAAAAATTATAACTTCTGTCGTAGGCACAAATTCGAATTTGTACAAATTATGTATTAATATTATAATTTTTATCTAAAACTTTTGTCTCAAACAATTTTTGATTACACTAATCATTGCTGCAAGTGATTGAAAGAATGAAGGGTAGAATTTAAAAAAAATTCATAACTCCCTTAGTAGGTACACTATCAAATCCGTTCAAATTGTTTGTTATTGTTATTATTTTTACCTAAAACCTTTTTTCTGAAACAATTTTTTGGTAATATAAACCGTTACTGCAAGGGGTTGAAAGTGAAAAGAAATAAAACTTCCTACCATATACTCTATCAAATTAATGTTTATTTTGGTTTAACTTTTTAAATATTGTTAAAAACGTTTGTCCATAGTAAATTGTATCACATATCATTACTATAAGGGGTGGAAATAACAAGGGTAATATTGTTTGGATGGAGGTCAAACATAATTGCATAACTACCTTCGTAGGTATAATATGAAATTGGTTAAGATATTCAATATTTTCGCTTCATGGAATAAGAGAAAATGTTTAATCAATATTTTTTTTTAATATTGGCGAACATATAGGATGTTATGTACATTAAATTCTTAAAATGTTCCAGAAGTTTATGCTTGCTGTTTTGATTTAGCAAAATCCTCGACAAAGTAAACCATCATAAACTACCTGAAAAACTATCAATTTTTTAATTAAGTTGCAAATATTTAAACTGGCTCACACATTATCTGAAAGATCAAGTTTCTTATGTTTTTATCAATAACTTCAGTTCTGAATTACATGTTTTTAGCTTGAAGGTACCTTATATCCTTTTTTATTCACTATCTTTAATGATGTAAAGAGTTAAACCACACTGTTGGTATTCTGTTTGCATGAAATTTTATTTTCTTACATGACTGTCACGTGCTTCAGAGTGACATATTTTCTATTGTAGAAGATATCATTTTAACTTGGTTAATCTTAACTATGAAAAAATTTTCTCTAGAAAATATTTATTTTTAATATAAACTGGCAAATCAAACTATTACAAAATCCCAATATGTTAAATATTAGGTATTTCTCTTGTTTTTAATTTTTTTTGTAACATATCAAATTACTTTTATCAGTTGCTAATATAATCCTTGTTCTTATTAAATATATTACATGTAATACCTCTAAAATAGAATCCATACTTAATCTTTATATAGCTTTGGTTATATCTAAACTAGACTATGGTTGTATTATTGAGAACAATATTAATATAACTGATAGTGACCAACATAAACAAAACTTTAGCAAATTCATCAACATTATAAGCAAAAAAAAGTGTAACTTCATTGATTTAGATTTACACTGTCTTCTTATTTCTCTGTTAGATATATGAATACTTTAATCAGACCTTGTTCTAAACTCATAAAAAGAAATTCAATATAATAACTTCTAAACTTCATTAACTAACTCAAAAAAACATGTATTAAGTACTGTAAAAATATTCACGGGCGCTAGTGCTAAAATTGGAGAATGTTTATACAGCAGGGTACAAATAATGCCAAATTTTAAATAAACTATTGCCTGAAACTATACCATTTTGAAATTCTATAATTCCCTCTCAATTACGTTTAACAGCTGGGAACATAGACAGTAACACTGAATACTAAGCACTAAATTGGTCCTATTCAAAACAAACTAACAATATTCTTTGCAATGATATTTAAGTTTACCAACAAAATCAATACCAGCATCATAATTTCTTTTGCACCTGTGTTTACTGTATCATAACATGTGTGTGTGTGCGTGTGTGTGCACGTGTGTGTGTGTGTGTCTATATATATATAGACACACACACGCGCGCGCACACATGCACACACACACACACATATATATATATATATATATATATTCATTATAGCACAATATTTACAACATATGAATTTTCTGGAGTTAATAAAGTCACTTAAGTGAAAGCTAGGTCAAATCGAAGAGCAAACAAAATAATGAGACTCCTATCTACTATGGTAGTATCCCTAAGGTGTATACTGAGACAGTAGCACATAAACGTTACTGTGTAAAATAGTGGCAAGACAAAAAATATGCAGCAAACAACCATTCAAATGTAATAAACATAAGTATCATATTTACTATGAGAACTGGAAATCAGGATGCTAATAGTAGACAAATACATGAACATTTTCATACATGAGTTACTCTTTACATACCTTTTGGTTTATAGATCATGGAGTATGATATTTACTAACACCTTTTGTAGAACATGTTCATCTATTTATCATACAAATGTGAACTAGACTTATAAGTCGTGGGCTTAGTGGAAAAAGTTGGTAAGTCCATATTACATAAATTGGACTTACCGACTTTTTCCACTAAGCCCACAAAGTGTTCTCTAGACTATGGTTCTGGAAACACAGTAGTTGGTGTGGTCGTAGTTTTCTTGACCAGATTTACGATTAGTTGTCGTACAATAATCACCAATTCTGTATCTATCTTATACAATACAACTGAAGTTCATGAAGTCAACAAAGCGTCATAAAATGCTTTGTTGACAGTTGCAGAATTCGTTAGAAAGAGGAAGCTCTGGGTCACACATATTCCAGTGTCCGGCGCCAAGTGAGCGAGACAGTTTTTGGAACATCGAGAAGTTGACATACTCGCTCTGAACGATAGCGCGAGTACCTCTACCGTAGTCAATGTCTCGCTTTCATTTCAATACTGTACGCTACAAGCGGCTCTCTGCCATAGACATCTCACATTAAACCAACAGCAAAGTGCTCCGACAAGCCCCAAGTTTTTGCCACCCTCTCTCCCTTCTTTTTTTTCTCTTACTCTCCTTCCATCTTGGCAGGCATCCGTCTTGCTCATCTCTTCTTCTCTTATCTCTTTCCCACTTCTCTGACCTTACACTGCCTCCCATCCTTCCTCTTCCTCCTAATTCCTCTCTTTGTGCCTCCCTATTTTTAAGTAGCCTAGTAAGCTGTTGTTAACATGAATAATTTTACACCTATAAGTGAAATATTTTAAACCTGGAAAGAGTTATTTTGTGATGTTGATATAAGTAATAATTAATGCAGTGGTCAAAATTTTTGTTTATTGGAATGGACTTCAATTTATTTTAAGGTGACAATTATATTTGATCAATCAATTTTTTTTGTCACATTGATTCGTGTTCATTATATTCAAGGATTGTATGTTTTTTTTTTTTGCAGAATATCATTGTGGGCTCTAAAAACGACGTTATGTATATTTTTGGTTTTATTTGTTATTATTCCTGTTGTATTTAAATACACATACCCGTTGCAGAGGAGTGTGATATTTCTTAACTTTGGTGAGTAAAGTATTTTATAATTTATTTGAAAGCTGAAATTAAATACTGTAGATATTAAATATAAACTCCATTTTTTTTTAAAATTGGGATAGGATTTATTTTTATTATTATTATTATTATTATTATTATTTAGATAAGGTTCTTTTTGATTGTCTGAATGCCTATTTATTACTTAATATTGTGATTTTTTTTTTTTTGTTTTCAGTAAATTA
Source organism: Bacillus rossius redtenbacheri (assembly GCF_032445375.1). Lineage (NCBI taxonomy): Eukaryota > Metazoa > Arthropoda > Insecta > Phasmatodea > Bacillidae > Bacillus > Bacillus rossius. The sequence continues at coordinate 232,845,063 of NC_086330.1, forward strand.
TCCATGGAACACAGACTTGAAAAACCCAAGCAAGTTTGGTTTAAATGGTATCAGAAACTTTTACATCAAAACTGAAGACAACATTGAAATAGGTGTATGGTGAGCTGACTTTGTTTATTGTATGTTATTAACCATTACATTTATTATTTTAAGTGGCACACTTTATACAGTTAATTATCTAACAGTTACACTTGAGGTCATAGCTGGTCACACGAGGCTGTGTATAGTGGGCGCCACCACGTGAGTGGGCATGTGAACCCGGCTGAGACTCCCGGTCAGGGCGTTACGTGGCCTGTATGGGGCGAGATATTAGCCCTCTAATTAACTAAGCTTGTTAAACGAGACCTGGTCCGCTCTAGGCGTCGGGCACACCACACTGATTAACACACACAAGGACTACGAGGGTTAGCAACACGTGGTCGGAAACACTCATGGCTGTTACTCTTACGATTCCTTTACTACTTCCGCCGCTCACTACATGACATCCTTATCCTTACTAATATTATAAATGCGAAAGTAACTCTGTCTGTCTGTCTGTTTGTCTGTTTGTTTGTTACCTTTTCCCGGCTGAACGGCTGAACGGATCGTAATGAAATTTGGCAAGGAGATAGATTATATCCTGGAGATGGACATAGGCTATCTTTTGTCTAAAAAAATAAATTTTAAACGGGTTAAAAAAATACATCTTAATTTTATGTAATGTGTGTCATAGATATACAAACTGTTAGTGTCATTCCTCTATGTCTGCCGAGCAATAGCTTTCAAGCCATTACGTTACGTTTTGCTATTGTAAGGAACTAAGTAGAGAGTAAGAAAAAATATAGATCTTGACAGTTTGTAGTGTCGCCATATTTGTTTCAATTTTCAATACCGTTTTTGTATATTACAATTTAAATTGCAGAAAAAAATTGTGTTTCATAGACACATAAATAGTGAGTGTGTGTCATTCCTCTATGTCCATGAGGTCTCGCCGCGTCAATTTTCTCCTTGGAGCGAACCCGTCCGCTTAGTTAAATAAACAGCTTTTATCGTTGAATGATTTCATGATTTATTTCATGAAAATATGCTCTCATAAAAAAGTTAGTTTTATAGACATTCAATAGGTCTCTCTCTCTCTGTCTCTCTGAAGATCAATCTATGAATCGTTACAAATTTATTTCCTTTATTTTTTAGTTTGATTTGATACAATATGATTTCACTAAAAATCAATTTCTACCCCTTCCTATTTTCATTTCCACATTACGAAGTTTCACTTCTTCCGCACGGAGAGACTCCACCCACTATTTTTGCATGCAATTAAAAACTATTTTTTAATGATGCCAAAGAAGTATAACTTCTCATGCGCGTACCTAAGTACACGCACCCATTTTTTTTATTTAATTTCTTCTATATATATTTTTTATCCGTACCTAGGGCACTAATAATTCTTTTAAATTTCACGTGTATGTTTTCAATGTCATTCGAGTTGTACAATTTTTTTTGTCAAATTGGTCATTATTTATTCTTTATTTCATTTTGGAAACATACGTATTTGAGGTATTATGACAAATAAAAAAAATTAGTTTGACAAATATTCTTAGGTTTTTATTGTGTGGATAGTTTCAAATTTAATATTATGTAGGTACCCTACATAAATTCTTAAACTTATTAATTTCTTTGAAATTTATCCATAGGTTGGTAGGGCCTACTAATATTTTCTATTTGTCAATATTGTTATTTTTTTTTACAGTACCTACTTATTTGCAAGGTGTTTGGTTTAGTGTTTATAATTTATCTGCTGAGCGTCAAGAGTGTTAGAGCTGCTGAGACCGAAGACAAGAAATATTTATCAATTTTGTAATATATTGTTGAAAAATTTGAATTTTACTATTTCAGGAAAGTTGACTTTTTTTTATTAATTAGAATAGTTACGTGTAATTGCCATCTTCCTTTATTTCATATTAAACATTATGTTTGGTTGAGTGTGAGATAATTTTATTTATGTATGTTTTAATTTCATTTAATTTCTTATATATATATTCTTACCTACCTAATTCTATTAAATTTCAGGCGGATGTTAACATTGTCATTCCAGTTGTATACATTTTTTTGTCAAATTAGTTGTTATTTATACTTTTTGTTTCATTTTGTACTATGTTTTTTTTTACTTAATTCAAAGATTTGTGGTGTGTACAGTGAGTGATATCTCTAATAATTTCTATACTCCTTTGGATAAGCGGAATATTGCCACCACAGTTTAACATATAAACAAATTCTACAAATGTTTTAAACATTATGGCAAATAAAAAATAGTTTCACAAACATCCTTAGTTTTTTTTTGGTGTGTATAGTTTGAAGTTTAATATTATGTATGTACGTAAATTCTTAAACATAGAGTTATTTATTAATTTATTTAGATAATTATTCATAGGTAGGTAATAAGCTTTCTATTTGTCAATATTGTTCTTATGGTAGATAGGAGTACAGTAAATGCCTACATTCTTATATTCCTTTATATCTCTTTCGATTTGGAGTGTTTCCGAGCCATTCGGGGTCCTCAACATAACCCCTGCCCCCCTCCCAGGTGGTTAAAGCCCCAAATTTTCGAAAGCTTAAAAATTTTTAAAAATCTATCTCTTTCGATTTTAAGTGTTTTCGAGCCATTCAGGGTCCTCGAACCCCCGCCATCCTCTGGGAACAAACCCCCAAAATTTCGACAATTTCAGGAATTTCAAATATCTATTCTTTCGAGATGGAGTGTTCCAAACCATTCGAGGTCCTGAACATCCACTTTCCGCAAAATTGAAAGCCCCAAAATTTCGAAATATAAGAATATATATAAATTGGATGTTGGCATGTATGTCGTCGATAAACTCTTACACCGTTTGACCGATCGCCATGAAAGTTGGCACATCGAAGTGTTTTTATCATGGAGAAGATTTTTATACTAACCATTTTTTTTGTAACTCGCCGCTAGATGGCGCTGTAGCGCATCAACTTCTAAACCTTTCAACCGATCGCAATGGGTAAACAGATAACCATGGGTCACAGATACACATACAGTAATTATGTGTCATTTCTAAATGTCCACCACACTGGACATATCGCTATCTATTTTGCTGTAACTCGCGGACAATATATCACCTGGTGTTCAGCCCGGGCAAAGCCGGGTACTGCAGCTAGTGACTTATAAAACAGTTCCGGGCCTGAGGCATGGATCAAGTTACGTGCATGGCGGTCCGTGCACATGGCCACATGTCTCTGGTGTCTGCGCGCACGTCTGGTCTCGGCCGATGACGAAGATGAACTGGGCGAGCAGTGCTCTGCGTGCGGACAACAGGCAGCTTCCCGCCGGACCAAAACCGATACTTGATTCTGCGATCCCGTGTCAAGGGTTAATTTAAGAAATACACAAAACATCTTATTATTTATGCTATGCCTCATCCGGGCTTAAAACCTTAAAACATCAGTTACTTTTAATATAAACATTTAAATTAGGCCTAGCTTCGGCCGAGTTCAGGTCCGCTCGGGTCCGCCTGTCAACGTCTTTGTTAACTAAACCTAATAACCTAAATACTAATTACATACACCACTTACTAGGTCTACTTGAACACACAGCACTTGAGACTCATGAGAAAAGGTTTACAATAATTATTGCTATTGATTTATGGGGGACGTCACACTGCCCCTTAGAGCCCTCTTGCGGTAGTCTGTGGCGCTTGATTCAAACACACGCATGTCTACGTACGTCAACGATACAAATACCAGGAAGAAAGAGAAAGGGACAGTGAAGTTGGACCAGGCTTATGGGGTGAAGCCCTGGCTGACATCACACTATATCAGTGGTTGTTGCTAGCCATTTCATTTTTAACCATAATACAGATAAGTCCATGTAGCAAGAATTAATATTTCTATAATTTGTTCATATTCAATGAACCTGGCCCGCTTTATTTATCATGCCTATATTGTGTAAGCATTAGCACTAATGTGTGACACTACTGAGTGATTTAAATTAATTCATCCTATTATTTGTGCAGAATGAAAAAATTATTTATATACATTTGACCCTCATTTATAACTTGCTTCTGTATCTTCTCTTTAACACTGGGTTAGTTTTCAGTAGGCTGTCTTACAGATCATTTTCATGTGTATGTATTCACAGCTTCGATCATTTTCATAAATGGTCCCTAAAGTTTAAGTTTCATGTGCAGACAAAGCGACTACTTCTTCGATGCAGGCTGGAAGGATCGTGTGCGGCCTCATTTGATAGCCAGCACAGTTTCCAGGTTCCCAGCAATATGGCAGCTGCTGAGTCAGTTAATAGGACACAGGAAAGTGCGAAAACCGCTATTGCTGAGCACCTCCATCACATGTTTCTGTATATGTGCGCAGATATGTAGCATTCCAGTTGCTGTACTCGTCACTGCTGAAGCTAGGTCGTATGCTCACGTATACGTTGTCACTTAGATTTGTTTCACCAACTTTGAGATTTCTCTCAAATGTCGTGGGTATTCAACGTTCTTAAAACTGATCCCCCTAAATATATCTTAACCTAGATGTTAATGTATTCTTACTACTGGAGGAAAACATGGTTTGCTTAGATAACCCAGTTAATTTATACTATGTCTTTATTTACTAAACTCAAACATACAACTTATCTCTTAATTTGTAATAGTCCACTGTCCAACTTCAAAATGATCAAAATCTAATCAATCTCCTGAATGCACACATCTTTTGTCGGTTGTCTCTGCCACCACTGTCCATGATCACTTGTCCACAACTACTCACTCACACCGTGTCACTACTTCACCTTGACGATGTGGAACCGTCCTTAAAGTTGCAAGTTGCCAGAGAACTTGCTGCTTGCCAAACTAAGAACTCGCTGGTATGGCTACCAACAGAGCTCAACCCCCGGTCTTGCCTGGATCATAAACCCACTGGCGTTGCTCCGACTATTTGCTGGTATCACCACCAACAGAGCACAGCTTTAGACTGACCAGTATCACAGACCCTCTGCTATTGCTCCGACTATTCGCTGGTATCACTACCAACAGAGCGCAGCCTTAGACTGACCAGTATCACAGACCCTCTGCTATTGCTCCGACTACTTGCTGGTATCGCTACCAACAGAGCTCAGCATCAGACTTACCAGTATCATAAACCCACTGGCGTCGCTCCGACTATTCGCTGGTATCGCATATACATTCAGCCAAGTATAATGGTTTACAAAATTTGTAAAATTTGTAAATAATAATTTTTTAGTGATATTGATTAGAGTTGTGTTTTAGATCTATTACTCAGTTGCATCTATTAATATTCAATCTCAAACAGAAATTACAGAAAAAATCAAAGGAAAAAAGGTTTTTTGTTTAAACTAAAAAGATCTCGCATGATAGAAATGGGTCTGCAAAATATTGTTAACTTTTGTTTTTGACCCTCATTATTTAAAGGTTGTTAATTACATTGACTTGCTACTAGTCTTGCATTATGGTCTGCTAGGCTGTTTTATCATGTGGTTTTTTTACATGTATGCTGTTACTTCATCTTTGTAATCATGTGTAAGTGAATCTTCATTTTGGAACTAGCACCACACCTTTTTGTGACTCTGCATATGCCTGTAAGGATATTTATGCATTTAATGTTATGTGAACGAATGCTAGTGAAGAGGTGCAATAGCAAATACATAGCTGTAATAAGAGAGCCACCTTGTGCTGAAAACAGTGTTCAATTTAGTTACTGCGCCAATAAGCTTAATTTTGTTAATTATTTAAAAGTTTTTACAATCCAAACCTCACTGGCTATATATGATCTCATTTGAATATACATAAACAAATGCAGAATTTTGTTGGACACCAAGAACCATTTCAGATCCATGAATTTTGCTTTTGTAGGCTATGACTGTTTACCTTGAAGATTGCCTTGCTTAAATAAAAGAAGTCAAAAATAAATTTAGTTTATATTTTTCTTTTCACCAAACACTGAATATGACCATCATTTACGCAGAGCAACCTATGCACTGTAAGTGTTGCGTAGCAATTACAGTCACACTCACTCGTGAAAATAAGGAGAAATAAAATAATTCTTAAAACCCTTAAATTCAAAATATTGTGTTTTACTTATCCCAATATTACGTGTGTAACTATATTGGCCCGATTTCAAAGCTGTTAACATTTGTTACTTATAATGAATGCTTTTCTCATATACATATATTGGTGCAGTTATGGGTTTGAGATAGTATATATAGCAGTAATTAAATGAAATAAAACAAATTGTATTTCAAATTTTGTGTTCTGTATTTCAATACTGCAAAATAATTACGTGAACTATTTATGTATTCAAACATCAGCTAGGAATAAATTTAGTCAACTCACACATTGCAATAAAATTTTATATTACTTATATACTCTGTAAACTCTTTGAACAGTTATTACTTACATGCAGGATGACCCATTAAGAAGCTAAAATAAAATTTGCGTTCATCCTGATAATAGGTATCAGTCTCAAATGTACACATGGTTTACAGGGATAAGTATACTTAGGTAACTCAGGGATAGGGTAGACGAAGCTCTGGTGTTAAAGGACCTCTGGTGGTGGTCTTTGCTGGATCAGGATAGATGCCAACTAGCTATGTAGAAAAAAATCTACAACTACGACTCCGTAGAATGTATGACGACTGGAACGATGTCTCCTCTTGTCATGTTGGGCTGCAAATTGCTATAAAGGGTTGGTCTCACCCATGATGACATATGTAAAAACTGCTCTGCTTGGACTAGAGTCTTCAAACACACGATGTCGGACATCGACCGACGTGGATGTGCTATGGAAACGACTACGACTACCTAAGTTTGTGTGAAGAAAACAGACTTCCTCAACTTGTTCTGCTAGCAAAGCTACAAAACTCACTGGCACTGTGCAGTTCCATATCCCCAGTGTAGTATCCTTTGATCAGCGGAATCGGCCCTCACACTGGAGACTTCTTGAACGTGCAGAACCCAATGTCAAAACTTTCCATTCTCTCATTCTCACTTCATGCTATTTCCTTTTTTCCGCCGGACATCGAGCAACTATGCTAGGAGAAATGATGGAAGAACCTCGGCTTCCTGCTTGGTGAGCGGATAAAATACTGGAAGACTCTGTTATAATGTGCACTGATGCAAAACATAGCAGGAAACATAATTTCAAATCTTTAATAGGATATACTACAGCAAAGCTGAAATAAATCCCAAAATAAATACCATATGAACTGCTATGAATTAACCTTAGGTCACCCCACATGTACAAACTCAATACTTAAACACATGAAAAAGATAGTTTAACTGATTCACAGATAAAATACACATATGGTGCTGAAACAATTAAGTCAAACATGTGAAAATATCCTAATGTTTTCAGCACCAATGAAACAAACTCACCGCACAACTTCTCAAATCAAATCTGTTCTATACTTGTGCATAATATTTACTTACAGTACATTTAATTCAATTCCACGGTCACTTGGGACACACAGTACAAATGGCAGACAGACCATTGTCTGCTCGGTGTGGCCACCGATATACCAAAAAGTCTCCAATTGTGCCTATGCTGCAGCCTGTGGTCGAACTGTCGGAAATAATGTTAATAACAGCGTGGCCTGGACCACAGACGTGAAATTCTTCTCAACACTACATAATAGCGAGCCGCCACTTGTACTTCTACTCTCGCAGTTGCCTGAGTAATGACTAACATGGCGACCTATTACTACAGCTTCTTGTTCATTGGGACAAAGCTTTGCACTCTCAACAACCAATCACAGAACAGTTTACAATTTTGCCTAATGACATAACACTTTTCAGCCGTGAAAACGGACGATGAATATTTGTGACTTTGCTCACAAGACACATCACATGATCAATTTTCCCATGCAGAATTTAAATCTGTCTCTCTGTAATGATGATGTAACTGGAAAAACTATTGCATCAGCCTGCCCTCACACAGAGAACCCTAGCAAATAATACAACAGAAATACTTGAAAGCACAAAATTTAATGAATAAGCAAAATTAAGTAATAATAACTTTAAGTGAATTTTTTATAATAAAGTAAACAAATCATCAGAAATATTAATAATTTTAAATAAATGTAAATTACTTTTATACAACATATTGCAACTGCCTGTATATCTCTCTAAAGAATAAACATCTGTTATCTACCAAATGTTAAAAACCCTAACCAAGTTATTATTTCTGATTATAAAAAAATAATAAATCTTTAATTAAATCATTTATGTAGTGTTAAGGGCAGTAATATTTTGAGCTGTGAATTGTTTATTTTTTATTTGTTTTAAAAAAAATTCATTTTTATAACTGAAAAATATCTGTGTTGCCATTAATGAGTTGTGACAAATGGGCTAACTAAAGAAGTATCTGATTCTTATATTGTGTAGGTGCATAGCATTAAATTTTAAGGAAGGTTTTATATGAAGTGTGTAATGGTTTGGAAAGATAAGTCGGCTTGACTGCAGTTTTACGAGACTTGTGCGATGCATATAAAAATTTGGCATCTTTGGATGTTCGCTGTGCAAACACTTAAATTTTTTTTATAAAATAATTAAGTAGTATTTTCTTTGATATAATTGTAAGAACAAAGTATTATTTACGGCATGTCAGTGTTGGAGATGCAGACAGCATGACGTGATCTAGTACAAATCAACTGATTACTGCCCCACAATAATGTCATGGGTAAACAATATGTAGACACTATATCAACTTCCTGTTTTAAAAATATTTTGAAGTTATGTTGAAATAACTCACATTATGCTATAACAAAGCTCTTTTTTAAAAATAAAAAAACTCCTTGCTTGTTTTTGGTAGGCACATCTTACCTGCTTCTCTCCGCAACTCAAGCAGAGAAAAAAATAACAGCTTCTACGAAGATGCCTTGGCCAGTGACAAACCAGTGGTTTTGTACTTGCACGGGAATTCTGGCTCTCGTGCGAGCGGACATCGTGTCGAATTGTATCAGCTGCTGTCCAACCTTGGCTACCATGTCATTGCTATTGACTACAGAAGTAAGTTAGAAGAGTTGTTTATGAACTGCCAGTTAGTCTTGTCAAAGCAGGCCTCACCACATTTCTAACTTACATTGTATTGAAGGTATTGTACCTGATTGTTTAAAAAAAAAGCAAAAATACTACTTGTCTATAAAAAGGGAAATACACTAGAGGCAGCAAACTATAGGCCCATTAGCTTATTACCAATTGTCGCCAAAATTTACGAAAAAGTGCTCTATAATAGACTATCATCCTTCTTCACGGGCTGTAAATTCTGAACACTAATCAATACGGCTTCCAAAAACACAAATCGACAATAAATGCTATACATAATTTTACTAGTAAAGCTCTTGAAATCTTGGATAGTGGTAACACAGCACTAGGCATTTTTTTTGATTTGTCTAAAGCTTTTGATCTTGTTAATCATAAAATATTGCTTGAAAAACTTAATCATTATGGTATCCGAGGCAAAGCACTTGAGCTAATGAATTCATATTTGCACAACCGTAAACAGAGAGTGGAAATAAAATCATACAATAAAATAGTATTCTCAGACTGGAAAGTCATTAAACATGGAGTCCCTCAAGGTAGTAACCTAGGACCTCTATTGTTCTTAGTGTATATTAATGACCTGCCTTTAAACATCCCACAATCCAGCACAGTGCTATTTGCTGATGACACCTCAATACTAGTGAAAGGTAAAAATGTAGACAACATCGTATCTAAAGCAAATTTAATCCTTGGCCATCTAAAACGCTGGTTGGAAGCAAATAAACTTGTACTAAATACCACTAAAACAAATTGTATAAATTTTAGGAAGAGACATAATCCAGTAGAAGAAAAGTTTGAATTAAATTTTAACAGTAATATCATAACTAGAACATCAAATGTTAAATTCCTTGGTGTGAACTTAGATGAACAGCTAAAATGTTGTTACGATTTACCGCGGGTTCGTAAAGGATAGCCCAATTAAAGATTTTTATCACACACACAGTTTTATTTATTGCCACTACTTATGTCACTTACAAATAATCTAAAATGGCAAATAATCAATTGCACTTAAAAATATTTATTCCCCAGTCACTCGTTTCCACACACCACACACCTCGCTGGGCCGCACCTCTGGCGCAACTCTCGCCGCAGCACCCCTCGTGGGTCTCCGCCGCGGGACTTCGTCGCCACACTCCGCCGCCGCCAACACTTGCCTTCGCCGAGGGTCCGCTCAACACCTCGCTCGGAACTTCGCCGCGCCTGCGACACTATCGCCCGGAAACTTCGCCGTGGGAAAACTCCCGACTCCACTGAACTCACTCACTCACTGTCCTGGAACCTTCGTCCAAGGACTTCGCCACATCCACACCCGCGGCACTATCGCCCCGGAAGCTCCGCTGCGGGAAGGCTCCCGCCTGAACTCTCTCTCTGAACTCTGACTGACTCACTCGAGGCCGCCGTCCTCGTTTTATCTATCAGCCGCAATTTCCAGAACTCGCGAGCGCGGCCGGGGCCAGTCGCGTCATTCCGCGCCAACCCGATGGCAGAAATCTCTCGAAACACATGTCGGCGTCTCGCGAAACTCAACAGCTGTCAGGTTTCAGTTACGTGTCAAAGGTAAGGTGCCGCGCGGGGAGTGGTGGGAAGGAGGAGGTAAAGCGACAATCCTTGTAATCTTCCAGGCGCGCGCAGCACATATCATGTTGCGGCAGTCGCCAGCCAGCTCTGAACCTACACGTGTCCCGGCCTTGCTCAAGTTCGTAACAATATAAAGACCATATTAATTCTGTCGCTAGCAGGCTAAGTGTATCCAGAAATCTTTGATCAAATAACAGATAATAAAACTAAACTCTGGTAAATCTTATTTAAATCCATCATAAAATGAGGAGAAAAATATTGAGTTTTGTAAACTAACTCTTCGCTCTGAGCCTTAGACTTGAGTTGAAACCATTTATTATGTACCCATGTTTTTTTTTTCTTCTCTCTTTCTTACTTTTGAAATGTAAAAGTACTCTGTAATATTTAGTTTTTGTGGTTGTACAGTATGTTTGTATATATGTATATATTTGACTTGTTCTATATCCCGGAGTCCTTACCTCCATATGGGATCTACAGATCAAAAACTGAATAAATAAAATAAATAGTCTTCGTCATAAATTGCCAATCATAATTAGTCAATAACATCAATCATAATCACTATTACGTATTACTTTACTAGCAATTATACTCATTTTATATTTCTGTTTTGATTCAAGTTTTTCATGCTCACTGTGGTGTAGAACCTAAATCCTAAGAAAAAGAATTAATTCAGCTCAAATTGTTTTACACTCACTCAGAAAACTTTTCTTTGATATAAAAATTTAGGCTTATTTAGCTATTCGAAAAATCAGATGTTAATTTTAGGTTTTGACTATAATGCACAGAATGGCTTACAAATTACTTGACTGCCGATGCAGCGCTTGTAAATTTAGTCACGCCAAGAGTTGAAAGTTCGGACTGAACCAAACCATAAATATTTGCCTCGTCACGTGAATGTTACTGAGATCACAATCACAAATCAACAATAAATATAAAGAGTGATCGGGAAGCAGTAAACCTCCCTGATGGACATAATGTTCCATGAAATATGCTGGTGCACAGACATTAGTATGGGGAAGAAATTGAACAAATCATTGCCATTATAGAATCCTATCCAAATATTTTCCATTTTGCAGAAGCAGAGACTAAATATTTAAGAATTAAAAACCTTCATATTACCAACAACTTATTCTGCAGTGGCTTACAAGGGGAAGCTACGACGTTCAGATCACTGATTTTATTTAAACTTTGTACGCTTTTAGTAGTCCATTAGGGCAACATAATGTGCAAGTAGTTAGGCATACTACTTGAGCTTTTTCGAGAAAATCACAAGAGAAGTTTTACGCTTTGAATATGTACCGGTGCATTGTGACCATGAGCGCAAGATGGTGGAGGTCGAATGGTTAGCGTTCAAGCTCTGTAATCGCTGGTATCTGTATTGAGTCCTACTTGTGTTTTTTTTTTTAAATTCATAATTTTTTTAACACTGGTCATATTCTTCCATATATATTACTATTCAAACGTAATATAAAGAACAATTTGTGTAGTTGCATGAACTTTTATTGAATTTCCAATTTTTGTTGTCTGTTCACTAATGTTTATTATTACAACATATATATATATATATATATATATATATATATATATATATATATATATATATATATATATATATATGATTATCGACAAGTGAATGACTAACAAACACACATAGTTTTGCTGAAAATGTATGCCAAATATAATATAAAATATAATATTTCGACATGTAAAACTTCTCTTGTGATTTTATTGAAAACACCCAAGTAGTATGCCTTACTACTTGCACATTATGTTGTCCTAATGGACTACTAAAAAGTGTTCAAAGTCTGAATAAAATCCATTATCCGAACATCATAGCTTCCCTTGTTAGTGACACGTGTTTATATAAACCATCATATTGAGAGCTTTATTGTGTTCAAATGTTCTGATCAGGTTATGGAGATTCGACGAATGTTGCTCCTTCCGAAATTGGTGTGGTGAATGATGCCATGACTGCATACAAATGGACAATCCAGAGATCAAAGGGTGCCCCTTTTTTCGTGTGGGGACATTCTTTAGGCACAGGGTATGTTTCATTTGAATTTATCAATTGAATTATAAATGTGTTATGTCTAAATGAATATGCCAAGCAAAAGTAAGTTTTAACTTAATATTTTAGCTTTAAAAAAGAAAATTTTTAGATTTATTGATTGATTGATTGATACTTCTCATAAACTTCAAAATTAAGCAACATACAAAAGTGAACCTAAGCCAAGCAATTTTAAAGATTGTGTTTGTAAAACATATTGATATATAGTTAATTGCTCTTTATTTTTACTAAATATGAATAATATTTACTTCTTCAAAAATACTTTTAAGTACTTGATCTTCGAATTAGATGTGTTTCAATACTATGCTGAAAATTTTAACATACGCTTAACTCATAACATTTTACAAATACAATTTTTTAGTCCTTGCTGTAATAAGAACCATAAGAACTCTAATGGTGAACTTGCCTTTTGCCAAATATTTCCTGTCTTCTTCTAGAAAAATCAACACAAATGTAAATTTTGTTTAGCACAAGCTAAGCAAAATAAATAGCCAATGTTTATTAGCTACAGCCTCTCGTAACCCAAGTAGTACCACAAGCTATCATTATTAGATTTTCTTTTGTTTGTAACTCAAATTAGTCAATAACAACTGCCCATAAGTTGATTACAACTTCCAGTGACAGCCTCTTAAATGTATTAAGTACTGTATTGGCGAGTATTACGTGCTGTATTGGTAAGTATTACGTACTGTATTGACAAGTATTATGTACTATATTGGCTAGTATTACATACCTACTGTATTGGCAAGTATTATGTACTGTATTGGCAAGTATTATGTACTGTATTGGCAAGTATTAGCGCTGGAATTACTGGGGGAGTCATTTCGAACTTCAAAATTTGAAAGACTGTGTTGAAAATTTTTTTTTCATATATTTTGAAGCTGTGCACAGAATTATGGGATCAGTATTGAAAATACTGAATTAATTTCAATCATGACATGTAAATATAGTATGATGAAAAATAATGAAATTATAATTTTCCACTAAATTAATTAATGAGAGTTTCTGAGTAGTGTTCATTTATTTCATATTAAATTATTTACTAGTTAAAAAAATTATAAATTAAACTGTCAATTTAAAATCTTAAAGGAAAAGCTCCTTAGACATCCAGTTACATAGGATAATGTTGAACGAAGACAGCCTGGACTGTTAGATGAGACGTAAAATAAAAGTGTATCTTGGTTATAAATTCATAGAGTTAATTTTAAACTTTGTAACGGTTTTTCTGTGGCCAAGCTCATGCATGAAATAATGTTTCCTCTTCATGTGAATCTCATGAAAATTTCATGTTTTAAATTTTGGATCTCGGGAACATTTTGCTTTATATTCTACGAGTGTTTGATGAGTTTACTTAGAAATTAATTTTGTGATTTAACTTATAACATTTTTTTTTAAAAAAGAGTTCTTTTTATAGTGTCATGGAAACTGAGAAACTTATTGATACATCTGAAATATTTTGTATATTAGTATTTTGTAGGATAAATCTGGCTCGTGTAAATTGTTAACTGTATATATTGCACAGTAATTATGATATTTTCTGCACTTGCATCACCATAATTTCTGTGAAATATTTAGGTAAGGTTTTGACAACTAAAGTTAACTACAAAGTACACTACATTGTTTTACCTTTTACGGTGCCATTAAATCATGTGAAAGTAAACATTTCTTGTGCATTGAGCTTCGAGAACGTTTTGTGAGACTTCACAAAGCGTACATTAACATTTTTGGTGTATTTTGTTAAAAATTGTGGAATTGAGACTATAAACATTGAACTTAAAATTTTATGCTTATTATGTTATTCTTGTGGAGCATATCATTCATTATTTTGGAACTTGACCCATTCAATGTATTGTAAACCAACCCAAGGAATTTCTGAATCTATTATGTGAATGTCGTCAGCTTTGTCTAAAGCTGATTTGGTTTGGTGACTGCCCCGGGCCCCGGGTGTTTTGGCCGCAGGAAGTGCTGAACTTACCGTTAGTACATGAATATTAAAGACAGTTAAACATAACTATTAAAATCTTTTGAAAATTACAACTTAATTAAGATTTAAGGATTACATATTACAGATATTTGAGAATTACATTATTTAAAAAGCATGCAGACTCCACTGCTCCAGTTAGGGTGGGCGCCGAAAGGGTTCGCGCAGTGCGACCGGACACATGAACACACGCACACACTCACACACGCACTTGTTGGCGAGAGGCTGTAACAGAGGGTGTCGTGGGAGGAGAGGGGGTCGACAGTGGCGTGAGGCACATTGGGCTTAGGGAGGTAATTTTTTTAAGAATTTAATATAAAATTAATCCTGAAACTTTTTTTAGCTTTTTAATTGTTTAGTAATTTGAGAACCTATGTATTCTTTAAAAATATTTAATAAATTATATACCTTGATTCTGTGTAGAGTAATTATTTTATAGAGTGTAATATTTGGTGTACTCTTTATCGTGTGAGTGGGGTCAAGGTGGCAGAGTGTTCAGATCACTCGTCTCCCACCAAGGTGATCCAGGGCTGGTTCCAGGTGGGGTCATGCCCGTACTTTGTGCAAGTAGAAATGTAGTTGAAGTTTCTTTGAACCAGTTCTCCCATTCCCCCCAACCATTTGTTCCATTAGCATTTCATCACCCTTAATGACTAGTGGTCTCGATGTTAACAACACTTTTAAGTCCAATCATAAGGTTTCCGTTTTATGCTTGTTTCAATTGGTTACTGATGGACATGCCTGGAAATTGGCAGTACTTTTAACTACTAATGTTTGTATTGTTTGTATACACAATTTCAAACATTCTCTAAACTTTTTTTTATTAAAAATGAATAGCAGTATTCCAACAATTCTACCAGGCAGTGAGTACATTCATTCCTTCAAAGTTTGCTGGCAGAGTTGTAAAGGCAGGTTAGCCCATTTGTATTCTCCATCTGTCGCTCAGCTGTGCTGCTGTGCCCACAATGGTTTCATTCCAGAGTGGCATCACACATGCTGGATCTCCTGTCTCGACAAGGAATACATGCCAACGGCCTTGTGCTGGAGGCACCGTTCACGAATCTTCGAGACGAGCTGCAGTTGCATCCCTTTGCAAATGTGAGTTCCCTTTTCAGCACCATTTGGTGACGTCTGGTTACTTGTGCGGTGTGTTTGTGTTTTTAAACATTGCAGGGCATGCACGGAAACATTGTACTTACCAAAGTTGTAACTATTAAAGAAATAAAAATTGCAGTGTTTTTCATGTATTTCAGTTTCATTATAGTTTTTATTAATTAAATATTATATTGTTCAGATACATTTTTTACTAGTCCTATGCTATTGTTTCCAGTGTTTTAAACTCTAGAGTTTTGCTAAAATAATTGCAGTCAAAAAATATATCTTTAAAAGAAACATATTATATATTGATTCAAAATTATGTTTATCTCTCTCACTATTAGTGTGTAATTTATGAGAATTTGAAGAACTTATACAGTCTGCTAGCATTAAAAAAAATTCCATATTTTTTTAAATTAAATTAAATATTCTTATCTTGATGTGTAATAAAAATGTTAGTGTTCTTGATAGTTAAAATTTTCCATTCAAAGTCTTTTCTGTAGTATGTGTCACAAATTGATGCATTATTTTAGTTTTAATAAATTAGTACAGTTAATTTATCACACAACACAATACTATGATAAATCTAAATTTCATATTTATAAACACACACACATGCACGTGCACACACACACATAAATACACAAACACACACACACGATAAGCATTACATGGATATCAACAATAATTTATCTACAAAATAAATAAGCCTAAAATGTTATTAAATTCTATTAACTTGATAATGATAAAAATAATTACAATTTTAAGTCTCTATATTTTAGTCAAAATACACATTTAATGATGTCCAGAAAAAGGTTTCAATAATTTTAAATCCTGCTTTTGCCACGACTATATCATAATAAAGCATGCACTTGTGCTCTTGACCATGTTACATTAAGCATAATTCCTGCCCCCTGTTACTAATAATGCTGAGTAGGTTTTATGTTAATGTTTTCTTAATGTTTCGTAATTAATTTATACTCATGTTTCTTCTATTATGTATAGGCATTTAAGGTTTTTTTTTTGTGCTTAAATATTATTTGTTATAAAATGGGTTAGGTTTTATAGAAATCTGAACGTAGTATATTTTATTATTAATTTTCACTATAATTTGCTTTGTCATTTAAAATTAACATGTGTATTAATTACATTTATCACATTTTAAAGCATATTCTGGGCAATAAGACTGTAACATTCTGGAAGGTTCTAGAAGGTTTAATAAATATAGTTTAAAAAACTAAAGAAACATGCTTTTAAAGATTATCAAACTAAAAAGTAAAAAATAATTTTAAAATTAAATTTATGACAATAGTATATAAGCAATACTAGTATAAATGAGAAAAAAGCTTGAGGCGCTTTGTGCCATATTTTTTGAATATTAAGCGCCCCATGCTTTTTTCTCATTTATACTAGTATTGCTTATATACTATTGTCATAAATTTAATTTTAAAATTATTTTTTACTTTTTAGTTTGATAATCTTTAAAAGCATGTTTCTTTAGTTTTTTAAACTATATTTATTTTTAACTTTTTAGTTTGATATTCTTTAAAAGCATGTTTTTTTAGTTTTTTAAACTATATTTATGTATAATTATCATAGGGAAATGAGTTACCGACACTACCTATTACCATCTGAGATAACTATTTGGAGTTGCAACGTCACAAAGAAATGGTAAAGTCTCTACGAATCATTTGCAGTTAGATGTATGGATATAATATTAGAATTTACCGGGGGGGGGAAAAAAAAAAAAACATTTTTTTTTCGGCGTGGCCGGGAGTAGAACCCACGATCGCTGAATCCGAAAGCTGACGTCACAGAAGTCGCGCGCCTTAGACCGCTCGGCTAACGAACGTAATGAAATGGGTGGGACATTTTACATTGATGAGTCACTCACTCTTAGTCGAAAGAGTTACAGACGGACAGACAGAGTTACAGACGGACAGACAAACATACAGGTGAAGCTAATATAAAGCATGTAAAAAGAAAGGAAGACATGGGTGCGACCCTCTGTCACCAGTAAGTTATTTTCACGCCTCCAATTAGGAGGAGTGCGAGGCTCCACCGCAATGAACTAGAATTTTTGCTGGGCGCTGCCTGGTCAGCCAATCAGAGCGAGCCTGAGGTGGTGTGATGTGTCTTCCCAGACTTCCAGAAAAAATGTTTTCCAGTATTTCTCCATATATGTTCATTTTTCTGGATCCTCTCCTGTGATTGGTTAGTTGACACGGGGTTGTTTCCCATTTGTTGTCACCTTTGTAAGAGAAGACAACTTTGTTGTTCTGTTAGTTGTTGCTCAATCGTCGCTGCGTGCTGCGGCGTCATCGGCACCTCACAAATATGAAGTGAAAAACAAACATAAAATAGTGTAAATCTACCACCATAGATAAACTGATTAGTAAGAACATTTTGCCCTCTCTCTATACACAATTAACATTTCAAGGAAATAATTTTGCATATGAAATAATAACAAACTACTAAATTCTCTTCTGTCATTGATAAAATAAACAAAATTTCTTCTGTACTACTTGTACTTATACTTGTCTACCTTAAAAGCTACTATTACTCAAACCATGTATGACAATAATTTATTTGGGCTTGTTTATATTTAACAGTCTAAGTAAGTATCCTCCAACTTTTTTATTGTGTTATCACAAACACAGGGTTGTGTGTTTACTTGTGTGAGAAGTGACATTCCTGTAAGTTGTGTCAATAGTCATTTGTTAATGGTAGTATGGCATTATTTGTGTTTCTTAAAGTTATGAGATAAATTTTAATGGATGTATGTTAACTTACTACACTTTTCAAACCCAATTTATAAAAAAAAAAAATTTTGTGTTGAAAATGGAAAAAATTTGAAAAGCTTTATATCAAATATTGTGTATGTCTAATCTTAATGTTGGTTAGAATAGTAAAAATAGTATTTCTCTAACTACTCTGTTTATGATAAACATTTTAATGTGGTTTAATGACATTCTTCTGATACAGATAGTGTGGTTTTATTCATTTGGCTATTTATAAAGAGGTTTCCTCCTAAAGCAGTTGTGCATTATGGTATTTTGTTGGTAGCTTTTCAGGCATTTGCCGTGGTTTGAATACTGCATTGTGGATCCCATTGGGTACAACCAATTGCTGTTTGAAAATGATAAACACCTGAAGAAAGTGCATTGCAGAATACTTATTCTGCATGCGGAAGACGATAGGATTATTCCCTTCAAATTAGGAAAAGCTGTAAGTACAATTCAACTTGTGTAGTTGTAATAGTAATTCTTTATAAATTACAGGATGTTTGGAAATTGCGGAGCATAAATTTAATGTGTAGCAGGGAATGCCAAACAAGCTTTTTTTTTTGTACAACGAATATGTATCCAGAACACAACCCTGCAAAGTTACACGCGCAATCATTAGCATCCCAATTAAAATTTAATGTTCATTAAGGCACTGTTCTATTGGCTAAGAGAATGCGCAATTACATTGCAGTATGCCCCGCTGGAAGCAGGCGATGAACTGAATACAGAGATTTAGAGTTAGCAATACAGTAGAACCCCGATTATCCGTGTTAATGAAGGGGACGAGAGAGTCGGATAATCGAAAATCGCGGTTAGCCGAGTCATGCTTGCCTCAAAGGTCATTAGACCACAGACAGCCATCTGTGGACATTCGGAGATTACATATATACACATTATTTGTGTGCGTATGCGTTGTTGACATAGAAGCGGACTGCTTAGTGCTTGGGCAGCAGTGGTTTTTAAGTCTTTCGTGTGCGGAGACGGCACGCGAGTCGTTGCACCGAGGTGTGTGACTAGCCGCCCGCCAGTCCGAGGGCCCAAGACAGCTGATAGCTGCCAAGGTCATGCATTCTTTTCATCGCCCGTAAGCGACGCTGCCACACTTAGCTCATTGCTCTGTTGTCAGTAACACCATCGGGCTGGTTATTGTTTTACAGAACGACTGCCTTCAAAATTCTTTTCGAGATAAGATTTTTCATACCAGTGCATTGAGACTTGATTTGATGGTTTTGAAACGGTGTCTCTGTCTCGTATAATTCACGGTGTTTTTATCCCCCTTTATTTATATGAATTTTAAATGTTAAGATTTTTTATTTTTAGCTTGCTAAACGTGGAATTAGTGCAAAAACGGCCTATTATGACTTAGTGTTGCAGATGGGTCGGAAATCTTATAACGACCACCTCTCTATAACGACCCTAATCTCGGGAACCGTGAGGGGTCGTTATATCTATTCTCCGTTCACTCTTAGCTGAGTTTTGAAATAAACAAACACCGTCGTAACACTGCGCCGCGTCAGCAAGTGATAGGCTGAATTTATCTTGCGTGCCAAGCACTAGTTGCAACACACACACTTCCGTACAGTCGGTGCTCATAAAATAACGGAGAAGTAATATAACAGGAAAATGGTTCTTCTGTCAAGCCTAGTTTTTTTAAAAAAATTTACGTCTGCTGTGATAAAATTACGCCACTTAATGGTACACCCTCCGACCTTTTCTGTTGAAACCATTCAAACAAACAAGTGTCCAATCTGCTCAATGTGGATTCTTTCATCGTCTTGTGTTTATTTAATCCACTTGAAGTGTCAGCCTATGAAGCAAACTGAAGGATTTTTTCGCGATTTTTTATGATGTCGCGCACTGTTGTTACCGACATTAAACTCAGTCGCAAGTTTGCAATCGTTTCTCCACTCTGAAATCATTCTATAATTTTTGTTTTGCTGTCGATGGACAGTACCACTCGCTTTCTTTTCTGTTCATTTGATGACATGATGAAATGTTGCGCTCAACACTTCCGCACAACACTACGGTATAATCCGTCGGAATGCAGATCACTGTTACAATACATAAAATTATCACCACCTTCACGCTTCAACAACGTACACTAATGGAATGGACTGTCTCCTTGCGCCGGGTAATCTCTGTGGCACGGCGCCGTGCTGCGCGCGGGAGTGTACAGTCCGGTTATGTGGACGTGGAATTACGCACCAGTGTATAATCTATTCACGTAACATGGAACACAAAAATATTATTTACATACGTATGTATGTACTAGTATTTTTTTTAAAACTTTCTGTGTATATAAACATAACTGAGTCAAAGTACTTTGACCAACATACATTTTGCAAAGTATTTTAACATTTACATACATTTTGAATCTTTGGTTATATGTAACTAAAAAATTGGACTTGATGGACATAAATCGCGGTTAATCCGCGAATCGGATGATCGAGTCGCGGATAATCGGGGTTCTACTGTATGTACTAGCAATCAGCAGTCTGGGGGGTTTATTCTAAGTTACGGGATATTCCATCGTAAGCTTTCAATATTGATTCTGACATACTGATCTCTTGCTTTTCAGAGCAAATCAGATTGACCAATAAGTGTTTCAATGCTATTCTAAGTGCACTTTTAGTACAACACAATGCACACAACACCTTATCAAATGCTCTGGTCCCCTTCGCACACGAAGCCCAAACTCACTCGTCACCCACCATTGCTCTCCAAGGGGTCACTCACCTCTTCACTTCACTGCTCTCGTAGGTTGGCCACCCTTTTATATGCCTTGCAAGACTCGCCCTGGAAAGGTCTCCTAGCCCTTCAAAGTGTCACATCTTCAAAGCCAACTTAACACTTAAATCTGCAAAAACAATTGTGTCCTAGTTTCGCCACTTCACACAATAGGGTTTTAGGTACCTGCAAAACCCGAGAGAGAGAGAGAGAGATAGAGAGATAGATAGAGAGAGATAGATAGAGAGAGATAGAGAGATAGAGAGATAGAGATGATAGAGAGAGATTGAGAGAGATAGAGTGAGTGAGAGAGATATAGAGTGAGAGAGATATAGAGTGAGAGAGAGAGAGAGAGTGAGAGAGAGAGTGAGAGCTAGAGTGAGAGATAGAGTGAGAGATAGAGTGAGAGATAGAGAGAGAGAGAGAGAGAGAGAGAGAGAGTGCCCTAATTTGGGGTCCATGTACCAGTAGTGGAAGGGGGAGGGAACGGCAGGGTGTCTACCGACCCTGGAAAACCTGGAAAACCTGGAAAAATCAGGGAATATTGTAATCAGGGAAAAATCAGGAAATTTTTGTTTGGCAGGTTGTAGTTGGCAATACGTTTTTTGTTTGTTGATCAGCTTGCATTGACGTAGCATCAAGTGTATCCCCTCCCATTTTTATTTTTGAATGGCAAATATCGAACAGTTCCCACGTCCATTTTCTTTTATTTACCATCAGATTCGGAAGTGGTGTCAAATCACGTGATACAAACTGATTCAAGCTGGTCTGTTATCATGCTGACATGACGTGCTGCAGCATGTGCTTCCCACGTTCGGATTATACCGACAGGTGCATTTCATTTTAAGTATTTATGGATGCCCTCAACGTAAACTGGACATTTTTGTTAGCTTTGAAAATACGTATCACAGACACTTTTGGCTTCATACGGTCCATGGTGCTTTCAAAACTGGAATTTCTGCTACACAATGGGACGTTGTTAGTTTTTTGAGGCACAGTTACTATTTGTTTAAGCATGTACCTGCAAGGAGGGCAGATTACATTATAATAACTGGAAAGGGACCTGGAGAAGATAATTGCTTGAGCTGTCAAAATAATTATCGCTGACAGCAAGGGCGGGAGCGCATCCTGTCGGTCTGTCACTGTGATTATCTACTCCAAAAACATGTCACAGCATTTCAGGATAGCATTTTTGTTATATCTTTCGTTTATAGCCTAATGTTTTCTACCTGATCCACACAAGGTTAAAGTATCCTTTAACCCAAGTCTTGTGTTTCAGCATAATTACCTTATTTTTACATAAGCCGTGTTCATGTATGGTTTTGATGCTCAAAATTGATCTCGGGGTATAGTTCGCACTAAGTTTCTTCTCATTTGTGCGCTGGGGTTTGTTCAAGGGGCAACCCCGTGTTCCTCCACTCCATTATATCAATACCGTATTTATTGAATGCAAGCAAACTCAAACTTTTGCACTCTACGAAAAATAAAAATAATATGATGCCGAATTCTAAACTACCGTGCACACTTGGCCGGATATGAGAACGCGTTAATTGTATTTTGCGAAAAGTGTATAAAATATTATATCCACGCAAAAGAATAACCTAATATCTTGTATTTATCCAAGTTGCATCATATACGGTAAAATGTAAACAAAACAAACCTGGTTTGTCCAGGTTAGCCAATATAGCTTCTACTATCTTCTCACGTAAGCGAATGCTTCCTTAACGAAGATCATACATTTCCCAGACTGTGAGATGTTTTGTTTTGTGTAAAGCTAAACACATATGTTAGCGGCTAACGAATTTATCTTACCATAGTTTATTTTGTGTAACTTCGTAAATAGCAAGAGAATAAGCAAATAATGATTTTGCAGGTACAAAATTAGTCTGCGCAGCGAGACTGGGAGTGTGCGGGCATGCATGACTATCATGCAGCTAGCATCTGTTATTGACGTCACAAGCTGCGACAGCGTTCCCAACGTAGTGGCATTCCACTGCTGATATTTATTCGCCCGCCAAGTTTAGTTGATTGTTTTCGTAACAGCCTGTATGTAGTATGTTGCAACATATTTCTGTCCAGAGTTTGAAAATGTCGAATAATACTTTGAGTGCTCGAGACCGAGCATATCATTATCAGAAACATGGGTTTTATTGTACTGACAATAGCACAGTGATGTGCAAATTTTGCAACTGTAAAGTTTCATGGGAAAGAAAAGATTCCATTGACAAACACCTAAATTCGGCTAAGCATGTGGCATCGGCAGCCGAAAAAAAAAAGAAAATTTGTAGTTGCAAACATCTATAGCTAAATGTCTGTTTTGTGTAACTGTTTTGGATTTAATTGGCTGTTATTATGCATATTAGTCTATTCCTAGTATACATGGATTGTTTATTAAATATGTAAACTATTATATGCAATAACTGCACAGTTTAGTCAACATTTAAAATACCGGTAAAATTTCCATTGCATAACGAAAATACCGACTTTAAACCACCACTTTTCTAATTTGAAAGTACCGCTTTTTGCATACTGAAAACACCGAAATTTTCCCGGCCCTAACTCCAGCCATTACTGGCACCTTGTAACAATACACCAGGTGAAATACAAAATATTTATAATAAACTTACATTTATATTAAACTAGCATGTAGCCTTCGCTATGGAATGCTACTTATAGAATACCCTCGCACCTCTCATTATATGTGAATGAGGTGAAATATCCATAGTGCTGTTACATAGTGACTCTATATACCTATGTTAGCTATTAAAACCTTTTTTATTTAAATTATCTGAGATCAGTCAGTATTTGAATGCCAGGCTACTTAATTCCATGTCTGCTTCTCCTTGTAGGTACGTCACTGCCCATCGTCATACGGCTGCCACTGTGGCGCTTCATTAGTTATGCCTCTGGTCTTTTTCATGGGTACACATCTGCTTATGCTGTTGGATTCACCACTGTTCCTCCTTATGTGTACACAACTGTTCTTCCTAGTTCTTCCTCGTTGGTACACCACTGCTGGTCCTTGTTGGTACACCACTACTTGTTCTTGTGCATCCATACTGTCCCTCTTGATATGTACGCCACTGTCCCTCCTCATGTATACAACACTGTTCATCCTACACTACTACATGTTCTCATGGGTACGCTACTGCTTTACCTTGTGGGTCCTTCACTGCTCCTCCTGATATGTATGCCACTGTCCCTCTTCATGTGTAACCCACTGTTTTTCATTTTGGGTACACCATTGCTTGTCTTTGTGGGGCCACCACTGTCCTTATATTGTAACAACCCAGATTACAACCTTCCCCATGCAATCCAGTAATAATAATTTGTTATGAATTTTTTTGTCAAATTTCAGGTTAGATGTAAATTTTTTCTTTTAAATGTTATTCGGTTCTTTCTTGTGGGTATGCTAATGCTTGTTTTCCTGGGTCTACCACTGTCCCTCCTCATGTTTACCCTACTGGTCCACCTCATGTGTATGCCACTGTTTTTCCTTGTGGGTACGCCAGTATCCCTCATGTCTATGCCATTATTCTTCCTCGGGGCTGTGCCACTGATGTGAGTTTGCCTCTGCCTTTACTTGGGTATGCTACTGCCACGCCTGTAAGTCCACCACTACCTGGCCTCATGAGAACTCCACTGTAACACTTCATTGATCTTACATTTAAGAATAACAGGAATAATTATAAATTAAAATATGCTATCTTGGATTAAACAATATAAGGATTTTAGAATATTTAACTTTTTGTACTACACATTTGCCTGTGTAAAGGCAGGGAGAATGCATTAATAATTTATACAAGAAAATACCACAGAGAGTATTAAAATATAGATTGCAGTTTCGATTAAGTTTGTAATAAAACAATGTTAATGGTCACACATGACTGCTGTAGAGAAAGGAATACAATGTTAAAATGAATTAAATATTCTGCATATAATATTTTACAATTGGAACAAACATTGCAAAGATGAACCAGCAAAGAGTTTGACCGTTGTTTCTCTACATGAAGACTTACACGGGAATATTGAGGGGTGTAAATAGATATTGATGGAACAAAATGTTTAGAAAATTACATTTTAATAATAATTAATTGAATTTTGAAAAAAAAAAGCTTCTAATTACAATTTTGCCCTCCCTTAAAGAACTTATTTATCAAATTTCACTGTTATAGGCCTCTTCTGCTCTTCGCAATGCAAAAACACACACATACACACACATGTGCACATGCACATGTGGAAACACAGACACTCTCTCCTTTATTATATAGATGCACTATGTCTGATTTAATTGATTGATTTTTTTCCTTCTAAAGCATTACTCACACTTGTTACAACAATATCACAGCACAATATCATAATTTCTCTTTTATTAGATTAGTATATATGATTTTTTTTTTAAATAAAACTATGTGCATCTCTTCTACCAACTTAGGAAAAATAATTGGGACAGTTGTAACAAAGAATTGGTAGATTTAAAATGTTTATAAATCATGCTCAGTAGTTAAACTCCTGCTTTATTAGCTTTGATATTATTATCTATACTAATATTATAAAGCTGAAGAGTTTGTTTGTTTGAACGCGCTAATCTCAGGAACCACTGGTCCGATTTGAAAAATTCTTTCAGTGTTGGATAGTACATTTATCGAGGAAGGCTATAGGCTATATTATATTATCAATAACATTAGGGATCCTTACTAAAAGTCAGATTTAGAATCAAATGCATTGGAGGGGGTTAGATACAACATGCAGTACACGTACGAAGTGTGTGACAATGCCGCAGGCGCTAGAAATTAACTTCTATTTCATTGTTAGTGCAGTCCTCATCACCGTTGAAATTTTGCGGGTACTTTAAATATCAAAAATTGCCCTTTTTTTCAAGTATATATATATTTTACAGACTTGAAACTTCACAGTAATGTTCCTTATGTTACGCAGGTTGACATTTTCCTAAAATTAGATCCCATGGGTGGTTAAAACCATGCAACAGTGGGTACTTTGCCTGCATGAGAACAGGATTTTGCATTGTTCATGCCTTCTGCGTCTCCATGGCAACGGGCATCACGTGGCAGTGACGTACCCACAAGGAAGGGCATGTATAATGAGCGGCGCAAGAGTGATCTGCCTGTAGACTGCCGTAGCGAAGTACGGGTACATCAGTTGTACGTTGCGTGCACAAGTCGGGAAACCATCGGTGCTATTCTTTTTCTCTCCGGTACATTATACAGCATTGTAATAAATTTTCACTGAATTTTTTTTATTTACCATAACTGTAAATGGGAGATGTGGCTTAATTTTTTTCCATTAGTATAGCCGTGCGAAGCCGGGTCGGGCAGCTAGTTTTTATAATAAAAGAAAACTTACTAACCACTTATTCACCCTCTTTGTGGTAAAATATATATAAAAAAATGGCAAAAATTAATTATACTCATTATTTAATTTTATTAGTGCTCAGTTTTGTACCATTCCTTTATTTGCTTTGGATATATATATATATATATATATATATATATATATATATAATGAAACAAATGTACCCATTTTACACCACCTTCATGGTTGAATTTAGAAAATTGTATAAAAATACAATTAGTAACTCTGTATGCATATTGTTCATTCTTAGTTTTTTACCTCTAGTTTTTGTGTATTCAGAAGTATGTTTTTTTTTCTTCTTTCTAAAATTAAATTTATATCTGTCACACACATCAGGGGTGGAATTTTGCAAAATTGTAAGAAAGGAGTGGGTAGTTTTGGTATGTTTAATATGGAGACATACTATATTTTTTATTGGGTGATTGATTTTGGAGATATGATTGATTAATTAATTATTTTAAAACCATATATACCTCCGTTTCATCCCCTGAGGAGAAGACATTTGAAATAATATTTAGATTAGTGTTAAGTTAACTAAATACCTTACTTACAAAAATAAGTATCAAAATCCTTTCAGTAGTTTTCGTGTGATGCTAGAACAAACAGTCACAAATTTTAAAAACTATGTTTTAATGTTCTTCATGATGTAGATAGCACTTTCCAATAGTTTTTTTTTTAAATTTAATAATTCCATCCAACGTACAGACATATTACCCCCAAAATTATTATTGTTAGTATAGATTTAATTTAATTACTAAACTAACTGCTTTGATGTTGTTTTGTGACAACCATTGTGCTGTACTCAGTTACCAAAAATGTGAATTTCATTTTAATACAGTTGGTAATATTTTTATTTTAAAATGTCAATGCACAAACAATAATTTTTTTTCTGTTTTGATTATAAGTTTAAGAATTATTATGTTTTGTAATCAGAAATCATGTATAGTTAGGTTTTTTATCATTATTTAAATAACAGTTGTTTATGCTTTTGAGAAGTATTTGTGCATTTGCAACATATTTTATGAACATAGTTCACTTTTATTCAATGCCTTTTAATAATTCTTATTTTTTGTTAACTGGTGGGGGACTAGCTGCACGCTGATGAGAGGGAATGATGCACTCACTCGGTGATGATGGTGACGGTGTTGCTAACTGTGAAGAGCTCCGCAGTGCGTGGACGCGGCTAGCCCTGGTGGCCAGTGAAGGTTTACTGCCCGAGCTCTGAGTCCCAGCGCGCCCTCGGAGCTGGCTCGCACGTAAACGTGCCGTGTGCTAAAGAAGTATGTCAGGCCATGTCTCGGGTGTGGTTGCGTGAATCCAGACAATCATTATCTTTTAATTCTTAATGCGGTGAACACACGAACTAACAATTACAAGTACCGTTGCAACAGAATGGAATGCGACTCGCTGGTGGTGGTGGCTGTTTGCCTCGCTGCCCTACGCTACTTCTGCGCCCCCCCCCCCCTCTGCACACACGTCTGTGAGGCAGCAAGAGGTCAGAACAGCCTGTGGGAGCAGAGGGAGCACCGACAGGTGTGGTCAGGTTATTTGCTTCAATGCAGGCTGATGCAATAGTTTTTCCAGTTTCGTAAGCATTATAGAGAAAGACAAATGTATTTGGTGCGTGGGAAAATAGATCACGCGATGTGTCTTGTAGCCGAAGTTGCAAAGCATCATGGTTAATTTTCACGGCCTAAAAGTGGTTTGTCATTTGTTGAAAGAATAAGCTGCTCTGTGATTGGTTGTTGATGGCATCACACGTGCAGTTGTTTATCCCATTGAACAAGAAGTGGGAGTTGTAGGTCACCATGTAGTCATTAATGGGACATATGCGGGAGTAGGTGTGTTGGGTGGCGAGTCACCAAATTTGGTATGTTAATGTAGCGAAAAGAAGAATTTCGCCCTATGGTCTAGGCCAAGCTGTTCAACGTTTTGCAAACATTATTTTCAATTAAATTTTGATAACCACAGGCAGCAGTGAAGGCCTTGAGTGGAACCTTTTAGTAAATTGGTGGCCACGCCGAACAGACAATGGTCTCTGACATTTTTACCATGCATCTCTAGCAATCACAGGGTTTCATCAACAAACTATAATTAAATAGTGCCCAAGTGATAAACAGATTTGTTTGAAGTTTGTGAAGCTTAAGTTTTGTTTTATTGAGGTAAATGGTACTGTGTCGTAAAATGGTGGCCAATTTCAGTTTTTAATAAAGGCAAAAATAAATCTACAAACTTTATTCATTGATTATTTTATTTATAAAAAACCATTTTCAAAATAAACGACCTTAACCTCAAAAATGCATATTATATGGAACTTAAATTATTCTCGGTGCCAAGCATATCTCTTCAAGAGTTTTGTGTATCTATGTATCTAGACCATTCATGAGCTAGTCGGAGGTGTGGGTTGCAAACTGGTGTGCTAGCTTTGCAATGACATGGCCAGATTCAGCTGAGATTTTTGAATCTCGTCAACTGTTTCAAGAAGGAAGTTACCTAATTTTCATTGCAAGAAGTTTTAAAGTCTCTCAAATAATAACTAAAATCGAGTTAGTGTAAATCCCATTAGTGACTACTAACTTTGTTAGCAATATAGGGTATATAAGTATAATATTAATAATTTATAGGGTTTTGTTTCACACTCTCATTATAGATTTTGCAATAATTCCTTGTTTTGCATATTTCAGCTGTTTAACAAACTCTCTTTGGAACACCCCACTGGTGTGAAGCTAGTTCAGTTCGATAAGAAGAATGGGTTAGGACACAAGTGGATTTGTCGGGCGCCAGAGCTGCCTGCTGTGTTGAAGTGAGTTGCCATTTTGATACCTTTTTGAGTACAGTGCGCCTCACTCAGTACTGCATGAAGCTACTTTTTATTTCTTCTGAAGTTTAAAATATGGGCTTTATTATTATGGTGATGAACAATTTCAAGAACAGATAACCATTTTGATAATGGATCGAGGTGTCTCGGGGTGAGGCATGGGACTCGCACTCCAAAGCACCTGGGTTCAAGTTCCAGTCCGGTCATCCTGATTTTGGTTTTCCACAGGTTTGATCGCTCAGGCGTGGTTCTCTACCTAGGCCGGTTACTTCCCCAGTAGCCCCGTTTTGAATTATGATATCTCTAATGACCTTGCCTGTGGCGAGATGTTAAGCTCAGTTTAAAAGATAGTTATTTAAAACAAAATCAGTTGGTTTTGTACTGCATGTTATTAATTTTGGGACTGTTTTTTTTTTTTTTTTTTTTCATTTTTGAATTTATTCTTTAAATAATATTTTTAAAAATGAAGTCATACAATATTGTGTACAGTAGTGTATCTTCATACGATATGTATAGGTCCAGAAAATGTCAGATTATTTATTGTGAACATATCTTAGAGAAACCGAGTGTAATAAAGCTCAACCAAATGAATTGCACCAGATTTTACATGTTTCATATCATTGGTTCAAATCTTTCAAAGATTCCTCAATTTTGTGGTAGTTTTTTAATGCTACAATAAGTTGTACAACACCCTACACTACTAAGTGCAACCACATCATTTAACTATTTCATTTATTAAAGTTTCTTAATTATTTTGGCTCTTTCAACCAAATTTGTTGTTTTACTTTATTAAGCTAACTAATCAATTGTTAGTTTTACATTTAGCAATTATTAGTAGTTAATGTTTTTTTAAGTTGAGACATGTGGAAACAGATTCGAACAAACCTTAAAAATCATCACTGTTTAAGTATATAATGTAGATACTGTACAGTAAAAGAAAATATATTTTTCACAAATTAGTTAAGTGTATTAATTTACTCACAATAGTGACTGTTTTGTCACAGATGATACAAACCATTATGACAATTTAAAAAATAAACAGCAATAATAAATTTATTTTTTTATTTTTTTAAATTTCAAATGGAGATAGATCTGAATATGGTTTGATGCAGGAATCAAATATGATATTATTATGTTAACAATTTTCAAGTCCTAACATGAAAATAAAATTACGGTATGACATGATAACCAAACAATATCAAACATTTATACATTGGGACTGGCAAGTGTTGCACTGCAGACACACTACTGTACGTTTGAATATCTTGGAGGTGTTGGTGCTTTACATATTACAGTGTTTCCAGTGCTTTGATGTTAATATTGAAAATATAAGTTTATGGTTTACTTTGATGATATTCTGATATATTTATTTGCAGGCAGTTCGTCAAAGGTGAAATGAAATAGAGGAATGAACAGGCATCATTTCTCGGCTGTCTCTACATCATATGCACAGCGTTTGTCGTAAATCAGCTAGTCACATTTTATAAATGACTTTATTAACAGTGTTGTGTTTGTATGGGAAATTTTATTTTCAAGATTTGCATAGTCCTTTGCTGGTATGGCATATGTCAAAAAAAAATAATCATTGACATCAAATTGTCCCCATTGCAAGAATCATTCAAAGAACATATTTTGTTTGTATTATATGAAATCGCATATTACCAGCTCTTGGGCACAGTGCAATGCAAAGTTGTATATCACCAGAGTTGTTTTAATGTTTTCAAACTGTGTTAGCCATTTATGTTACCTACTATTTATTGAATTTATTAATTAAAATATATCAGGGATATACAAAGTAAAATTTCTAAAAGCACATATTGATATTTGTGCAAAATAATTTTAACCTAATGCAGTGATATCAAAACAAGTATTAGAAAATTTTATGTTTGGATTAAATTAAAATTTTTTTAATAAGTTTATTGAGTTTATGAACAGTTTTAGTTAGGAGTTTAGTGGATGTTAATCTAAGTTGCTAATAATACTCTCAGTTCTATTTTTTCTTTATTTAGTAACTAAAATATAAGATATTTTAATATTTAAATTTTAATGAAATTTAATTTATTTATGATCTTTACCTTTAAACAACGCTTGTGAGATTTACTTTACGCTTTATTTAGCACCTGTACGGTACTCTGCAATCATCAATGACCCGGGACAATAGGACAATGCCCACCACAGCTTACTAACTTTGTAGACTAAAATATCCCACATACCACACTCCTCCACCACTTATTATTTCACTTGGTTTTTACATACTGACTAAAACACTTATGGATATCACAATAAATACATTTGTTTAGCACATTCCACCATTAAATGCAGTATACAGAAACTATAAAGTCATACGAAATTAATATGAACTACTAAACATTTATCACCTTTCTTGGGACTCGTAATTCGCTTCTGGTAACGATAGGGCCCGTCAAAGTCTTCATTGTATATAGTTGTTTTAACACCACGTGCATTTGAATCCAACATGGGGTGAGTTTTTTCTTATCTCTTGTTTGCCTTGTACAGTCAGGTTTACTAAGCCTACTTCACTTTCACTATTAGTGTCACTGTCCTAAGCTTCTCTCTCTGTCTGTTATGCAATGGTATTCTACATCTTCTCCATCATTTGCTTGGTGAGTTTTATGACATGTCGGTGTACAATACCATTTGCCCCTTTGTCCTTGTTGGTTATTAAGCACCCATCTTCTTTACACCTGTTGCCCACTCTTCCCCCTTATGGGAATAGACCTTATAGTGGACAAGACTGCCAGTGGGGAACAACACCATGCGACGTGAAAAAGGCAGAGCTGAAGACTGTAATTTGCATTTCTCAACATCTGTAGACACTGGAGGTACTAGGAACGACAACTTTTTGCGAATGGTTCTACCAAACATTTTTGACTAGGTGTTTTACCAGTAACTGAGAGGGGTGTTTTGCAATTACCTAACAGAAACCTAGGAAGATCAAGTTTGAGAGGTGTCTTAATGTGCAGGAGAGCTTTAAGTTTATGTTTGAAGGTCTTTAGCAAGTTTCTGAAAGTCCATTAGTAGATGGATGTTATGGCAGCAAAAATGTATGCTTGATTCCATTTTGCATGCCTAAATGAGAAAACTCCTCTGAACAAAACTACGTTCCATTGTCAGACACAAGGTGTTTGGGGAGACCAAAAATAGCAAACCAAATGCGGAGCTTAACCAGAATTGCATCTGATGTGATATTTGGCAACTCACAGATTTCTGACCACTTGGAGTATCTGTCGACAGGGACTAAGATGAATTTTCCTCTTAGGACCTACAATATCAACATGCACCCATTTCCATGGAATACAAGGCCAAGTCCTCAGCAACAAAACTGACTTTTCAGGCATAGGTTTTCCTTGCATACATGTAGTACAATTTTTTAACCAAATTCTCCAAATCTGCATCTATTTTAGTTTACCAAACATACAAACCTGCCAACACTTTCATTTGACAATTTCTGATATTATTTGTGTGGAGCTCCTGTAGGACATGTTCACTTAGACAACCAAGACAACCCAATGGCCCCACAGCAAGCAACCCTTCTCAAGTGCAAGCCCTGCTCTGGCCAGCCATACTGAACTATCCGAGTTACTCTGTTGAGATGGACATCTCTCTCAGTAGCCAATTGAATTTCAGTTGGAGTTACTAGCAAAAATTAGCAGCGCCAATGTGTAAATATGAAAACTTATTCAGATTCCTCCTGGGAAGTGTGCTGCAAATTTGAAATAGTTGGCACAAATTTATTTTTAACCTAAATACCCTAATATAAATTTTGTTAGCTCATTGTTCATCCTGATCAAATCTTTCCTACTAGAGTCCTGCAACTTTTTCCCAGCGCCGCAACTGAGAAACTGGTGTGATTTCGCCAGGCAAGTATTAGACCTCTTTATCCTTCCCACCTCGGGCCACGAACGCGACCAGTAACAGTGTCCGACTTTGTGACCAAGAGTGCTTTTCTCAGCGTCCTCCCAGGTCAGCTCTCTTCCCAGAGCACAGCTTAGGTTAGCAGCTCCAATCATGCCCCATTCTAATGTTTCAGGGCTGTCGGGCATGTATAGGCACTCGCCCTAACACTTTTCCTTCGAGCCAGCAAATTCCCCCCTTCCATATTTTCCATGAACTCCAGCCAGGGCACTGACCGGGTCTTTAACCTCCGCTCCTGGCGAGCCTATTCTCGCTGGCCAGCGAAAGGCCTGCCTTCGCCATCTCGCGGCGAAAATGACAACCACTTAACTTTAGCTCCGCTAACTCTAGCAGCCGCCATCACACCTTTCTCTAGTTCCCTTTTAGCCCGACAGAGTGCGAACGAGCTGGTCCCATAAGTGCCAGGCTTACTCTAGTCCCTCTTGCTGGACTTTCGTGAACTAACCCCGAGTCTGTTTCACCTACAATCCAACAGAGCGTGCTGCTTTCAGCGCGAGTGACCTCCAATGCCCCTTAATTTAAGCTACTAGCCACCTTGGTTATTTTCTTTTTGTCAGTCACTGTGGTCATTTCGTTTCGGGTGTTTCTCGCTGACGTCTCTATTTGAAACCAGTCTCGTCGCGACTAACTTAAGGGATGTGATCCCATGTAGTCCGGTAGTGATACCTAGTTTTTTTAGTTTTGCTAGTCACTTTAGTTTGGATTACTAGTTAATCTCGTAGCATGACTAGTGCATGGCTACCGCGAGCACTTGTGCAGCTTCAAAGGGAGTGATTTTCTTCATTCTACCCCCAGAATGGTAAGTGGATGATTCTACGCCCTTTTGCCTATAGTTGGCTCCCCACTTAGCTTTTCTCGATTCATGTTGCTTGTCTATTTAATTCCTATTCTTGACCACTGGATACCTTTTTTTTTATGGTTCCAGTGGGGTCCAAAAGATGGTGCAAGAGTTCAGGTTTTTCTGCGGCTCAAGCCTATCACGAAATTCAACTAAATTTACATGCTGGCTTCTTACTTGGACATGAATTCTACGCGTCTCTCCCGCTTCTAGTCGCCGCCAGTGAACAGTCAATGATCAGATATTGTGAAATTAGAATATACATACATAGTCCCACACTTTTTGGGCTAACAAATGTTTAACTTTAAATATGTTAGTTAAATTATTAATGTTAGTTTTTGTGAAAGCTTGATAATGTTAAAGGAAAATGTTGGATTTATATTCCAGGTAAAATTAATAATCTGTTTGTAATTGATAAGTACTGATGGCCGGGGCCCCCCCAAATTAAATTTGATCTGTGTATTTTTGTAAATCATGAAACAACCAAAAGGAAATAATGAAAACTATAATGAACATTAAAAAACAGTAAGCTTTAAGCAAACTTCTTTTTTTTTATTTATTAATTCAAATACGATATCCATTTTCTATTTCCTATTGTGAGAAGTAAATTTCCTTTTTTAATGTTTCTCCCTTGTGTAACTCTGAGTATACTGTAGTTTCTTTAACCCACTTAAAGCAGTTTCCAGGGCTTTTATAACAAAATAAATATAAAGCTTTCTTTAACTACACAAGGGCAGTAACAGAAGGAAGAGGCAATCGAGAAAGACCATCAGCATTGCCATATAGTGTATTTTACATATTTCATAACATAATCAAACCCTTCCAACAAAACCGCCGCTAATTGGTGAAAGCCTGAATGTTCACCAAGGAGGTGAACAATAGGTTAATGGTCAGTCACCAGTGAAAACCTATGCCCAAACAGATTTTGGAAAATTTTTTACCTCAAAGACGATTGCTAAAGCTTCTCTGTTCAACTGTGAATATTTAATATCTCTTTTCTGCCACCGACGGAGAGTGAGACACAAAAGCAATAGGAAATACATGACTTATAACAGCCCCTACTCAATAAGGTTAAGTATCTCATATCAACTTAACAGGCAATACAGGATCATAATTACTTGAAGACATCAGTTTTTTAAGATTTACGAAAGCACCATGAAAATCAGGAGACCAAATTCATGTACAGTAATTTTTTAGTAGTTCGTGCTGGGTACTAACATTGTTGACAAATTTGGCAAAAAATTTGCATTATAATTTATCAGTCCTAACCAGGCTCTCAATTATGTGACATCTTTTGGGTTTGAGGCCTCAACTATAGCTTACACCTTGTCACTGCATACATGCAACCTTCACTGTCAACAGTATGGCCCGAGAACAACAGACTTTTGAAAAAACTTCAAAAAAATTTTTGTTTACCTTTAAACCACTGTCATTTAGCTGCTGCAGCAACTCTTGCAGGATTTGTTTATGTTTCTCCTTGGACTGACCTGTTACAAGGATGTCATCTTGGAAACAGACCACTCCATCTAGATCTTGTTTAACTTGCTCCATGGTCTTTTGAGAAATGGCAAAACATGATGTTATGCCAAATGGAAGTCGACTGTAGTGGAAAAGACCCCAATGTGTGTTACTCATGCACAACTCTCATGAACTAGGGGCTAACAGCAACTCCTGAAAAACTTGCGACAAGTCAGTTGTGGAAAAGTCTATTCCCCCTTGCAACTGGCAAAATAATTCTTCAACACGTGGGAGCGGGTAATGCTCTACAACTAAAAAAAAAAAAAAAAAACCTGTAATCTTGAAACATGCACATATGTTAACACTGCATCACATTTTTTAT
Organism: Bacillus rossius redtenbacheri; assembly: GCF_032445375.1. NCBI lineage: Eukaryota > Metazoa > Arthropoda > Insecta > Phasmatodea > Bacillidae > Bacillus > Bacillus rossius. The sequence goes on from NC_086330.1 coordinate 232,881,159, forward strand.
CAACACCATTGGAGTTACCTGCTCACTGAAGTCTACTGGGTGGAAAATACCCAATGTTAGTAGTCGGTCCAGCTCCACATCAACCTTGCTTTTGAGCGCAAATCAGGAGACCTGGCAGGCAACAATTTTGAAACAGCCTTGTCTACCAGATACAACGAAACTGGACCACTGAAAAATTCCCCAAATCACCATAAAACAAAGATGAAAATGTCTTCAATAGGTTGTCAAGTTCCGAAGTCACAGTTTCTTGTTGAACATTGAGTCATGGTCTTGGCAGATCTAATGCTTGATACCAATATCTACAAAGTAGAAATTATGTGCACTGGAAACTTAATTGTGTCCTTTCAACCTTGCACTTGACCGGAAACTTAATTAAACCACACTGGCTAATAAGCTCACCAGTGTATGATTTTAAGTGGATTGCAGGTTGTTCCTTAATGAACTCTCAAAAATTGTTCTATTAGCTTATCTCAGATATTAAATAAATAGCCACACCACTGTCAATCTTCATTTCTAACTTAACATTTCCAATCATCATCGGTAACACCCACGGTCTCCTACTAGACTCAATTAACAGATATAGTAATGCAAATTCATCCTTATGAGGTTTGTTTACATTATCATTATCCTCATTAAAAATATATTTATGGAACATTGCCTCACCTCTTTTTCCAGCAACTAGGTTAGGGCACATTATCATAAGATTCTTAGCGCAATTACGGCTGTGATACTTCGAAAAGACAGTTTTCTTCTAATTTACCTTCTTTACCACAAAACATGCAGGGGCTGGGGAAAGCCAAACTGTGTTTTGTAGCGCACCTGATAGTCTGTAGACTTCCCTGATGGCCTTGTGAGACAGATTTGTCGTTTTTACCACACCCTTGGATGCAGGGGCACAACAACAGGGGGGAGCAAGGGTATTTGCCCCCCCCCCTCTCTGAAACCTTTAAGTGGGGGCAAACGGGCAAAGAAAGTGCTGTCCAATCAATTTTTAGATAATAAAACTGCTTAAATAGCACCATTTTCCACCTTGAAATACAAATTTTCCCGGGGGAGGACCCCCGGACCCCCAGCTTCAATAGGGGGGATAGATGATTCTTTATAAAAAGGTATATTGCCCCCCCTTTGGAAATTTAGTTGTTGCGCCCCTGCTTGCATGTGCATTTTAAACATGTGGACTTCTTCTTGCAAGGCCTTGCCTTCTTTTCCTGCATCTGTTTTAGGGCCTGCGTACCCCATTGCAGCTTTGTACCTAGTTTCCAAACTTACTGCCTTTTCAAAGGTTAGGTCATCTGCCTCAAGATACAACTTTTGAGTTATGTCTTTTTCTTTTAAACTGACCACAAACTGATTAACGCAAAGCATTGTCCATAAAAGTACAGAACTACAGAATAAAAAAAAAAAAGTACGCTTTCATTACAACAAAATCTGAAACCATTTCATTTTCCCGCTGCAATCATTGGTGAAAAGAATGGTGCTCTGCAATAACAGAAAGTTTCAATGTAAAGTGTCTTAATGAAATGGCAACAAGTTCTCCATAACTTTGTTCTTGAGTATTTTTTTTTTTGGTACTGATAAATTAAGTAACACTTTGTATATCTCCATTCCCACTGAAGACATGAATAAATGCTCTCTGGTTTGCACTGTTATTTTTGGTATCCCCAACACCATTAGCAATAAATTTTAGCTCAAGTCTCTCCATGTATAATTCCCATGAATCCGGGTCTGGAATACAACCTTCACACTTGAAACCAGACCAAACACCCCCCCCCCCCCCCTAACTCAACTGTTTCCAGCCTATGGCTGGGTCAACCAAGTAAAATGCCTCCATTTTCCTTTCTCCTTCCACCATTTCTCATTCTTCACTTTATTCCAGTTTTCTGCTGCTCTCTTCTGCACTCCTTTATTTGCTTTTCCCATCTCCTCCTTGGTCTTTCTTGAGGTCTTCTTCATGTGTACTTCAACGCCATCATTTTCATAGGCAGCCTCTCTTTTCTCATTCTCTGGACATGGCCATACCATTCTAACTTTTTCAATGATGTTATTCAAGTCCTGTATTCCTGCTCTTGCTTGAACTATCTCATTCCTGAACCTGTCTTGCCTTGTAACTGACAACATACTCCTCATAAACTTCATTTCTATTGCTCTGATCTTCCCAGCATCTCTCTTATTTACAGTCCAAGTCTCTGCTCCATAAGTGACTACGGGCACAAAGTAGGGATTGTACAACACTCGTTTGCACAATTTTTTTTATATTTTGTATTTGAGTTATTTGAAACATCCTATAATTTAAATTAGTACAAAATTTTAACTCAAAATTTTTTTATTTACTTTCAAAAGTATTTTATATTAACTGCATCAGTATTGTGAATGTTAAATGCACATATAATTAAACCTACAAAATTACAAATTACGAAATGGCCAACCAACCAATTTGAACATGACCTATATGCTATATCTAAAAAAATCAAAATAAATTTTTCCCCTAACACATTAATAATTTTAAATATTGCTAACCAAATAAATACTATGAAATGTACTATTATAATCAATAGAAACTAATTAAACACAAAATTTAATTTATTAAATAAGGAACAACTTATGGTATGTTTACAGGACATGTATAGGAGGCAGAAATTTCAGTGGACATAGTACAGCATATACACTGGATCCCTGTTATGTGGAATGCTTTATTGGCAACATAGCACATTATATCTAAGAAGTAGAAGTGCATGCAAGCATTGGTTGTAGCGGAGTATGTGTTGTGTTTTGTAGTATTTTGCAGTTTGTGTATGTGCTGTACTATGCCAGACAGCAAGCTAGACTATACACCACATTGCTGTGCAGACCACCAAATACGTAGGGTGAACTGTTGTATGTGTTTACACAGCTAGATTGTAGAACAGTGGTTAGAGTTTACTGTGTTGATATGGCATTTCAATGACAGGGATCCAATGTATCTCATTGCACACAGTAACAGCTCTTAAGCGTAAAAAGAAGTATTTTAGGACCTATGTTCAGTGAAATTTCTGCCACATCTACATGTTCTTCATTTGTACCAAAATATTTATGTGTATTTTAGATACAGCCGTTTCATTTTGGCAAATATTAATCAGTTTAACCGTTCACCATACATTGCTAGTAAATATCATATTTGAAATGAATATGTAATACTTATAAAAGCTAATTTGTGTGTAGGAACAGCATTTGTTTTTACTTTAAATATTTGAATTGTATACTGCCTGTTCTTGTTCCAATACCTTCCTTCAACCATTGTGCATGACACTATGTTCTATTTTTTTGTTATTATTTTTTTATCTTGTATTTATTACAATTGGCAGAAATTGTTCCGATCAAATCATATACAGTCTACATGTTCTAAAAAAAAACTGTTTTCGTGATAGTGAAATTGAAGAGAAAAGATGGCTGTGTAATAGCAATTTGAGAATATTTATCCAAAATAATTTTGAAAGGGACCAATTGATGTTAAAATTTTCTGTGATTAATACAATATAATGTTTGTTGTCTGTGGTTTTGGTGATTTATCATGAATGATGATATTTAGCATAAAATATAATCATGTATGTGTGAACATAGTTTTGAGTTTAAATTTTTTATGGTTTATTTAAAATGTTATGTAGGATATAATTATGTGATATTTATTCAGTGTTTACATTTAATTTTTAGTTACATTTACAGATATATGTGTATGCAGTGTGTTAATACAAGTATTTTTAAAGCATACTATAGCAAGAAGTGCATTGTGGCTTGATCACAGTTAGACATATAAGGAAGTTATTGGTTTTATGGCTTTCTGTTTGGTTGGATTTATAAACTACGCAAGCGACGCAGTATTGCAATAAAGAAAAATGTAACCAATGCAATTAAATCATCGAAGTTTATAAAGCACGAATGTCGCAAGACGTCACCAACCCTATAACTTTAAACTGTCAATACTTTGATTTGAAAGTTATTTTCTTTAAAACATAAAAACATGATGTACTAGATACTAATCAAAACAACATTGTTGTCTTCTATGCACATAACATCTGTGTCTTTAAAGTTTTCAGTACACTTCACTTCAAATGTGAAAGGCGGAAACGCAAGCCGAAACCCAAGAATTTTAAATTTGGTCGATGCTTGCATTGCATTTTTGCGTCTTGTATAGTTTATAATGCAGCTTTACAACAGTGGTGTAAAGATAATAAAAATGGCCTTGCAATGTATTCAGTGTTTGTCTTGCCAATGATGATCACTTGTTGGATACCAATTGGGCATACATGTTTCATATATTGTTTACTTGTTTAGTAATGTGGTGATGGCTACAAAGTTCTAGTCTTCCTAATTTTTTTCAATGTTTTCTTTCAACATATTAAACATTTTTTTTTTGTGATTACACAGCGTCTTCAAGTACTTTAACTTTACTTAAGTATAACTATTTTTGTTACTGGACAATTTCATTTCAGAAAATCATTTGTTTAGAAATCTACACCCAACCTCATTTCTTAACAAACAGCACAAACTCTGTAATCATTGAACTACAATCCACTAAATGCTAAAGAACAATCTGTAAAATATTTTTAGTTATACATTGTATTTTGTAATTCATGTGTGGCTTTATGATGTAGCTGGGCTGTACCAGGGTGGCTACTCGGCCATGTACATCGGGAAACCTTGAATTAGCCATGAATTTTTTGTTGCTGGGAAATCTGTGGGAAACTCATGAATTTTTTAAAGATATTGGGAATATCTGTGTATCTAGTAAGTTGCAAGGAGCTTAGTTTGAAACAGCATGCCCAACATGCCACTCAAAGTAGAATCATTGTGATGCTCATTTTTTTTGTGTGTAAAGTGTGCAGTTCTAATGAAAACTAAAATTGTAATGATGTTTTCTAAACAAAACTACAAAATTAAGTTTAGGAAAACCCCTTTTTTCACAGACGTAGTATAACCTCACAGGAATACATTTAAAATTAATGTTACTGTTTATTTTATATATTAAATATATAAAAAAATAGTACAAAATGGTTTATTTGGTTTTATTAACTTTGCTGTAACCAACATAGTAATATTTCATGAAATTTCTTAGAAAACCTTTAAAAATCATGGGGGAAAATACCTGTAATTTGGTTTTGCCATAAGATTAGCCACCATATGTACATTTTACAGTTTAAATTATTTCATATGGGAAAAAATATTCTTATTATTAAAATCATGTGTATGTGGTTTGCTAATGCCACCCATTTAAGTATCTGCTGTTTCATATTAATTCAAACCAAACAAATTTTAAGATATTGCTTTATAATTTTACAGGCAATACTCATTATTTCTTCAAATTATTCTAGTCATATATTGTCTTTTGAAATTGTTTTTATAGTTATATTTTTACTAGCACAATGATAATTCGTAATACATGATTTTATGTTGATGAAAGAAAGATGTGCTTTTGATTGTTGGGGGATATGTTTATTGTTTATTAGGCACAACTGAATTTAAACAAAACTTTTACTTGGCCAGGCTTTTAATAAACTTGTGCTTTATATTTTGTGAATTAGCAACACAAGCTCATTTACGTGCTCGCACATTCAGTAGAACCCCGATTTTACACTACCTCATTTTACATTTTCCTGTTATTTGCACCAGTTTATTTCAGGCCCGTTTTAATCTTATCTAATGTAATGCAATACATTCCCGTTGATTACACCGTGCCTATAATCTGCTTCCTGCAATTTACGCGGTTTGTTTATGCTATACCTATATAAATTCATTATTCCCGTGTTTGTCATAGACATCTTACCTATTAAGATATCACTATTGTGTGAAATACTAAATCAAAAATGCTATTGGGAACACTAGCTCTATAGCTCTTTAATTTTTCAAAATGCATTTTCATTAAAAACGGTATTAATAGGCTGCCAACACTGGCCTAATAAAGGCAGACTTCGAGAAAATGTTAGCATGTGACGCTGTTGCTACAGTTTATAGGAATTCCTACTGTTCATCACTAACTTATACATTCAGGATTACATACTGTATACATTTCCGGTATTAAATCTTTGTAAACGTATGTTAAGAATAACTTGGTCGGTGACAAATAATATTGTGAATAAGAGAAAAGGTTGGTTTTTTCCTGTGAGTAATTGACTGCGTTTTTATCTGTACATATTTTAACAAGATGGCAGCGTGTAAAAAATGGAAAACATTTTCCTTTGATGAAAGACTCAACTATTTAAAGTGCGTGGAAGAGCACAAAGGTACTCGTGTTTCACTCGCTGAGAGGTTAGGCATGCCAATTTCAACTCTGAACACAATTGTGAAAAATCGTGAAATGATTGAAGAAAATGCATCTCAGTGTGATGGTTTTTCTAAGGAGAGAAAATACATTCATGCATCAAAATGAGGAACTTGAAGTACTTTTGAAGGAATAGTTTGTGGGTGCAAGGGCCTCGAATGTACCCATTCATTATTTTTTGAGAAATCTTGCTGTTTTTTTTCTTTGAAAAATATAACTTTTGCCTTATGTTTTGTGATATTTTTGATAATATTCTTAACCTGTAAATGTCATGTTATTATGAATTGCTATTTTATGTATGAAAGTATGTAGGTACGTACATAGACTGTATGCTTACCTATACACACTACAGATGTAAATATGGGACTTGTGTATAATTATTCTTTTTAGATATGCCTCAGACACTCATAATGAATAATTAGGTGTATATCAGAGTACAAAATATTTTTAGGTCATATAATATCACAGTTCTGAGCAAAAGAAGGATTTTTCATACATTTCTCTTATTTTACACTTTCCCGCATTTTACAACATTTTCAGACACCCTCTTCAATAGAGTAAGAAAGGGATTCTACTGTATTCAGAACCATTTCACTACTGTCTCGAAATAACTAACTGAAAAAATTTAATGGACTATTCAAAACACAGTTTATTTGTGACATTTCAAAAACGGTTTTTGACTATGTGATGCTGCTAAAACAACTAATCTGGGTATTTATATAGTACAAATTACATACTTAACATCAACAGAGAATTTTAATATAGTAATGCCCAAGGTATGTTAAATATTCATAGCCAACAAAAATTCATATTTTAAAAGTGTTAGTATTCACAGCTGAAACAAATGCAAAAAATGAATTATTCATAATTGAAAATTCAAATATTTGCACCAGCCTTACGAGGGTGCTAATTGGAACCATACCTTGGACAATGTCTTGAACGACATGAATGCTGTAGTTTTCAACTGAATAAACATTGATAGTCACAATCAATCTACCTTCATGCAACACATTAGCAGCTTACTTGCTGTATTTATCTATGACAAAACAGACACACCTAAAAAAAATAATAATAATAGTCAAATTTAAATAATGGTTTGGATTCCAGAGAAACTAGCAGAAAATGTGTTTGTATATTGCTGAACTAAAATGCAGTTTACCTGGCTGCTGTTAACAATTCAAACATTTGAATATCTTAGGTTTAAAAATGTAAGAACGAGCTCATTTTATCACTGATTGGAAAATTCAACATTTAAAAAAATGTATTAATGTTTTTCTTTAAATGAATAGATTTGCACAGGCCTAACTCATGCAAATTTATCAATCTGGTCACATTAAAAGAGCATTCAACATAATTTGGCAAAATGTTACTTAGACATTAGATAGCAACATAATGTATTACAGAGCACTAATGCTGTGTTGTTGTCACCAGAACAGATTAGTCACTCAAGATTATTTTTCTCTCAGAGTTGTCAGTCAACTATCCAGAACCTTCTCTCATAGTGATTATACCCCTCTTCATATTGTTATCTACACACACTTTGTACTACATAATCAGTTATCTTCAGAAGCAAGAACTGTTTTTCTTCAGTGCCAGCAATGATAGCTTCTTCAAACTTTCTTATTTGCCTGTACAGTGTGTGATCCACACACTATACTCGTGTGATGTTTCATAGATGCTACATCTTCATGTTGTCTGCTAAACATGCAGTTCATGTACATTGTGTCATTATGTGGTGTTCGAGTATCACTATATGTATACAAGTGACATCAGAAAGATATTCCTGTCATTACCATTTTCTAAAGGAACACACAGTTTGTGCAAAAGCCTAAAGGAATAGTTTGTCTTTTTCTTGTTGTTCTATGTTATGAATACAAATAAATAACACTTTATTTATTTTAAAGTGTAAGTGAAAGAAATATGATATTTAATTATTGCCTGACATACCTATAGTGCAGTCCAGTACATTAGTGATGTCTTACTGCCCAACTGCGTAGCGGGCAGATATGAGCTAGCAGGTGTGTAGCACTAAACTGACTCTAGCTTTCTGTATTGTATACATGTGTCTCGTAAATCTTTGCACAAGTGATGGCTGGGTACTTGCAGGACAGGTGAGATTATAAACAATTGATCAAAAATATGTGGAATACATACAGGTAACACAATATAGACAGAGTGGCATCTTTAGTCATCTCACCAATGGTGTATTTGTTGTGGTGTTAAAGGACTGGGACAAATTTGTGAAGGGGTACTAGGTTTTACAATATGGATTACTCATGTTGCTGCTTTTACCGCTGTTTTGAAAATAGATGTAAATTAAATACTGTTGTGCATGTTATGATGGTGAGCTTAAAGATACATTTTTTATGGGAAGAGTTTCGAAAGATATTAAATTAATCATGTTCAGAAAATTTGTTTTTTAAAATGAATTTACAAAAATGATTAAATTGTTTTATTTATGGTAATTGTAATTAATTTTTCAACTTCAGAGTAACTAAGTTTTCCACGTTTAGCAGAATAATACAAAATAATTATTAAAATTATGTAATTATTACCTTATGAAAAAAGTAATCTCATTGTTTAATATAAATTTAATACTGTAGTTACTTTATTATCCGGGGTAATGACTAGGAAAAGTGATCCACAGATAAAAAAAAAAAACAGGTAAAGCAATGTCAAAAAAACTTTAATTGTAATTTTTTTTATAACCGACTAGACAAACACTGTATAAGGTTGTATAGTGTACATCTTGGCAGCATTTTATGGCTTGATACACAAAAAAACATTATAAAAATACCCATATATATATATGTGTGTGTATGTATATATATGTAGGATAGAGTGGGGGAATTCCGATCATCGGGGTAATTCCGACCACTATCGATCTCTAAAATATCGATTTATTTGAGTCGGTTGTACGATGCTTCACTGTTGCGGAGGATAAATGAAGCACGTTCAGATAGTTGGCGCGATTCTGCCTGCGTAGAGACAGCAGCAAGAGTATTTCGTTTATTTCGTCGATAATTTGTGTAAGAAATTTGGATCATATTATGTAAGGTAGGTAATAAAGTAGCCATAAGTAAAATCTGCAATTATTTGTACACAAGTAAACAGGAATAATGTGAATAATAATGAACTTACAAATTGTTTTAACGTACCGTAAGTTACAGAAGATGCGAGTTTGTTTACACATGGTAATTCGGGGTAATTCCGATCAGTGCTGATCGGAATTCCCCCGAATGATTGGAATTACCCCAAACAGCATTTTAATCAATATATTTTACTAATATATAATATTTTAATAACAATTATGTAATACACTGTTTACAGATGCTTTGACATAGAGTACCAGAGTGGCCACTCGACCTGGAAAACCTAGAAACCTGGAAATGTCAGGGAATTTTGTAGCTACAGGGAAAAATCAGGGAAAGTCAGGGAATTTCATCAAAAATCTGGAAATTTTTGTTGAAACAGGATTTTTTTAAAATATTACTAGTAAAATAGAAAATGAAAGGTAGGATTTATGTTGAATTTGTGTATTCGAGACCTCGTGTTGTCTCGTAACATTTCGCGGCTTTCATACATTAAGTTGGTGCACCTGTCTCGCTATTATTTTATGGTTTGTAAATCCGTTATTTCGTTCTGTTGTTTGCATGATTATTAGGCCTTCCATATAACCATCTGCGCATGGCTTCTTACAGTTGAATGGATAGTTTTTGTGTAAAAATGGCAGGATACGTCGATGAAGGCTGGCAAGGGTTTTTAGTTTTGGTACGTAAATATGTCGTGCTCCAAACAAAAAAAAACTAGCTTTAATTATAAATGGCTTGCGTGTGAAGATTTTTCACAATGGTTACTTGAAGACGAGTGGAATAAATTTTCAGCCCGGTGTTGTTATTGCATGACTAAGTTCAGCCTAAGCAATATGGGAAAACAAGCCGTGATAAGCCATAGAATGGAAAAAAAAACACCAAGAAGCAGCTGCAAACCGTAAGAAGTGTGTGGAAATAGACGTTCTATTAAAACATGGACAAAGAACATCTGAAGCTTCGGTTAGTAAGTACCCAACGAATACCACTGAACCTGTTAGTCCAAGTCCAGTGACTGATATGCCTAAGAAAACTTTGCATGCTTTTCTATTAAATGATAGCATAACCAAGTCTGAAATATATTGGTGTTTGCATTCTGTGACAGAACATAATTCATTTAGGAGTGGTGCTAGAAGTGCTGACCTTTTTCCAATACTTTTCCCTGACAGTGAAATAGCCAAGAAAATTCAACTTAAGAGGACTAAAGTTGCATATACAATAGTACATGGGTTAGGGCCTTATTTCAAAACACAGCTGGTGAAATTGATTTCAGATTGCAACTATGTGGTTGTAGGGTTTGATGAGAGTAAACAAGGTGGCTCAAAAGCAGCAGGTGGACCTTTTCGTAAGATTTTGGAACTCTGAAAAAAATGAAGTTTCATCACAGTACTTAACGTCTGCATTTCTTGGTCATACAACGGCTGCTGATTTGCTTATCCACTTTAAAAGCTCTCTGTCTGATATAAATTTAAGTAAACTTATACAAGTGTCAATGGATGGCCCAAATGTCAATCATAGATTTTTGAAAGATTTGTTGTTTGACTTAAAAGGTGACGACCCTAGTAAGCCGACATTACTAGATATAGGATCTTGTGGTTTACACACTGTCCATTGTGCTTTTAAAGCAGCTATACGTGAAACTAAGTGGGAGATGGTTGAATTTTTGAGAGCAGTCTACAACTTATTCAAAAATGTACCTTCACGAAGAGCAGATTATATACAATACACAGATACAAGAATATTTCCTATGAAATTTTGTTCTATTCTTTGTGTAGAGAACAGCAAAGTTGCACTTCGAGCTATTGAAATTCTACCTTGTTTGTCAAAATTTGTGGAGTGTGCAGTGCGGGATAAGAAAGCATATACTAGACAGAATGAATGTTTTTCTGTTGTTTCAAGATGTGTCAAATACAACCTGTTTGGAGCAAAACTTTCATTCTTTTATTCTCTTGTAGGTTTGTTAGAATCTTTCTTGAGACAGTTTCAGACAGAATCTCCAGTGGCACAATTTCTTCATTCTGCTCTCTTCTCATTGGTACACACATTGATGGTACGTTTTGTTAAGGAAGATGTCATTAAGAAGAATTTTCTTTCACCAGGCAAACTTATTTTGAGCACAGATAACTTGCTACATGCAAAAAATGTTGATGTTGGTTTTGCTGTAAGAGATGCATTACAAAAAAGCAAAAGGAGTGAAAGAACTTAAGATTTTGGAATTCAAGCAATGTTATCGCCAAGCTCTAACTCAATGTACCACAAAATTGTTGGACAAGTCTCCTCTGAAATTCAGACTAACTGAGGCACTGACATTTCTTGATCCTGCTGTTGCTACTAAATCTGTTCTGTTCAAGAAAAATTTGGCATCATGCTTGGAAATATTGGTGAAACACAATTGGTTATCTGGTGTGCAAGCATACAGCATTCAGTGTGAATTACATCTTCTTCTAGAGTCAGAAGAAGTGATTGGATGCATGACTGCATTTGAAAAACATTCTCGCCTCGATCATCATTTGATGAAGTTGTTTAGTTCACACAATGTTTCCAGCCAAGTAGTTAATTTTGTTAAATTTCTACTGATAATTTCTCATGGAAATGCTAGTTTAGAGAGAGGATTTTCGGTGAATGGTGACTGTTTGATTGAAAATCAAAAAGAACACAGCCTTGTGGCGTTAAGACATGTGCACAATGCAGTTATCTTAGCAGGTGGGGTTGAGCATGTAAAAATAACAAAATCAATGATGCAGTTTGTTAGGAATTCCCATGCAAAATACCTTGAGGCTCTGTAGACACAGCAAGAGCTGGACAAAATTGAACATGATAATCACCAAACCAAAAAGCTACAAGTAAAAGAACTAGAATTGTTGGAAACAAAAAAATTGAATCTGGTAGAAGATATGAAGAAGGAAGTTGATGCCATCAATGCAAAAATAGACTATAAAAAAAATTGAAAGGTTAATTTAGTGTGTGTTTTTTTATATACATAACTTTTTCAACTTTAAATTTTTGAGGGTGTTAAATAATAAAGTGTCAAGTTGAAGAATTTGTTTGTGTTGTGTTATATGCTACAAAAAATGCAAGTACCAGCAGTTTGAATAGGTATGTACGTAGGCCTGAATATATCTCAATTTTTGCTTTAAATTTTAATTAATATTGGAACTAGGCCTACACTGTGCATTTGTTTCTCTTTTTAATTTTCTTTTTAGAAATAAATATTTAGCATGATTTGTCTGCATGCATGTGTTGTTTACAACGGGCCTTATTTTTAAATTAATTTTGCCGATGATTTTGACTGGTCAAAAAAACCTGGAAAAGTCAGGGAATTTTTTCAGCTGAAATGAGTGGCCACCCTGAGTACGAACAACACAAAAAAGCTTCATAGAATGCTGAATCACTGACTGCAGCTGTTACAGCCATAGAGGAAAATAGGTAATCAATTTGGCAAGCAGCTAAATGCTATGGAATTCCATATGCAACCTTTCATGACCGACTGAAATCAGGTAATGTTTGAAAAGTTAATTTAGGATGACCACCAATATGTAACACTGCACAGGAAAATGATATTGCAGATCATGTAATTCTTCTGTCAAAATTATTTTATGGGATCACAATGACAGACCTCAGAAAGCTAGCTTTTTCTTTTGCTGAGAAAATGCAGATTCCACACAATTTCTGCATGGAAAGTAAATTGGCTGGAAGGGATTGGCTGAAAGGATTCATGAGGCGACATCCCAGCATATCACTCCAACAACCACAAGCAACCAGCATCAATAGGATTACAGCATTCAATAAAGTTAAAGTCAAATTGTTTTATGATAATTTGGAAGGCGTAATGTTGAAGCAAAATTTTCACATGACAGAATCTTCAACGTAGATGAGACTGGCATAAGTACTGTCCAAAATTCAGGCAAGATACTCGCCAAAAAGGGGGAGAAGAGATTTTGAACAGCAGTCAGCTGGGAAAGGGGACGAAATGTGACGGTTGTATGTGCAATGAGTGCCAGCGGTTCTTTCGCACCACCAATGTTTATCTACCCACGTCAAAGGCTGAGCAAGATTATGAAGACAGATGGTCCCCCAGGTTCTTTGTATCAGTGTTCCAAGTCAGGCTGGATAAATGAGGAACTATTTTTAGCATGGCTACAACATTTCAGTTCCTTTTGTAAACCAGATCCTAATAATCCAGTTTTGCTTGTTCTGGACAACCATTCCAGCCACATATCTCTCGAGTCATATGAATTTTGTCGTCACAATGGAATAATCATGCTGTCTCTGCCTCCACACACATTCCATAGAATGCAGCCTATGCACCGCTGAAGAAGGCCTATCACGAAGCATGCAGAAGATGGATGTTAAATCATCCCCACGAAAAACTCAGTCCAGATGAACTTTCAGGACTCTTTAACATTGTGTTTATGAAGGTAGCAACATTTGAGAAGGCAGTCAATGGTTTTCGGAAAACTGGAATTTGCCCTCTAGATCCAGATATTTTTTCTGAAGAGGAATGCTTTCCCAGTAACCTGTGGATAGGTCTATCATAGAAGGAGGAATTGAAAATTTTACCACTGTCACTTCTCCTGTTATTTCAAATTCAACTACTGGGAACAGAATTTTCTCGCCAAAATGGATTTTACACATTCCAGTTGTGCTGGTCCTTTGTGTTCTTTCCAGGATGTGGCTCCAGTCCCAAAATTAATTTCTCGGGTCGCAATAGAGTCAAAGACAAGGCCTAGAAGAAAAATGCATTCTCAGATCCTAACTTCAACTCCGCAAATGAAATGTCTTGAAGATGCTAGGGTAAAAAGGGCTGTTGCAAAAAAAATGAAGTTAGAATAAGAAAGAAGAATGGACTTCATGGAGACTTAGGCAGAGATTCCCGGCCAAAAAAGAAACAATGTCGTAAGAAGATACTTCCAGTTAGTTTCTCAGAAGATTATGCAGTTGCTGATCCTTGTGATGACATAGAAATAGAACCAACAATAAGCAATGCCAAAGACTTTTGCATTCTTTGTGGAGATGAAGGACATGACAATGAACTTTGGTATATGTGCACTTCGTGTTCAGAGTGGGCTCATGCAGAGTGCACTGGATTTGATACACCAGACAATTATATTTGTGACTATTGTCAGTCATAAATACCAATCACTTAAGAGTTGATTTTATCAGCTATAATTTACATAATTTTTATTTTGACTCAACAATTTATTTTTTCACACAAAATATTTTAATTTATTTGCTTGTAGTGTGCTATGTGTTTATTTGTGCTTTTAGTATTAGTTAAGTGACAGCCATATGTACAAAATAATTTAAATATATTGGTGAATATAAATGATCGGAATTACCCAAATGTCGTGGTAATTCCGACCAAACATATGACTTATTAAAAAAAAATATTTTTTCCCAAACCAATAACAATTTCTTTATTTATAATACCCACAAGTCAAGTCATAATATATGAGAATATATATTCTGTTTTACACCTCCTTTCCATAACAAATTGTCTTAATATGGACAATCTTGCTTAAGTGATCGGAATTCCCCCACTCTACCCTGTGTGTGTGTGTGTGTGTGTGTGTGTGTGTGTGTATATATAGTTAGTTAGTACCTGGATGACCGAGCTTTGCTCTGTATCTTTTTTTTTTTGTAAATTGTGTTTTTTTAGAAATTATATTTAAATACAAATTAAATACTGATGAAATGATGAAATATGAATAATATTTTTCGATCTTACCAACATGATAATAATAAAATATGAACTGGTTATTTAAATAAAAAATCACGAGTGCAATTAGTTTAATATTTTATTAGAAACAAATACTTAATTTTTTACAGTTTATCAATCAACTACGTAAGTATGTATATGTATATGTGTGTGTGTGTGTATATATATATATATATATCATCAGGTCTTAATCTAATACTTCCTTCCATACTATATTGCGGGTATGTCAAGGATTTTCATTTGGAAGATGGACTTTTAACGTAGTTGGTCGCTTAACTTGTCGTACTAGGGATGTAAGGGAACAAACAAATGAAATGTCGGAGTGGGCGCCACCACGTGATGTGGGCACGTGGACCCGGCGGAGACTCCCTTCAGGGCGTGACGTGACCTGTGTAGGGCTAGGCCCGGTCCCCTTAGTACACGATACGCTCCAGTGGGCTCTTAAGGCGTCCCACACGCCTCGAGGTTCAGGAGCAGGGACACGTGGTCACTCAACTAAAAATCACAAGTTCGACATACTCCTTTTATTCCAGCAACGTTACAACACGTCTCCAATTGCGCTACATCTACATTCACTCAATGAAACTGTTAATAACGCCAACGGCGGGAAAGGATCAGTTTACAGGCTGACCAGGTCACCTCGTGGCCTGGCCTCGTGAGTTTAGGACGCGGTTCGTGGTTAAATGTTCGAAATGAACTTAAATATTTATTAAAACGAGTCGGCCACCCGGAGTATGCCTTGCAGATACAAAAAGGTTTGAAGAATTATGAAAAGTCCGGTGGATGTTAAGAGATCAGTTGCTTGAGAAAAAATATGAAGTTGCGCGGTGCTCACCAAGCATCCTACCCCGGGTGACGAACGGAAGCGACTGAAGAGGCCAGGGCAGCATGGCGGCCGGAAAGCGCTGGATTTACCGTTAGCCTCTCCTGTTATTTATTACCAATTATTTAACTAAAACAAATACACTAAAATTCTATAATAAAATTATACCAAGGTTTCCTAATTATTTATGTTGAGTATTAATTATTTTAATTGGGATTATGGTTCAAACTGGTTGCGGGTAGTTCCACTGCCTGCCGCGTGGGGCGCTGCGCCGTCCTTACCAACTAGCACTGCAAACATAATCCTTAGGGAATATTATTTGAAGAAAAGACAGGTAGCAATTACGTAAACATTAAAATTGAATGATAAAATAAAAGGGTTCGTGGCACAGACTCTACTCTTGCCTCTTGTTGGCGCCTCACACACACACACACACACACACACACACACTCACACACACACACTCACACACACACACTCACACACACACACCTGCACACACACACACACACACACACCTGCACACCTGCACACCTGCACACCTGCACACCTGCACACACCTGCACACCTGCACACCTGCACACGGGGCGGGAGGTTTGAAATAGAGGGTGGTGGTGGGAGGAGAGGAGTGGCGACGGCGTGAGGCACATCGGGCTTAGGGAGGGCGTAGCCCCGGTCGACGTCAAACTCTAGAAAATGCCGCATATAACATGCAATGCATGAAGACCGGACTTGACTTTAAGTCAACCCCAACAGATTCAAAAGTTTGCCCTTGGGATTTGTGGACATTCATGGCAAATGCAGATCTAACGGGAAATTGGTGACACTGCATGGTGCATCCCAGTTGTCCTTTTGATGAGTCAAGGGTTATCCTTGGTATATGTACTTCTTTGCCTGATTGTTCACCAGTAACAATTTTTGCCTTTTTTATGTGATTGCACAGACTTGTTACCATGAGTCTTACACCATTGCATAGTCCTTCTGATAAGTTTAAATTACGCAACAACATTATTAACACTTTTTTTTTTTTCAATTTTAGTTTGTGTGGTGGCAAGTCTGAAATGTTAACACTATTGAGAAATTCTGTTGTAAATTCAACTGCTCCTTCAGGTTGATCTCTCATTGAGTCATGGCTATAGTAGATTTTGTACTCCCCGGGAAGTTTGGCAACTATATCATTATTAATTTTTTCAACATCTTTGTTAAGAGGCGCGAGTATTGCTCTGTCTTTCATCCCCTCATAATTTCCATTGACTAAGCAGTTACCAAATACTTTATCAATAAGATTGTTGCTTGAAATGATATTCTGTGGCAATTCAATTTCTTCCATAGTATTTAGGGTCAGTTCGCCATTGCCTAATTTTAGTAAATAATCAGCAAATTGTCATGGCTCTATATCAACGCGCATATTTTCTTCTATTTTAAAAGTCTTAAAAACGGAGCATAAGGAGCATCGCTTGATAGAAAGATCTAATAACTCAGTTTTATTCGCACGTGGCTGTACAGGCAGACATTGGCGAAAATCTCCTCCTAGTACTATTACTTATCCACCGAAAGGGAGATCCGAATTTCCAATGGATCGTAAAAGTTGATCACTGTTCTGCAAACCATATTTTGGAAGCATCAGAACTTCATCCATAAGAAAAATATCTAATTCTGCTAATTGTCTCGCTTTAGAAGAGTTAGGTTTAATACTTGAGACTGAATCTGGTGTCAGTGGTACTTTTAGTCCAAAAGTTTTATGAGAAGTACGTCCATTAGGCAATAATATGGAAGCAATACCGGTAAAAGCCATACATTTGACTCTGTATCGTATTCCAGTCAGCATATAGTATAATGTTTTATATATAAATGTCTTCCCAGTACCCCCCGGACCATCAATGAAGAAGCATTTTGTTTCAGAAGCTGTATTATTTACAGCTTGAAGAATAGAATTAATGACTTCTATCTGTTTTCCTTTTAGTAACTGTTACATTTGCTCTCCTAATACTGCTGATTCATCCGTTTTTAAATTCTCTTGATTATCTTCAAGATTGTAATTATCAATGTCCTCAAAGCCAAAAGTTTGTACCCAGTATTGGAAATTTCGGCCTTCTGTTGCTTCAGTGTTTAATATTTTACCAATAATTCTGTAACCACGATTAATTGCATTTTCTATAGACTGTCCATTTTGCCAGGCTGCATGTATAAAATCTTCTGACAAATTTTCTTTAAATGTTTCCCACAGAGGCTTTGGATTTTCAGGAGATCCGTAAATTAAAATTTGAACAAATAGGCTTCTTATTGCTAAAGGCATTTTAAATAATGCAGATTCTCTTAATCCTTCTATCCATTTTTGATCGTCGAAAGTCAAGCCTCGTACTAAAAAGGGTTGTTAATACGTCTGAAATTGGATGTTTGTTACGGTTCGAAGGTCTTCAAAACTTGTTGCATCTTTTACATGAATAAGTAACAATCGCAAGTGGTAAAGTTCCGGTTGGGCAACGAAATTCACACTGTGAATCCTACCAATGACTCGCAAACGGCGAACTCTTGGCTCACATTTTCTAGACCTTATGATCCATTTAAAATTTTCAGGCATCTGCCAATAAAAATGATATTGACGTGAGACATTATCGCTTGACTGATTATGTCTTTTAATTTCTGCATTGTGCTTAAAATAAGCCTCCAGAGTAGACCCTCTTTGGCCAATGTCGGCTAAATCTTCATGGGTTTGATCCAAGTTTGCGATCCGATACTGTCCTGGTAAGTGGATATCCATTCGTTGGACACTATGACTTTTTTTTAATTTCAAAAGCAAATAATCGCCAGCATGCTTCTGGTGGCGTGACACAACGTCCTAGTGGGTCTAAAAAGTATAGTTGCCCGTACACTGGTCATTCAAAGACACCAACATCATTTTTGCGTCTGGTGAGCTGTCATATTCATTTTATGATATACTTGTCCGCAAACAATAAAACTATAAATGCCATGGCTATTTATTGTTCTGTCATCTTCTACATTGAAGGATGCTAGAGCAAAAGATGTGTTTATCTTTCTTATTTTTTTATGAAATTCTTCAGACTGTGGGTGACGGTTTAAAAAGAGACGTACTAATTCATTTGAAAATTTTTTTGCTCCATTAAAATTTGTCCATGCAAACAACAGACACCAAAATAATTTCTATTTATACGATTAGAAACGCATTCCCCAGGGAAATGCAATGCACCACAATGTATACACAAAATTTCAAATTGTCGTAAGGCGTGATATTGCACAGCTGCAGTAACGACACATTTAGAATTCGGTAAATAATTATTAAGATCTAAAGCCCTACGACGTCTTCCGTCTCGACGTATTTGTTCTTCTAATCAGTATTCTCGTTGTTCGTCATTTTCATTAGCTACACGTTGTGCCGCACGCTGCCGCAAATCTCGCAGACGTTGCTCTCGTTGTTCGTCATTTTCAGCGGCCACACATTGTGACGCACACTCTCGTGAAACATCTAAATCATAAGACCTTTCTGCTCGTATAATGTTAGTCAAGTTTTGCAAGCATCTTACTTTAGCTGTTTAGCAGCAGGTGTGGGATGAGCGGAAACCTGATTATTTTCATGAATGTTTTCTTGAAATGAGTCTTCACTGTGTGAAGTTTGAGAAACCTGACCAGTTTGATTACGATGTTCTTCAAGGTGTTCTTGAGACGAGTTGCGGCTTCGTGAAGTTAGATTGTTTATAAGCTTTTTTTTTTCAAAATCGTTTAGGCATTTTTAAGTGAACACATGATTTAAAAAAACACAAATAATATAAGTAAACAATTCATTTTCTTGGTCTAACCTCAAACCAAACACTCGTTGGCTTAGTGTTGCTTAACAACGCCATCTACTGGAGTAGCTTTAGTGTTGTTGTCATTAAAGCAGTTAGTTGCTCCCAATTAAAAAAAAATGGTATTATTACTCGCCAATAGATGTCAGGAAGTCATTTATGTTTAAGTTGATTATCGATAAAGTTGATTATTGAAAACACGGATAAAATGACATTTTCAAAAAATGAATCCTAGCTATATCGATTTATCGCTCCCGAAACCCCCTGCTTACTAAATTTTATGAAAATCGTTGGAGCCATTTCCGAGATTCAGATTATGTGTGTGTGTGTGTGTGTGTGTGTGTGTGTGCGCACGCGCGCGCGCGTGCACAGTATGTAATAGGTACTAAAGTTTTAGGTGTAATTTACATAAAAAAGTTGCAGTATACATCATTAAAACATAGCCATATTTTTCATCACCATCACAGTTACACAGCAGTGTAAAAGTCCTGCAATGATGTTTAGTTCTTGGATTTTTAATTTATGTTGAATGTCAATTACCACTCGTTTGCATTTATTATTAAATATTTATGTGTAAAGATTACGACAGAAAAAATACCGCACTATGCGACTTCTGCCTTGAAACTACACTAACCTGAGTGTGGTTCACAAGGCCATGTGAACACAAGCATGCACAGTGTACATGGCTGCGTTTATGATTTGCTCTAGTAGTTTCGAAGTTCATCATGCATACTAACACTTACCAGCTAGTATGCACTATGATTGGCAGTATTTTTCATCTTGAATTATAGTATAAAATGCTCTGTCACATCAATAGATCACAAAAATAAAATAATAAACTGTCAAAAATAATTTTTAGGTTTTTATGGTTTATGGAAGTGAAATATGGCACTGCTAACTCGCAAACCGGATAATCCGCACCTGGATAATCGGGAGTGCCTAAGCCCATTTGCAAACTGGAAATTTTACTAAACAATCTTTCGTTATTTTAAATTTTTTTAAACCTGGAAGAAGAACAGCTCTTGGCATTTTCCAGCAAATTTCTTCCTTTATTTTATGATCAACCCTTCACGTAAACAAAACCTAACACTCTGGTTAGTTCTTAACAGCATAAACAGTGGCGGATTTAGGGGGGGGGGGGGACACGTAGGTAAATTTTATCCAGTGTTTATTTTTTCCCCGAATGGTGAAATATGCACTGGACAATACGACTTCTGAAGTAGGTAATGAACAGATATTTTACTAGGTCCAGAAGTCAATCCGGGATCCGCCCCTGAGCACGAATGATTGTTATTTTCATAAACTGTAGTCACATTTCACCTTTTTGTTGAGTTTGTCTGTAATGTATTGATTGATCCCTTAAAGATGACTAGAAAGGAAAATTTATATTTCCTGCTGTTTTCATTTTTCATATGTTGGTGATTTTCACTATTTGTTTCTTCTTAACACCCCTAATCTTTGGTTATCTGTTCACGGGTAATGTCTACAATGATATAAGTATGCGATAAGCAGAAAAAAAACCTCAACAGTGTGAGTACAAGTAGTACAGAAGAATGACATTTATTCATCAATAGGAAAGAGAATTTATAAGATTATATTTCTTTACTATACAAATGTTATATTCTGTGTAATATTTATGAGTGGTGGTAGATTCAAATTCTTTGTGTTTGTTTTAGCATTTCTGGGAGATATAACAAATTGTAAAAGGTTTGGACTATATGTAATGAATGTGATATCACAAAATACTTTTACAATTAATCCAGCAGAAGCAAGAGTGCTGGTATGTCTTTATGTATATAAATAAAGGCAGGAAAATTCCGTGATTAGTTAGAACCATCAGAAATACTGATTTGATAATTTTGCTACAAACAGCAGTAGGATACGTATTTTATCTACTGTGTCAAAGTGCCTCCATTTTGTGTAACATTCAGAATTACAAACAGACACAAGCCAGTTGTAAGCTTGGAGGGTACGTTCTGGATATTATGTCGCTAATAGGGCGCCACCGTATGAGAAGGGCACACGGACCCGGTTGAGACTCCCCCAGGGTGTAATGTCACCTGTGTGGAGACAAGATTCAACCCTCCTAGCTATCCAGAAATTACACAGAACTGGCCCGCTCTCAGCATCCCACACGCCTGAGACTTACTGGGCGGTGACACATGGTCAGAGAGCAATACGGTTTTCCAAGCCCGCATTTATTTCCACAGTTGGTTATTACATGCCCTCATACACACGCCTAGTTAAACTGCTAAAAAGGCCTCGTGGCATGTACCGGTACAAGTGAGATGCAGTCCACCCTCGTGGCTACATGATACATTGTCTTAGGTTGGTTTCAAATCTCCGTGAAGGAATTAACAATAATGAATTAAACCGTCTGCCAACTGAGGCAATCCGGAGGACATGTAGAAAGCGATTTGGAATAATTAAGACGAGAAAACAGAAGTAATTATCAGCGATGCAATAGGAAGTCCCAGGGTGTAGACACATCTTACCTCGGCTGCTGATGATTGGAGACTGACCGGAAGAGTGCACTCTTTGAGGTATGGCGCCTCCGTGACTATCAAGTGAAACCGTTATATTTGTTTTAAATCATGCCACAGTTTCTTTGAAAGGATAACATAAAAAACACGTACAAAAAAAGGCACGCCTCTCTACGCCTTACACCCTAGTAACTTAAATAAAAAGCATAGCCTAAATTTCAATATTCAAATTGTCCTGGCTTCGGCCACTCTCGGTTCCGCTTCAGAAACATTCGGCTTCGTCTTTGTTCACGTTACATTGATTTCTAAAAAATATATAAAAATAAGATGTTCTGTCAGTTTGCTAAAAACATGCACTCTGGGACCAAAAGGAAAAAGGTTTACAATATATTTTATTACAGAATTACGGAGACGTCACACTGAGGTTACTGCGCCCTCTTATGGTGGCTCATGGCACACTGTTCAAAGACTTGCACGAAACATGTGGCGGTGCATTGTCGGGAAGGAAAGGTTGAGGGTGGGGGGAAAAGGAAGTTGGGGTCATTGCAGGCTCATGGGGCGAAGCCCCGGTCAACGTCACAGTTACAATATGAACTTATTCCTATGCTCCATAAAGTTTATGCAAATATTTCATTATTAAGAACATTTTCTACGATTAATTATATCAATGATATTTTGTAAATGAAATCACAATATTATAATTTGGACCCTTGTCCCTAGTGAGACAGTAATTTCAGAAATTCAGTCTAGATTTTCCACTCGGTGGTCATTAAGTTTAAGCTTGTGCTTACAATCGTAACTAGTTGGGGCAAGATTATAATTTAAATTTCTAAACTTAATTTCATGTGAGTTTGTATATCACCAATGTACCCAGGGCCGCAACTAGAGTCTCTGGCACCCGGGGCATGAATGGATTCATGCGCTCCCCCCCCCCCCCCTCTTATTTGCACATACCACACCAATAAAGTGGGGGTCCGGGGGCCCTCCCACGGGAAAATGGTGCTACGTATTTAAGCATTTTCCATACCTACATGTAACAGTTACTGTGCTACTGTACCTTCCATGCATGAACCTACTATGTCCATAAAGTAGTCCGTATAATCATTAGACTTGTTCATTAAATATGTTGAGACGTTATATTGTAAATCAGATTAGACATTCCTGGCATGCAAGTTAAAAAACTTTTTACCAGTTACCAGTTGTAGTAGGAAGGAATTACAATGCAAGCGATTTCGGCGCCCCCACAGCTTTGCGCCCGGGGCGTATGCCCCGCTTGCTCCCCCCTAGTTGCGGCCCTGAATGTACCAGTCAAATCAGAGAACTATTAAAATATCAATTAATAATAACATTTACTAGATTGTTCCTGTATCCATATAATATTCAGTGTTTGTAAAGTGATATATATTTAATTATATTATTTAGTATATGGTGGTGTGTATATTAGGTTTGTATCTGTATGTACAAGAAAAAAATAATACATAGTCATATGTTGTGTAAAGTAGTAAAATATTTGTGTTTGTTTGTCAGGAAGGAAAGAGATTCGCTGATGGATCTCGTATGTTTGTATGTCAATCCCCCTCGCTACAACAGTATTAGACACATTTATGTAATGTTGAAGTAACTTTACAATATTTTAGTAAAGTAATTTGTTTCTTTAAATGCACATGTTTGAAAGGATGTGTGTTGTATGGTACATGATGCAACAATGATGCAAGTTTTTGTTTGTCTTTTTGCCGTACCCAATTGAGTGGATACCACTCAATTCAGTTGGCAGTGACTATGAAATCACACCCATTAAAATATTTCATTAAGGCTGTATGCAGGGACACAGATAATAAAACGATGGGGGGGGGGGGGGGAGGGGGGGGCAGCCTGCACCATGTTAGAAGGGTTGCAGGATGGGCCAACACATTTTTGTATACTACAAAAAATTAAAAATTAAAGTATAATATAAAAAATAACTATACAGGTTTTTCTTTATATTTGGAATTTTGTAATTATAAATAGTCTTTTTTTTTTCAATGAAGACTTCTATTACCATGAAACACAATTAAAGCTATGTATTTTTCTATCTTTAACGTTTCCATTGAACATCGAACAACATGTTGTTATAAATATAGTTAGTGAAACGTACACTTGAACATTGGTAAGTACAAAAGGTCTGGTGTAGTGATGCGTGCTCGGGTGGGGCGGAGGAGGGGGCTGGTGCCGGTGCAGTCGCAGGACCTCACACCTCCACCAGGATCTCGTGCAGGGGCTTGCGGGCCAGGTCAGGCACCGTGGCCTCCTGCGAGGGGTAGCCCACGGGCAGCAGCAGCGTGAGCTTCTCGTAGCTGGGCCGGCCCAGCAGGCTGCGGAGAGCAGGACCGCAGTTGAGCGGGGTGCTGGTCAGGGACACCAGGCCGGCGAACTGCACACACCGGCGGCATCAGCACTACTTGCTTCTTCAGTCTCCTGCATCTCCTGCATTCCTACAGCACTGAAGTAAGTACTCAATCTCCTACAATCTAACAATTAATCAATTCCAGCCCATTTTATCCTATAGTCTCTCTAAAAAAAATAATTATTTACCAATCATCCTCACGTGGTCTTATGTCATGAATTTTAATTTTAGTATGAGATGAGAATTGTAAAACAATGAGATAAAATTTTGAAATCACTTTTAGTTTTTTAATTTTGAAATATCATATATAATTTACACATTTTTTATAAAATAAAATATTGTTAGTTTCTATTTCCTGTATTACTGGATCTATTAAATTTTTTTATTCATATATTTGAATCTGTTTGTGGGGACACACATATCATCAAAATTATAATAAAAATTTGAGGCATTTACAAGATAAGTGTAATAAACTATTGTATCATAAAATGAAGCAATTGAACCTTCAATTCTTTTGTGTAGCTTAGAAAATAAAGCTAAAATCCTGGTACTATGGCTTGCTGATAACTCCAGTATGCCTAAAAGGAAATTGTGGCAAGTTCTTGGCACATTAAATTTGATATTATTAGTACTACATGCCCAAGCCAACTGTGGTCCCGGGAAAAATGTGAACTACCCAAGGTCAGACGGACCCCTCCCTCCACCGTCATCCCTTCCGCCACACTGTCCCTCCCTTTCCCTAGTCCGCCTCAATGGTCGAAGCGCGTCATGTCGCGGGTGGGACGGCAAGTAGAGTTGTTACCATAAGTCACGACACAGTGCGCGGACACGGGAGAATCGCTGTTCAGGTATTTCACGGATCCTTTGAAAGCGGAGCAAGGTTTCGAAGCGTGCGTGACTGTAATATAACGTGTTATTTTTGAAAGATTTGTGCAATGGGAGTGCATGACTTGATGTAAGCTTTTGGACATACGCCATTGCTTAGCACATGTATGCGTCTGTAGAAGAAAACTACAAAAAAAACACAAATGACAAAAAACACAAATTAAGCAAAGAATTGCTGTTGTCAGGATCTAATGCCACACAATACTCCACAACAGGTATATGGTCAACAAACAAAGAAAAACAAAGAAAAATGGACTAACAGAACGAAAAAAACCACAAATGATGACAGCACAAAAATACTGAACCCACAAAATTCAGCACAACAGTTGAAACGAGACAGAAACACAGCAAAACGAAAAGACGAAACAAACACAATAGTTTTCCAAAAAATAATAAACAAAATAGAAACGAAAAAACCCCCACAAATGATGACAGCACAAAATATTGAACCCAAAACAATTCAGCACAACAGTCAAAATGAGACAAAAACATGACCAAACGAAAAGATGAAACAAACACAACAGTTTTCTAAAACAGAAACTAGCGACGTTTCGGGAACTGCTATCTGCTCCCGTCCTCAGGCAGAGACGCACATGGTATGGAAGCACAGGTGCGTCTCTGCCTGAGGACGGGAGCAGATAGCAGTTCCCGAAACGTCGCTAGTTTCTGTTTTAGAAAACTGCTGTGTTTGTTTCGTCTTTTAGTTTGGTCGTGTTTTTGTCTCATTTTGACTGTTGTGCTGAATTTTTTGGGTTCAATATTTTGTGCTGTCATCATTTGTGGGGGTTTTTTCGTTTCTATTTTGTTTACTATTTTTTGGAAAACTATTGTGTTTGTTTCGTCTTTTCGTTTTGCTGTGTTTATGTCTCGTTTCAACTGTTGTGCTGAATTTTTTGGGTTCGGTATTTTTGTGCTGTCATCATTTGTGGTTTTTTTCCGTTCTGTTAGTCCATTTTTCTTTGTTTTTCTTTGTTTGTTGACCATATTTCAGTTGTGGAGTATTGTGTGGCGTTAAATCCTGACAACAGCAATTTTTTGCTTAATTTGTGTTTTTTGTCATTTGTGTTTTTTTGTAGTTTTCTTCTACAGACATACATGTGCTAAGCAATGGCATATGTTCAAAAGCTTACATAAAGTCAATATAATGTGTATTGACAAAT
This sequence comes from Bacillus rossius redtenbacheri, assembly GCF_032445375.1. Taxonomy (NCBI): domain Eukaryota; kingdom Metazoa; phylum Arthropoda; class Insecta; order Phasmatodea; family Bacillidae; genus Bacillus; species Bacillus rossius. Next base: position 232,907,796 of record NC_086330.1, read on the forward strand.
GGCATCGGGCAGTACAACAAAACAAAAAACTATACATAGCCAGTTACATAGCCGGTTACTTTTCCAGATGGGTGCAAGACAAGCTTATTCCAAATCTGCCTGCTAATTCGTTGGTTGTAATGGATAATGCCCCTTATCATTCCGTCCAGTTAAATAAGCCACCAACAGCCGGTACAAGAAAACAAGATATCATCCAATGGTTACAGAACAACAACATTCCACATGACAATGATATGACAAAATGTGAACTCCAGCTTGTTCGTGGTCGACGTCCACCTCCCAGGTTTTGCATAGATGAGATGTTAGAAGAACATGGGCATGAAGTAATAAGATTACCACCATACCACTGTGAGCTTAATGCTATTATGTATGGAACATTGTGAAATCACGTGTTGCTGAAAAAAATTTTGCTCAATCATCACGTACCATTGAAAACATCACAACAGAAGCAATCAATAGCGTCACCAAAGAAGAATGGCAAAATGCTATTTTACATGTAAAACATACAAAAGCAGAGTACTGGACAGGTGACTGTCTAATAGAGCACGAAATTGAGAAAATTGTTGTTAACTTTGGCGAGTCCAGCTCAGACAGTGAATGGGACTTTTCGGACAACAGCAGCACATATTCCAATGGTAACATATCAGGAATTGAAGAACTAAATGGCTGAGTGGGCGTTTGTTACGTGCACTATGCACGAAACTGTGTTGAAATGTTTCTTGCATTTTTTTCATTAAAGGCCCTGTCACACTGTCAAATTTTAGCTTCCAACACCTTCCAATATGTTGGATCCAATATCTTTGAGGGTTGTGACGTCACGTTAAACGTCACTATCGCAGCCATGTTTATTTGAGAGATTGAATGTCTAGAGTTTCCTTCAAATATTTTACGTATAGGACTGGTTCTAAAATAAGTTGGATGTTGGATGGGATCAGCCAATCAGAGTTATCTAAAATAAAGCGGCCGCTTTTGTTTTCGTTTCCGAAGTGTAATAGTTTAAATATCAGCAATGGCGAATGGGAAATAAATGCAGTAATTGAATTAATACTATTTTATTTCCTGCTGGAATATGTAATTGTTATTGTATATTTTCCTCCAATTGAATCTGTATGTACGGAAGTGCAGGTTAATATATTTGACTAAGAAGTTACTGTAGTTTTGGAATATTATGGTCCTTAAACCAGAAAACATCTATTCAACTTATCATTATTTGACTGCTATACCAGTTTTGCTTATGTTCAGGTATTGTTGATACACTAAATTAAAACAGCAAGCATTGCGTACAAAATGTGCCATCAGGAATGAGGTATCAAAACTAGGATATGCATTTCGGAACTTTTACCTACAAATCCAAATTAATAACACCTAAAATAAATTTTAAAATATTTAAATTCAGAGACTTAATGTAACTAAAATTATTTTGGCTTACCCAATCAATCTTTCTTATAAGTCATTGTTCTCCTTACTTCACAATAGCTGCTACTCTGTAAGTATTGTCTGGAATTTTCTGGAATATAGACTCATAATTTCCTGACAATAGATGGTACTGACTTATGTTAAAGTAGCATCTCTGAGTAAGCAAGTAGCTCTGGTGATTTGCAAGAAAGGCCTAGAAATATTAAAATTCTGCCTACGTGTTCAATTATTATTATTTAAGTTTTGAAAGTAATACCATTTTTCGTGAATGTAAATATTTGTGTAGCAGATCCTTGTCAGTAAGCCTATACTTCCCAGGCTGTTCGAAACAAGCATACCTGGTCTAATATCTCGTTAAAAAATTATTTTAAAGAGATAATGTGACTGAGGTGAAGTTAGCTTAAAGGCTCAGGTTGAGGTTTGTAACAGTAAATACACTTAATTCAAAATAAAACAAAATTGCCAATTTCTAAACACAGCAAAAATTAACACATTCACTTTAAAGTATAGGAACAATTTTGATGAAATACAACATATAAGTGAAAGTGTCCATACAACAGCAGCTAGTTGGGTGAGAAAATAAGCGGGAATGAGAAGGGATATGCCTACATGCAGATTTACATTTAATTATATGTTTTATTCTTACTAAACATACCATTAAATATTGTTTTTGAAGAGCACTATAAATCTCACTACAAATTTCAGGTAAAATTTTTGAGATGGTGTTGTGTGGAATACTTGTAGAGAACATTTCCCCTGTCGCCAAAAATCTTAATGTAACTGCCAGCCTCTGCTTTGCTGGTATAGACTGGCACAAATGAGTATCCTTCTTTGCAATGCGAGACTCCACAATTGAAAGAAGAAGATCAAAACTTTCAGAATCCATTATTACATAGTTCGGAAATGAATCGGCATCTTCGTATCGAAGTTCATGACAAAAAGGGGTAAAACACCATTTGTTTGCCGGGAAAGTATCCACTGTCTCGTCCACCATCTGCGTTTCCTTTTCTTAGATTTCTCTTCTAGTTTACTGACACTTGCTACAATTGCAATTACAGCTACAGCTTTTGAAACACTTTGATGCTCTTAATGCAGGCATTGCAAACACCTGGAAAACGTAAATTTTAAACTGTGTATGATCACAATATACCTAAATTGGAATATAACCTACTTAAAAAAGCCCGCGTTCCTTGACCCAAAATTTGTTTTTGATTCTAAATACTGTCATTTAAAGTTCTCTACAGAATGTTTGGTAAAACGAGCTCACTCAAAGAAAATTGATAGTGTGAAATGACTTCAAATATATTTTACATTGCTCGTCAAATAATATTGAATACAATATATTTGAAGACGTATTTCATCCAAAATCACCCTTCAAATTTTGTTGTCCAATTTATTGGATACAATATATTTGACAGTGTGACAGGGCCTTAATTAATCACAAAAACAATATTTTCTTTGATTATAGGCATATGTATACCGACATGTATGTTAAATATGGTGCTAAGTGAAATAATTATTATAACACAAAAGGTACGATGTGATACTGTGACACACTTTGGTACACACTGTGACATCTTCGTAGACACTGTGTTTCGCTGTTTCATACAACTGTACCTTCACCTTATCACAACATTTCTTACTGCACGACTGCGCTTCACGGCCATCGTTTCATCCAGGTAATCATGCTTACATGTTGCGTACACTTATGAACGCATGTGTATACTCCTTGCTTCCACAGCTAACGGTATTCCCCTACTGCCAACCTCTCCTCATTCCTCACCCCTCTCTTACTGCGACACTAGCGCTCCCGTCACTCCCCTCCTCGGGATCACAGTTGGCTTGGGCGTGTAGTAGTTTAAATAACACATTTTACTTAGTATTTTTTTGTGGAATATTACGAAAAGGTCAATAGAAAGTTACCAAATTTTATTTCCACAATCTAATAGACACCCTGGCTTACTAACTCATTGGACGTGGCCAGTTAAACAAAATCTTCAATTTGTGGTTTTTAATCAACGCAACTTTGCACAAGACATTTATAAAAGGAATGCTTTAACCAGGACAGGTTAGAGAGAAAAAGAGATATTCAACATTTTTAGTGTGGACTAAATTGGTTTCCATATTTAGTATGAAGTTTTTGAAAACAAGAAAATTGTTCCCTGAATGACTTCATTGAAATTTTAATGGTCTGCCAACTTTTTCAAGGAAAAACCAAGCAAGGGAGTTGAGAAATTTTTTTAATATGTTAATTAGCTTATGAAGTGGGATGCATTGAATTTCGTGTGTGACATGATATTATGATTGAAATATAATATACTAAATTTGAAAAAAAAATAAAATAAAATTTGGGAAGAAATTTGTAAATACGTAAAGTTAAAGATAGCTCCAAATGAATAGAACACCAAAATGTATATTTTTAAGATGAGAGAATAAATTAACAATCATTCAGGAACAAATCGACAACAGTTGACAGCTGTCGCGTGTCTGCTATGCAGTTTCACTTAGCCATGTTTTCAAGTGAAGAAGTAAAACCTACAGCTACAGATTAAGTTTTCAAACATTCTAGAAAAATAAAACAATTTATTGAAGTTGGTATCAGTTTTAAATGATGTAAAAATTATTTAAATTGTCTTCTGTTAATGTAATTTATTCCAAACATTGTGTAGACGTGTAACAATACTCACATGTATGGCAGCCAGAAGTATCCCAGATGCTAGTGAGACACTTATTTCGTTGTAGTAGTGGATTTTCTTTGTGCCATCCTCTTTGAAGCTGTACAGTTGTTTGAACACCAGAATGAGGTATGGTGCCGTTGTCAGGTACTCTTTAATCCAGTTGGTCTTAAAAGGCTTTAAATCTGTTGTCCACTTGACACCTGCAAAAACAAAAATTGTTACCCTGATTTAGTTATTTTGAGGCATAATGGCATCATGGTGGCTTTATAAATTACGTGTTTAAGATACCTAAAAACATTAGGTAAATAAGGCCAACTTATATTTCCACTTCAGTAAGAACTGAGAGTGTATAATCACTTGGTAAATAGTTCTGAATAAATCATTTTTATGTAGCCTATGTCTTCAAAATGTTTGGTTTTAGGATATGATTTGTATACTTCTAAAAATTTTGTTTTCCTAAAGTCTTGGAAACAGGTAGTTAAGTGCTAGTATACATGGCACAATGTGCAAATTTAATCATGAAAGAGTTGAAAATGTAAAATTTTGATGAGTTACCTTACTTACTGCAGTTCTGTATTTACTGCAGTAAATTGAGAGAAGATGAAAATTAATTAAAAATTCTACAATAGGGATGATTCCTAGAACGTATTATTCAAGGAGATTATTTAACTGACAGCACACAAAATTTTATTTCTGTGCACACTTTAGTTTTCAATCTTAAGTTTTAATTTTTGGAACACTGCAAAAACCATTGAATATTACGAGCTCTTTATTGGCTGTGCGTGTGCTTCATGAAAGTTGCTGTCCAAACCATTGTTGTCATTCCATAATGTAAGTTTTTGCAGCGCTGGCCTTGGAACTTGGGAGTATACACAATTAAGTGGAAACAAACTGTAAGAATTGATTTTCTGTGAATCCTAAAATAAAAGAATGTTTCGGTTGTATTATTTTTAGTAAAACCATAGTTATAGGCCATCTGGATTCATTGTGTGTTTAAAATACACAGGTTATGAACTGAAAGGAAATATCAGTTAATCTATAAAATCACACGTGTTTGTATACTTCAAGTGCAGTCATTGTGTGTGATGTGAAAATTGTGTACTAGTTATACTGTCGTCGTCCAGGCTATTCCCCGGGAAGGGTGCATCTGCCCGGCTGCTCGAGGTAGAGGAGGGTTCAGGCCTCGTGGCCTCCGGGGGAAGCTAACCTGGTGCTCGAAATGACAACGTCCAAGTTCACCGGGCGACTGCTGGTTTTATTGTCACACTGGCCTTGATACATGGGGTGGACCCCGACCCTGCCTGTGCACGTCTATGGGGGAAGCCCGGCTACGTGAGCTGTGCCGCACTGCAAGTCAATGCGGTACTGGCTCTGACACGAATAATGACTATCGTCCTTATGGTCCAGCGACCCGACTGTGCGCTGTCCTGTGGCCTGAAAAGCCCCGCGGCCGTGCCCTGACACGAGGTCTACTGGCCACACGACATTCAGGATATACTCCAAGTCGTTGTGGGTTGCGAGACGTGTCTCTCGCGCCTGACTCGTGACTCTGTTAGGGCGCCCGCACCACGAGGGCTACTCGCGGTTCTCACAACACACACACACACACACACATACATTATATATATAAAATTATTTACGACAGCCTAGATTTTAACACACTATATTCACTCGCACGCTCAGAGGCAGTGTCTCTATGATACAACTCCAGGATGGTGCAGTTAAACCTGACTAGAGACTGAGAGCACGGAAAGTTGGTACCTCGCACACGATCAGGGGCGTAGCCGGGGGGGGGGGGGGGGGGTTAAGGGGTTTAAACACCCCCCCCCCCCCCCCTTAGCACCAAATCTTTAATTAATTTCTTATTCATCACTCAAACAAATTTCATATTAAAATTAATAAAATTTTTACCATTAGAATGTTTAGATTTAAGAACCAAAAACTGCTAAAATAGCACTATTTTACACCTTAAAATCCAAATTTTCCCGGGGGAGCACCCCCGGACCCCCCGCTTTAATACAGGGGGCCATGCTTCTTAACACCCCCCATACACAAATTCTGGCTATGCCACTGCACACAATAGGTTGCTGCGTTACACATGCGAGGCTGATTGCAGTCCAAGCTGTCGTCGTGGCTAAACTGACTATCGTCAAGTCTCTCAGTTGCGTCCTGCACCCGCCTGAGTGGCGGCCTCACGGAATGTCTCGTCGGCCTAGACTCCACTGGCGTTGCTACGTGGTTCAGCGCGTCTAGTAAAAAAGCCTACCCTCGTCCTAACCAGCGACGCTGAGTGACACTGCCTACCAGCACGGGTAAACCGCGACCCCTCCACTCTCGTAACCGGCCGTGCCCGTGACTCGCTCGCGACCGCCTCGTGCCTCCTCTCTGCGCACGGCGCTACCCCTCCTGTCACGTCTCCCCCTCCCCTCACCGACTCCCACGGAGCTCGTGATGTGTCGCAGGCGGTGCGGGACCTATGTCGCCCAGTGCACAATCAGAACATAAAGACCCTTCAAATAAAAGTAAAAAATATATACAAATTCAGTCTCTTCTATGATACATAAATCGTCTGCTGGAAAAAAAACACATCGCCCTCGTCGCTGGGAAGTAGTGTCGTACTTGTTGGTACTACTGCGCTTAACTGGCCCGTATCCCCGTGCCTTAGCTACACTGCACCACACGCGCATAACTGGCAGGAGGGGTGTTGCCTCGCCATAACGGCCTGTAGGTAGGCACCTGGTTCGACGTCAATACTATATATTTGTTGTTATTGTTGGTCTCTTTTTTTTTTAATATTATTGTAGGGTGTAAATTAAGCTTGAAATGTGTGACTTCATTTTTTGTTAATTATTTTTATTTTACAGATTATGTGAATATAATTGATAAGATATATAATTTAAAAAAAAAAACTGAAACGTGCACATTAAAATTCATACAGTTTGTAACAACCCAGACCCCAGGCTACTGCCCTTCCCTATTGTTAAACAGCTTAATTAACTGTTTATGATGTTGTTATTCCATTTAAGAAGTATTTATGTGTTTGCCATATGTTTTATGATCATAATTTGTATTATTTCATGCTTTTTAAGGTGTTCTAATGATTTTCTTGCTTTCTAGTGAATAAGCCCCTATTTGCTATTTTTACATGTTTGTTTATTTGTGTAGTTACATTTTTATGTTTTTAAATGTATTGTTAAGTGTTGGTTCGATTTTTATTTATTAGTAAACGGGTGTAAATTTTTTTTTTTTTTCCATTGCCCTTTGTTTGAACGAGCAGGTGCATTAGTTTACCAGGAGTATATCTATAAGACTATCTTTAAGAGTTGGTACCTAACCTTGAGAAGGACTTTGGAGTTAGTAGGAATGCTGTTACCATGAATCATGATTAATATTTTTTAGGTATTTTTGTGATCGGTTAAAAATTATGTCACCAGAATTTGTAATTTTTTTCTTGTAATTTTTGCTGGAAAAGCCTCATTGCGAGTGTTAGGAAATTGATGTAATTCTACGGTTTTTGCGAGTGCTGTGCTGTGATATGGTGGGGGCCAGGCACCTGCCACTTCCTTCCGGTGGTACGCAGTCACATGTAGCCTCGTGAGTCAGCATCTGTGCGAGGTACAGAGAGGTCGCGTGTCAGGCGGTGACTCAAAAATAACATATTAATGATTCTAAGAGACAATTTTGTGGCTGTGGTCCGGGTGGTACCTTATATAATCAAGGTTTTTTCATTGTTTTGGAACTTTTATTTAGAATTTTGTGTCCACAGTCGTAGATATTAGCCCATAACAAGGATCTTCTAAACTTTGTCTTTGTTCCGAGGACATGAGTCCTTCTGCTTGTACCGTGAGTTTGTGTGCAACCACAGGATATACGTAATTGGGTACTCTCTTGTAATGAATGTACACACTAGACTGAATTGTGAGCTAGCTGCGTGGTCTGTAGTGTAACAAGTTTGTTGACAACAGAACCTGATATTTGAAAAAGAATCATAAATTCAGAAAAGTTTGTGCTGCTACCTAGAAATATAGAAAAGAAACTAACTAACCAACTACTGAAGTAGATAGTCAAAACTGTTTATGCAATAAATTTTTA